>NC_079189.1:64445198-65045198 GCF_029499605.1 Hyla sarda
CCCTTCCCTATAGGCAGAGTCACCCCCTCTTCCCCATAGGTATAGGCAGTTACCCCCCTCTCTTCCCCATAGGTATAGGCAGTTACCCCCCCCCTCTCTTCCCCATAGGTATAGGCAGTTACCCCCCCCCCTCTTCCCCATAGGTATAGGCAGTTACCCCCCCCCTCTTCCCCATAGGTATAGGCAGTTACCCCCCTCTTCCCCATAGGTATAGGCAGTTACCCCCCTCTTCCCCATAGGTATAGGAAGTTACCCCCCCCCCTCTTCACCATAGATATAGGCAGTTACCCCCCCCTCTTCATCATAGGTATAGGCAGTTACCCCCCCCCCTCTTCCCCATAGGTATAGGCAGTTACCCCCACCCCCTTCTCTCCCCATAGGTATAGGCAGTTACCCCCACCCCCCTCTTCCCCATAGGTATAGGCAGTTACCCCCCCCCCCTTCCCCATAGGTATAGGCAGTTACCCCCCCCCCCTTCCCCATAGGTATAGGCAGTTACCCCCCCCCCCTCTTCCCCATAGGTATAGGCAGTTACCCCCCCCCCTCTTCCCCATAGGTATAGGCAGTTACCCCCCCCTCTTCCCCATAGGTATAGGCAGTTACCCCCCCCCTCTTCCCCATAGGTATAGGCAGTTACCCCCCCCCCCCCTCTTCCCCATAGGTATAGGCAGTTACCCCCCCCCCCCCTCTTCCCCATAGGTATAGGCAGTTACCCCCACCCCCCCCCTCTTCCCCATAGGTATAGGCAGTTACCCCCCCCCCCCTCTTCCCCATAGGTATAGGCAGTTACCCCCCCCCCTCTTCCCCATAGGTATAGGCAGTTACCCCCCCCCCTCTTCCCATAGGTATAGGCAGTTACCCCCCCCCCTCTTCCCCATAGGTATAGGCAGTTACCCCCCCCCCCTCTTCCCCATAGGTATAGGCAGTTACCCCCACCCCCCCCCCTCTTCCCAATAGGTATAGGCAGTTACCCCCCCCCCCCTCTTCCCAATAGGTATAGGCAGTTACCCCCCCCCCTCTTCCCCATAGGTATAGGCAGTTACCCCCCCCCCTCTTCCCCATAGGTGTGAGCAGTTACCCCCCCCCCCCTCTTCCCCATAGGTATAGGCAGTTACCCCCCCCTTCCCCATAGGTATAGGCAGTTACACCCCCCCCCCTTCCCCATAGGTATAGGCAGTTACACCCCCCCCCTTCCCCATAGGTATAGGCAGTTACCCCCCCCCTTCCCCATAGGTATAGGCAGTTACCCCCCCCCTTCCCCATAGGTATAGGCAGTTACCCCCACCCCCCCCCCCTCTTCCCCATAGGTATAGGCAGTTACCCCCCCCCCTCTTCCCCATAGGTATAGGCAGTTACCCCCCCCCTCTTCCCCATAGGTATAGGCAGTTACCCCCCCCCTCTTCCCCATAGGTATAGGCAGTTACCCCCCCCCCTCTTCCCCATAGGTATAGGCAGTTACCCCCCCCCCTCTTCCCCATAGGTATAGGCAGTTACCCCCACCCCCCCCCCCTCTTCCCAATAGGTATAGGCAGTTACCCCCCCCCCCCTCTTCCCAATAGGTATAGGCAGTTACCCCCCCCCCTCTTCCCCATAGGTATAGGCAGTTACCCCCCCCCCTCTTCCCCATAGGTGTGAGCAGTTACCCCCCCCCCCTCTTCCCCATAGGTATAGGCAGTTACCCCCCTTCCCCATAGGTATAGGCAGTTACACCCCCCCCCTTCCCCATAGGTATAGGCAGTTACACCCCCCCCCCTTCCCCATAGGTATAGGCAGTTACCCCCCCCCTTCCCCATAGGTATAGGCAGTTACCCCCCCCCTTCCCCATAGGTATAGGCAGTTACCCCCCCCCTTCCCCATAGGTATAGGCAGTTACCCCCCCCCCCTTCCCCATAGGTATAGGCAGTTACCCCCCCCCCCTTCCCCATAGGTATAGGCAGTTACCCCCCCCCCCTCCCCATAGGTATAGGCAGTTACCCCCCCCCTTCCCCATAGGTATAGGCAGTTACCCCCCCCCCTCCCCATAGGTATAGGCAGTTACCCCCCCCCCTTCCCCATAGGTATAGGCAGTTACCCCCCCCCCTCTTCCCCATAGGTATAGGCAGTTACCCCCCCCCCTTCCCCATAGGTATAGGCAGTTACCCCCCCCCCCTCTTCCCCATAGGTATAGGCAGTTACGCCCCCCCTCTTCCCCATAGGTATAGGCAGTTACCCCCACCCCCCCCCCCCCTCTTCCCCATAGGTATAGGCAGTTACCCCCCCCTCTTCCCCATAGGTATAGGCAGTTACCCCCCCCCCCCTCTTCCCCATAGGTATAGGCAGTTACCCCCACCCCCCCCTCTTCCCAATAGGTATAGGCAGTTACCCCCCCCCCTCTTCCCCATAGGTATAGGCAGTTACCCCCCCCTCTTCCCCATAGGTATAAGCAGTTACCCCCCCCCCCCTCTTCCCCATAGGTATAGGCAGTTACCCCCCTTCCCCATAGGTATAGGCAGTTACACCCCCCCCCTTCCCCATAGGTATAGGCAGTTACACCCCCCCCCTTCCCCATAGGTATAGGCAGTTACCCCCCCCCTTCCCCATAGGTATAGGCAGTTACCCCCCCCCTTCCCCATAGGTATAGGCAGTTACCCCCCCCCTTCCCCATAGGTATAGGCAGTTACCCCCCCCCCCCTTCCCCATAGGTATAGGCAGTTACCCCCCCCCCCTTCCCCATAGGTATAGGCAGTTACCCCCCCCCCCCTCCCCATAGGTATAGGCAGTTACCCCCACCCCCCCCCCCCTCTTCCCCATAGGTATAGGCAGTTACCCCCCCCTCTTCCCCATAGGTATAGGCAGTTACCCCCCCCCCCCTCTTCCCCATAGGTATAGGCAGTTACCCCCACCCCCCCCTCTTCCCAATAGGTATAGGCAGTTACCCCCCCCCCTCTTCCCAATAGGTATAGGCAGTTACCCCCCCCCCTCTTCCCCATAGGTATAGGCAGTTACCCCCCCCTCTTCCCCATAGGTATAAGCAGTTACCCCCCCCCCCCTCTTCCCCATAGGTATAGGCAGTTACCCCCCTTCCCCATAGGTATAGGCAGTTACCCCCCCTTCCCCATAGGTATAGGCAGTTACCCCCCCCCCTCTTCCCCATAGGTATAGGCAGTTACCCCCCCCCCCTCTTCCCCATAGGTATAGGCAGTTACCCCCACCCCCCCCCCTCTTCCCCATAGGTATAGGCAGTTACCCCCCCCTCCCCCCCTCTTCCCCATAGGTATAGGCAGTTACCCCCCCTCTTCCCCATAGGTATAGGCAGTTACCCCCCCCCCCTCTTCCCCATAGGTATAGGCAGTTACCCCCCCCCCTCTTCCCCATAGGTATAGGCAGTTACCCCCCCCCCCTCTTCCCCATAGGTATAGGCAGTTACCCCCCCCTCTTCCCCATAGGTATAAGCAGTTACCCCCCCTTCCCCATAGGTATAGGCAGTTACCCCCCCTTCCCCATAGGTATAGGCAGTTACCCCCCCTTCCCCATAGGTATAGGCAGTTACCCCCCCCTTCCCCATAGGTATAGGCAGTTACACCCCCCTCCCCCTTCCCCATAGGTATAGGCAGTTACACCCCCCTCCCCCTTCCCCATAGGTATAGGCAGTTACCCCCCCCCCCTTCCCCTTCCCCATAGGTATAGGCAGTTACCCCCCCCCCCTTCCCCTTCCCCATAGGTATAGGCAGTTAGCCCCCCCCCCTTCCCCATAGGTATAGGCAGTTACCCCCCCCCCTTCCCCATAGGTATAGGCAGTTACCCCCCCCCCTTCCCCATAGGTATAGGCAGTTACCCCCCCCCCTTCCCCATAGGTATAGGCAGTTACCCCCCCCCCCTTCCCCATAGGTATAGGCAGTTACCCCCCCCCTTCCCCATAGGTATAGGCAGTTACCCCCCCCCCCTTCCCCATAGGTATAGGCAGTTACCCCCCCCCCCCTTCCCCATAGGTATAGGCAGTTACCCCCCCCCCCTTCCCCATAGGTATAGGCAGTTACCCCCCCCTTCCCCATAGGTATAGGCAGTTACCCCCCCCTTCCCCATAGGTATAGGCAGTTACCCCCCCCCTTCCCCATAGGTATAGGCAGTTACCCCCCCCCCCTTCCCCATAGGTATAGGCAGTTACCCCCCCCCTTCCCCATAGGTATAGGCAGTTACCCCCCCCTTCCCCATAGGTATAGGCAGTTACCCCCCCCTTCCCCATAGGTATAGGCAGTTACCCCCCCCCCCCCTTCCCCATAGGTATAGGCAGTTACCCCCCCCCTTCCCCATAGGTATAGGCAGTTACCCCCCCCCCCCTTCCCCATAGGTATAGGCAGTTACCCCCCCCCCTTCCCCATAGGTATAGGCAGTTACCCCCCCCCCCCTTCCCCATAGGTATAGGCAGTTACCCCCCCCCCCCTCTTCCCCATAGGTATAGGCAGTTACCCCCCCCCCCCCCTCTTCCCCATAGGTATAGGCAGTTACCCCCCCCCCCCTCTTCCCCATAGGTATAGGCAGTTACCCCCCCCCCCCTCTTCCCCATAGGTATAGGCAGTTACCCCCCCCCCCCCCTCTTCCCCATAGGTATAGGCAGTTACCCCCCCCCCTTCCCCATAGGTATAGGCAGTTACCCCCCCCCCCTTCCCCATAGGTATAGGCAGTTACCCCCCCCCCCTCTTCCCCATAGGTATAGGCAGTTACCCCCCCCCCCCTCTTCCCCATAGGTATAGGCAGTTACCCCCCCCCCCTCTTCCCCATAGGTATAGGCAGTTACCCCCCCCCCCTCTTCCCCATAGGTATAGGCAGTTACCCCCCCCCCCCTCTTCCCCATAGGTATAGGCAGTTACCCCCCCCACCTCTTCCCCATAGGTATAGGCAGTTACCCCCCCCCCCCTCTTCCCCATAGGTATAGGCAGTTACCCCCCCCCCCCCTCTTCCCCATAGGTATAGGCAGTTACCCCCCCCCCCCTCTTCCCCATAGGTATAGGCAGTTACCCCCCCCCCCTCTCTTCCAAATAGGTATAGGCAGTTACCCCCCCCCCCCCTTTTCCCCATAGGTATAGGCAGTTACCCCCCCTCCTCTTCCCTAGACAGAGAAACACACACACACACACTGGCTGACAGACACACAAACACAGTCACACACATAGTAACAGACACACTTACCTACTACCGCAGCACCTCTCCAGTCTCCTCTCAGTCTCGGCGAGTGACGTGATGTCCTGCGCGGGTCTGCGGAGTGACGTCACTTCCGCAACGTCCCTCCGCAGATCCGGCCGCACAGCATTGCATAGGTAAAGTTTTAGACTGGGACTGGGAGACAGGGACAGCCTCAGAGTCAGAGAGGGTGCTGTGCTGAGCGGCATGATGCGCTCAGCGGTGTCGGCACCGAACAGAACAGGAGTTTTTTTTTTTCAGGTTAGTGTGATGAGAGTGAATGAAAAATACCGGCCATTGCATGGCCGGTATTTTTCATTCAAACTTACCGGCACAGCCCGGAATCTGAATGAAAATACCGGCTGTGCCGGTAAAATACCGGCAGGGTGGCAACCCTAGTGTAGGCTGGCATATAGTTGAAGTCTAAGGCCAAGTTCACACTTGCATATTTTTTCATCCATGTCCCAGCCCTCCTGTGGGTTTGATGGCCTGAACTCACAGCTGTCGGTTCAGGTCATCAAATCCACTGTGGGGCTTGGACTTGTGATCATAATACAGACCTAAGAAATTGTATATACCCGATGTATCTTACTCCCACCAGCAAAACATAAGCTTAATAAAGAAAAATGCATAAATAAAGTTCTTTTTGACTTTACTGAAGGCTGTGCCGTCCAAGAAATCCCATCAGTACATGGTGGAGTCCGGAGCCCTTCAAGGAGAGTTTCAGCTGGATATTGATATTTCGGGGGTCGTGTTTACCCATCACCCACTTTTTAGCAGAGAACATGTCCTGGCGTCTAAGTTATCCCAGCTGTATGATCAGTATCTGGGAAGGAAGCAGAAGAACCTTACCAATTTTCTGTCGGACAAGGTATGTGGTTATGTATTTGCTCCAGTGGTCACTTAACCTTGGTTTGTACAATCTGTCAGCATCATGTTACAGAGCAGGAGGAGCTGATATATAGATTTGTGGGAAAAGATTCAGTATAACTTTATTTATTCATCTAAACGCCTGCTCGTTCTGGGCTTAGGAGTCCAGTGGGTGGTCCTAATCGTGGATTGACAGCTATCTATATATACTTCTACATGAAATGCTGCCAGTCAATGATGAAGACCACCCATTGGATTTCCAAGCCCAGAAAGAGCAGATGTGCAAATTATGAATTATACTAAATCTTTTCCAACAGACGTGTATAATCCTGCTCAGCTCTGCCAACTCTACTACAGTCATCCCTCAATTTACAATGGCCTCAACATACAATAGTTTCAACATACAATGGTCTTTTCTGGACCATTGTAAGTTGAAACCAGACTCAACATACAATGCCAACTTGAACAAAGACAGTCCAGATCTGTGAAACTTGTCAATGGCCAAGAGAACTGACCAATCAGAATGGGCAATTTACTGGTAAAACACCTGTATTACTGAAGTGCATGCACTGACTGATGTCTGGTAGTGCCCCCTACAGTACAGAGAGGTATTACATGTTCTGTACACTTTACCTGTACCAGGGTTACCTGCTCCTTTGGACACCAGGTGAGGGAGACTCCATGTTACTTTTTTTAGGACACTGTGTGTACTGTACAGGACCCCGAAGAAGCTCCTGTCCTCTACATAGACCAGTGTTTCCCAAGCAGGGGGCCCACAGCTGTTGCAAAACTACAACTCCCAGCATGCCTGGACAGCCTTTGGCTGTCCGGGCATGCTTGGGAGTTGTAGTTTTGCAACAGCTGGAAGCTCCCTGCTTGAAAAACGCTGACATAGACAGTGATTTACAGCTCCCAGCAGATCTTTCTTACTTTTATACGTAAGGACTTGCTTTATATATATTAGTTATATACTTATTTTTCTTTAATCCTCACTTATACCTATTTTTTGGATGACATTTTGGGGCTTTGGAACCAATTACCAGGTTTCCATAGAGTTCTGGTCTCAACGTACAATGGTTTCAACATACAATGGTCGTCCCAGAACCAATTAATATTGTAACTTGAGGGACCACTGTATATGCCCCCCATAGATAGGATATATGTGAGGAGGTGCACTAAGATCTGTTATCTTTGTGATGTAGAATTTGTGAGAAGAAACAGTAGTACGTTCACCTGCTCTCCACGGTGAGTGCCAAACTGAGGACATCTTATTTTCCCTGCTGTAGTACTGTAACAGACCCACAAATAGGATTGCATTTTCAACTTGATGGGTTCCCTTTATAACCATAAATAAATTTTTCTGAACAAAGTTTGTGGATTTCCTAAATGTCTACTCCGCCCCTAGATGTGTAATCCCTACCCAAAGGATGGGGGATAACTTGTCTGATCGCGGGGGTTGTCGGGCTTCTGAGAACCCCGTGATCTCTGGGCCGGCGTTGCGGACAGCAACGTTGTCCCAGCGGCCAGACCCCCTGTATGATCAGACATGTTATCCCCCACCCTTTTGATAGGGGATAACATGTCTAGGGGCAAAGTACCCCTTTAAGGCAAAGAACAGTTCATAGACAGTAGTTTTAGAGTTTCCATTGCTATGTTTAGTGGTCTTGAGCCCTTTGATATGGATTAACATGTACTGTATTTCTGAATGGTGGTTGATGATTTTTCTCTTGTCCTCTGATGAAGTTACATGCACTGAGAAATGCAGTAGAGAACATCTCCACTGGGGGTGCGGCACATGTTTCCAGCACAGTCGCTGAACAGAGTTTTGCTGAATATAAAGTAGAAATCAAGTAAGTTGCTAAAATGATTTCAGAGACTTATCCCAATGCACCAAGAAAGATTTTACTTGATTTTAATTTTGTTACCTTTTATTTCTTTTTTTTTTTTTTTTTTTTTTTTTCCTAAGCAGGAAAAACTGCAATTCTCATTTGAGTCAATTGTGATATCAATCATCCTGAATGGTGTAAAAATATTGCATGTGACCCTTTTCCTGACATATGTGAATTTACCGTTACCAGGTATCCCCAGCCCTAGAACTCCCATGGAGGGTGTTAATAGCATCTGCCTGCCATAGAGTGAAGCCAGGACTACAGAAGTGGTTCCACATGGCAGCACTCTCTGCTTTGTCCTCACAAGCCTTTTGGTTCTAGCACATTACCTCATAAAACAGTATTTTACTAGGATGCTGGAAATATGACATGCTAAGGAGCGATGGTTTCACTTACGTGCGGCCTCTAATAAATTAGACAACTCTAATTGGAATCATACTTTGCACAGGAATGGCCGCCGTAATGAAAATCACATTCTTCCTCCAATTGTTTTATTCTTCTTTTATTATTGTGTTTGTTACGAGCCATAAACTACACTGCCAGCCAGTAGCAACTGAGGGTCTATTCTCAGTGGGAGCAGAGAGAAGTCATACTTAAAAAAAAATGTATCTTGAAATTTGCCAGAATAAATACTGACATATATGATATTACACTGCAGTTAAAAAGTTAAATTACCTTTATGGCTATGTTTATATGATGCTTTGTTCTAGTGGAAAATGGTATCCACAGCAGACATTTTAAGTGGATCTCTGCAGTGGTTTTAGACGCGGTTTAATCTGCATCCAGGATACCTGACCTATTACTCCAGTGTTTCCCAAGCAGGGTGGCATCAATGCATCTAAATTATCTTCAGAGGTCAGGGTACTCATGGGACCACTCACAGCGCGATTGCAGGGGTCCAATGAGTATAGATGGTTGCCGGAGCTTTGCTTACTAGCTCCTAGTGGGCTCCTGCGATCTTCTCCTCTGGTCTGCCTTCTGGTAGACCAGAGAAGTAGATCGCAGATAACAATGATCAGTGTGCTATGCCTATGCATAGCACTGATCAGTATTAACAAGGTAGGAAGGTAGTTAGGTAGCCAGACATGTAGGTAGTTAGGCAGCCAGGTATGTAGGCCAGATCTGAAGATAGCTAGGTATCCAGGTATGTATGTATGTATGTATGTAAGTAGTTAGGCTACCAGGTATGTTGGCCAGAAATGAAGATATTTAGGTAGCCAAGCATGTAGGTATGTAGTCCCCCCCCCCCCTTGTGACAGGTTGAAATTAAAAAAAAGTAAAAAACAAAACAAAAAGCGATACCTGTCCCATACAGCGATCTTCTCCACTTTACTGCTGGCCGTGTTCTTCTGGCTTCTCAGTGCAGGTGCCGATGAGTGAGATCATCAGTGCCTGCATTGCGTGGGGGCGGAGGTGGCGTCTCCTCTTAGTGTAGGCCGCAGATGCAGCTTACACTGGGAGGAGGCATTACGCTGTATGTGCATTAGCCACGCATACAGCTAAAAGCAGCACTCACCTGCCTGGAGATCTGGGACAAGTGTCCTGGATCCCCAATAGCAGTGTCAGGCCCTTTACCCAGCCGGGCCCTTTACCCGGACAATGTCCAATTGGACCACCCGGTTAGTCCGCTTTTGATTGCTAAAATTGCGGTTTTCTTTGCAATTTTCTGTCACACATTAAAACATTTTTAGTTTTGCCATACATTTTTTGGTAAAATAAAAGGTGTCATTACAAAGCACAATTGGTCACTGAAAAACAGGCCCTAATATGGGTCTGTGGATGGAAAAAGAGTTATGGTTCTTATAAGGCAAGGAGGAAAAAACTAAAACACAAAATGGATTAAGGGGTTAAGGTAACAGCAGTTCAGATACACACTTTGCAGTAGCCACATTGATATAGGAAACTGTAGTTTGGAGATGACTCATTGAGTTCTATCGGATGTGATCAACACCTATTGAAATGGTGGATCCTGTATTATCTATCTTTTATATTGAGGTGTTACTTTTCACTGTAATCCTTCTATGCTGATGCGATGACTGCTGAGAAGTGATCTCTACAGATCTGGAAGTGTCATCCTATTATACATGTTAATAATATAAACCTGTTTTCATGAAGTCATTTTCAGATACTTTTCCTCCAGGAGCACTGGCTCATGGGATATTGTCCTTGTTAGTCGCCTACAATTGTTGATGATATTTATTTCTTTTTATCTCAGACAAACAAGGAAATATCGAGATACAGAGCAGGAAAAAGACAGAGTTCTCCTGAAGTCCCTCATCAAAGTGTGGAAAGAGATAAAGTCCCTGCGCGATTTTCAGAAGTTCACCAACACCCCAGTGAAACTCTACTTGCGAAAGTACGTTGTGGTGATCTGTCACTTGATTAGTTACCCCAGACAAGAGGAATTGTGTTGTTTGATTCCTGAGTAAAATGAATTGGGCACAGATGATATGGAGAAGTGTGTCAAGTGGAATGCAATGTGATGACAACTATAGATAGCATATGGGAGACATGTAGAAATGTAGGTAGAGATCAGTCATGGGCTGGAAGCTTCTGTGATCAGGCCGTAAACCAAAACCTCATTCACATCTATTAAATGCACTGTGCCACTGCCATACGTTGGAATATTAACAAAAAGATATTGCTATGTATACCATAATGCATCTATTGGTTGATTGTTTAGTCTGTTTATGACTGTTTAAAGGGATACTCCACTGGCCAGCATGGAATTAAATGTTCCGAGCGCTGTTTTTTTTTTTTTTGCGCTGCGTGGGTCAGCCACACCCCCTCGTGATGTCACGGCCATGCCCCTCAATGCAAGTCTATGGAAGGGGGCGGGACAGAACAACGTTTGGAACATTTCATTCCACGCTGGCCAGTGGAGTACCCCTTTAATGCCTGCTTTATGCCAGTACACACTTATTTGTGGCAAAGAATAGGGTGGTTAACTGGTAAAGTTTATAAAACGTTTTGTTATACTTGGTGTTTTGATTTTCCTTTGTATAGATGTATAATAAAAAGAAATAAAGAAACATGAAATAACCCTTTTAAAGCGGACCAGTCAGTAGGTTTTTGGGGTATAAATTAAGGTCATGGCTTTATAAGGATTTTGACCCTGTATCTATACATGCCTCTCATTAGTTAATTGACTCCTCCAGTGCTTTGGAGCCTACTGGGCGTTTGTCTTGGCTGCTAGAGCCCAAAACTGTTCTACCCCCTCACCAGTTAGTCACTCCTCTTTGTGTGCTGGTCACTTCCTCAATTAAAAGGTATGGGGCCTAACTGAGATTCTGGGATCTAGTGGCCAAGAGGAAAGCCCAATGGGCTTCAAAGCCCAATTTGCTAATCTTTTTTAACTATCTTGGCACTGGAGAGGCAATTAAAGGGATATTCTGGCTTTATACATCTTATCCCCTATCCAAAGGATAGGGAGGGGATATGATATATGATCGCAGGGGTCGCGCCACTGGGGACCCCCGTGATCTCTGTGCAGCTCCAGGCATTCTGTGCTGGGTGCTGCCTCCGCGACGGGGACATGACGTCACGGCCACACTCCCTAGTGATGTCACGCCACGCCCCTCCATTCCTATGGGAGGGGGCGTGATGGCTGTCACGCCTCCTCCCATAGACATGAATGGAGGGGTGAGGCATGACATCACTAATGGGCGTGGGTGTGACGTCACCACCCTGTCTCAGAGGCAGCACCCAGCACAGAATGCCAAGGGCTGCACCAAGATCGCAGGTGTTGCTTTGGGTAGGGTATAAGATGTATAAAGCCGGAATACCCCTTTAACTGAGAGCTATGTACCAACTCAAGGTCAAAAGCCCTATACAGGCACGTCCTTACTTTATACCCTAAAAATTTGCTGACAGGCCTGCTTTAATTTACAATTACTAGAACTGGAGGTGCTCCCTCAGAGGCATAAATAAAAAATCCTGGGTCCAAATGCAAAATCTTTTACAGGGCCACTATAAATGTCTATGTCTTATACTGGTATACTCTTATAGGACAGAGAGTTTTCTGGATTTCAAGCCCGGGCGCAGCTACTACCTCGGCATCCTCTATAGCTACAGGGAGTGAAACGCCCAGAATGTACAGAGATGTAGTGAGATGCTTTTGATAACTTGTGTCAGTACTGTTACCACATCCATGCTTCCCATACATTCTTTCGTATCGAGGCTTCTCCATGTGTTGAACAGAACCCTCTTAGACAATGTTACATATCATATGATCTCCAATGCTTGAGGCAAAGTTTCCATACTGGAGTAAACCTTCCAGAATTGTCATCAGACATATACAAGCATTGAACAGCGCACAAGGCGCCATATTTAGATGTATTGTAGCGATTGTCTACAGTTAATGGTCTTAATAAGATCTTGTGACGGCTGCCAGCATTTTCTCACAATTTCAATTATTATGTTCTGCTAGTCTTAGATCTTCATCTCTAAAACCAGGTCCCAGACGTATGCAGCACATGTGTGTCAAGCTGTGAATAAGAAGGGACGCTTGGCCCAATACATGTCTCATAAAAGGTACATCCAGATATTCAGATATTAAAGAATGTTTTGACCGTAGGGAAGAAGTTAATAGAAAAGTGGATGAAGAATCGTATGAAGCTGAAATTCAAACCGAAATAAATGAGCAAATGAGAGAAAATACGGAGGAGTACGAGAAGAATTTGAAGCAGTATAAACAAGATCTTCAGCAATGGAAGGCGTGGAAAAGGGCACAGGTATGAACGATAAGGCTGCCATTTATTATTGGAGGGGCGCACAAATATTCCTGATCCTAGGGACGTATGGTCCCATGGTACTAATAGCCAGCCACAATGAAAAGAATATATGCCCTGCATTTTATATGGGACATTCATCTGTTAGGAAAATAGGGTCCCCTACTTCTCTGTTTATCACCCTAGAGAATGAGGAGCAGATAAGATGGCCACACATGTGTATTGCGGTCTCAATTGTACTCTAAAGTTACTGCCATCACATGACATTACTGCATTTATGGTCTAATATCTGTCTTCCTCATTCTACTTTATTCTTCAGTACCCGTGCTGCCCTATTAACTTGCCTCATCCGTTCTCATTAACCTTTTAAGTTCGTTTTTTTCTGTTTTTTTGTTGTTTTTTTGTTTGCAATTTCAAATTTTTAATGTATATAGAAAATGAAGAACAAAAAGAAAAAAGAGCGTGTGGATGATGACGATGATGATGAGGCAGATGGTGGACAAGTAGGAGAAGAACCCACCAAGCCTTTTCCTCCTGTCCTGGTGGACAGACAAGAGATAGAAGTACAGGTTCGTGATAAAGCGGCCAACATCAGGAGGAGACCTGGAGAACCTATTCTGCATCCTGAACTGAGCCTTTCTGGGGCCATCACCCCCAACAACATGTGTCCAAGGTACGGTGTGCACTGTTAATGACAAATATCATGGCTTATGGTTTTTAGAATCAGTTATTGCTCATTGTTACCCTACAATGGTCTGATGTTATTTTATTCCAATGGAATAAAGAAGTAGTTAGGTTCCTTTTCCACATAGTTGCTGTTGTTTGTCTATGTAGGTTTCCTGTAGTTAAGTAAGACAAACTCATGCTCCCAAGGAGAAGAAAACATTACTGCAGCTGGAGTTATTGTTGGCTTTACCATTGATAAATATGCTTGATAAGGCCTTGTCGTATGTAATGTGCGGCAGTAACAATGTATATACAACTGGGCTGACGTGTAGATCCTCTCTCTTTTTCGTGATTGACCTTTGAGCAGTTAGTTTCCCCCGAAGTGGTCTCCCCTCCTCCGAACGGCTCCACTATCTGCAGCTCAGTCATTTTATGTCTTCCAAATTGGGATTTATTGTGGTTTTCCTTGCCTACGGTTTTTGAGCGATTGTGCCACTCCGGGCCGCAGATTAAAGGACTTCTTTCAGATATTTACTCTGTTCTCAATGTTCCTCCTGATGGGGTGCCCCCTCCTATCATTACATTTACCTTTGGGAGGAGGTTCCGAATACTTCTATCACCCTCCCTCAATGGAGGATAATTTGGGAGCAGGCTTCCGAAGCTTCTATATGTATGGCATATAAGGAAACCCAATTTAAGATGTTTATGGGCTGGTACCATATGCCTGTGTAATGTCCCAGTACAGGACATGGTCCTGTACTATCCTTAGGCCCTGTCAGGTTGAGACCCTCAGTGACCTGGGGGATCCCCTGCATGGTCTCCCCCCTGTTCTTTCCAGAATGTTGTGTATATCACTTTAATGCCTAGACAGTATATTTATGTATAGGTAGTATAAAGGACCTGTGTAAGTCTGTCACATGTTATGTTATGCAGTCACATGATTTGTTGTCACATGTTCTCCCAGAGAGCACCAGCTTAACCTATGACCAGCAGCTTGACCAATGGGCTTTAGTCCAGCCCCCCAAAATAAAAAAGGGGTGGCCATTACAATTATCCTCTTTTCTCTTACCATCTGCTACTGAGCATAGCAACCACCAAAGATCTCAGTGCAAGGGATCAGCATCTGGAAGACCCCAAAAGCTGCAGTCATTCCAGTAAGTCTCATAAGTCCTGCATATAGTCAAGCCAAGTCCAATTTCAAGTCAAGTTAATTTCAAGTATATTGGTCCAGCAAACTGTGAGGTCCTTCTGGGTCCTGGCCACCTCTCTGGGAAATCTGTCCTTAGCTGTGTAGATAATTCCATCTGTCTTATACTCCGTAAAGCCTCTGTTTGACCATAAGTGGTTGTGGACTCTCATTTCACTAATAGCAACTGGGATAGCGGAGAAACCGGGGGTGTGGTGTCCCAGATCCCTAAAACCACACTGGCGTCACGAACACTAGGGGTTAACAACATCTTGCCCCCGGGGTTAATACCATCTGATCCCGCTACCTCCACTGCTACACCCGTGGTGCAGCCATGCACTGGTGTTATACCACACCTGAATTGTTGAAAAGGCTGAATCCGAATATTCTTCCTCAATGTCGGCGATGTGGGGTGGGTCTTGGGACTGTCTTTCAAATCTTCTGGTCGTGTCCGCTTATTGTTGACTATTGGATGTCTGGTTAACGATGTCTTGGGGGTCTCCGTTCCCTTAGATCCATTGGATTTATCTCTTGCATCTTTCCTGTGGGGCCCTGTCCAAACGACCGTTCAAGCTATTCTTACATATTGTACTTACAGCTAAGACTCTTATAGCAAAATGCTGGAAAAGGCCCCTCCCCCTTCCGAAGCAGATCTTCTGGCCCGTATACATGAGAGTCATTCCCCTGGATCCCTCACTGCCTCTCTTAAAGGGGTACTCCACCCCTAGCATCTTATCCCCTCTCCAAAGTATAGGGATAAGATATCACATCGCCGGGATCTCCGCTGCAGCACCCCGCTTTCATTACTGCACAGAGCAAACTCGCTCTGTACGTAATGACCAGTGACACAGAGGCAGGAGCATCATGACATCACGGCCTGCCCCCTTAATGCAAGTGTATGGGAGGGGGCGTGATGGCTGCTACGCCCCCTCCGATAGACTTGTATTGAGGGGGCGGGCCGTGATGTCACAAGGGGGCAGAGCCGTGGCGTAACGATGCTCCAGCCCTTGTATTGCCCGTCATTATGCACAGAGCGAGTTTGCTCTGTACAGTGCAGTAATGATAGCGGGGTGCTGCATCAAAGATCCTTGGCGGGACCCCCGCGATCTGACATCTTATCCCCTATCCTTTGGATAGGGGATGAGAAGTTAGGGGCGGAGTACCCCTTTAATAACTCTGTGCCTCTTTTTTTCTCTGTGTGTGAGCCGTGGGATCAATTCTCTGATCGACAACCTCCTTGAGTCTTCCGTCTCTCTCTAATCTCACTCACTCCTTTTTTTCCTCCTTCTTACTTTTCTTCTCCCTCCCTATCCCTTCCCTCCTTCTTGCTTGTTGCTTTCTTGTTTTTTGTCCTTGTTTTTGTATGTCTTCGTGGTGGTCTGTGTCTTCCCCTCTTTGTTGGTCGACTTGAGGGCCTTCCTACTTTACCTTATATATATCTTTCTTTTGCTGTCCCGCCCCCCACTCGGTTGCCCTGTGATTTGTGTATGGCCTTTATGTGGCGGTGTGTGCTACCCTAAATTCTCAGACTATATCAGAAGTCAAGGTCCGCAACAACTGTCAGTCATTGAACTATATAGAGACTGTATTCCTGAGACTGTTACCGTTCATGGGATGTACCGTAAGCATTTAAGCAAAGTTATCCAAGTTCAAGTTCAACTACCTGTGGACCTTCAGTAATTTTATGCATGCACCTATCGTTACTGGGAAGGGCGGCAATAGGCCGGAGAATTACCTCAGCATACTAGCCCTCAGCCTGGCGTCACGAACTATAGGGTTAACCTTAACCCCTCATCTACCGAAACAACACCCCAACTACCATACACCCCCCAAGGGCTACCACAAAGCCTTTTTGGCATTGCACGAACAGGATTCGGGTGTGTGCCTACTACAGTTGCCACTAGTGAAAGTGTACTCCCCCCCCAGAAAACAAACTTTATTCATGTGCTGTAAACCGTGTTGCTGTGTACGGGAGTGGTGTCCGTGGTGCACCATACAAGGGGGCCACGAGAAAAGTAAGGGGGGAGGCGAAGATTTATCTACAACTGAAATGTGTAAACTGCGCAATGAGTTCATGCTGCGATTCTCTGGTCCGGTCAGCACAGGCGGAGCCGAACTGCTGCCGGAAAAGCGCGCAAAGAAAGCCCGCGCTGCGTCCCGCCCTTGGGCGTGGCCACAAAGTTGCTGTGTCGCAGCCGAAAGGGAACTCAGAGATACAGGAGTCGTCTCTGGAGGGACCGGAAGTCGGGGCTGCACCGATAACGTCCTTCCTGCCTGGCGCCATTTTGGAGAAGCCCACTATAAAAGTCGCCACGCACAGTGACCTCTTCAGTCTGCACGGAGAGCTGGAGAGTACAGACATGGTGGAGAGCAGCGTTCCACGTGGTGAAGTTGGCAAAATGGCGCCGGAAAAGCGGAAAGTTGTGGCAGTCGCAGCCCGACTTTTCCAAGAACTTGCTGACTGTCTGCAGCGGTTGTCATTAGACGAAGAGGGGGCCTGCAATCTTCCCCCACTGCCTGATGATGACGACGATTGGCCAGAGACCCCTCCAGCGGAGAGCGCAGGGACACCTGGTGGTGCATCATCGGTGAGATTGTCCCTTCACCACAGAACCTGGGGCCGAGATCCCGTCGGAGGAGTCTGCTGTGAGTACCCCGCCAGAGGCGGCCTATTCTTCCTCCTCCAGCCCTGAGGTCATACCTCGATCAAGCTTGCCAAGTGCACGACCGTGCTCACCAAAATTGCCGCAATGGGTGTTCGGAGATGAGCTGGAGCTGATCGAGTACATGCACAGAGTACTTCAACCATTACCTGGGAAGCCACTCCCACCAATCCCAACTGCAGAAGAAGAAAGGGCCCGTCAAGAAGCCGAGCTGGCCGAATTGATGGAAAAGCTAAAGGCCCGACACAAAGAACTCTATTCCCCCAAGCACGTGCATTTGCCCCATGAAGAGAAAGTACGGTGGCAAGAAAACACCAAAGAAATGGAGGCATTGTACATTCATAAATGGAATCACCCCCGAGAAGGGGAGGAGCCATTAGAAAGAAGAGGAGCAACTGTGGCCAAGTTCGACAAGGTCAGAGGTTATGGGACACTCCTTGACTGCCACACTGGGCAGACCATCCTCGTAAACCGGCGAGCAGTTCAAAGGCCATATCTCCATAAGAAGTTCTACACCTTGGAGGTGCGTGAAATTGTGGAGTACACCCCCGTCCAGAGCCTTCGTGGAGAATGGGCTGCAGCGGTCACCAGACCAACAGCCCCAACACAGCTTCCATTCAAATATTTTCCGTCAACTGATTGGGAGTCCGATCCCTTCAACTTGAGGCCAAAAAGGTCTGCTCCTAAAGCCTCCACCAGCGTACCCAAGGAGGAGGAGCCTCAACAACCAAGTTCATCATCTTCTATGTACAGCAAAGAGTCAAGTTCTTCATCTTCTACATACCGTCGAGAGTCAAGTCCTGCTCAAGTTCAGGAAAGTAAACCCAAGTTGCGGGCACCAAAGACCATACCTAGACCCTCTCGGAGCAATGAGAGTTTGTCTGTTCCAGAGGTACCAACGCACGTACCTAGGCCCTCTCGGAGCAATGAAAGTTTGCCTCCTGCACAGGTACCAATGTATGTACCAAGGCCCTCTTCTGACATGGAGAGTTTGCCTGCTTCCAGGGTACCGACGACAGGGTCATGGGTCGCTCCTAATTTGGAGATGGTATTCAAGCCCTATTACCCAACTTTGATCCCGGCTAGTAACCTTATAACCCCTTCTCAAGCTGCCATCCACCACTAGACCCTCACCAATGTGGTGTGGCAAAGCTATGTCAATTCTACACCTGCCCCTGATGTTGTCAGATATAGGGGAACCAAGAGAGGCACTACAAGAGTAAAGAAGAACATCTTCTAAAGAGACTTTAAAGTAATGTCAGATTGTTTCTTATGTTAACCACTTTTATTTTGCAGCAACCAAGTTCAAGAATTGCGCCTAGCAGGACTGTGCTAAGATTGTTCCGGTTCAAAGTTCAGCAACGTAACCACTAAGCTTGTGCCTGACTATTAAGTCAAGAGACTCCTAGCCTGTAGGAGATTCATTAAGGACTGTACCCGGCTGAGTTGTGGTTAAAGCCGTGTTTACCTTTCCCTTCCATGAACTCCTAGTGTAGGTGGACTGCTGATCCTTACACTTCTATTGTATGTATATACCAGCAGCTTTATAAGAACTCTTATGCTAAATGTTGCACTTATCAGGTGAATGCGCCTGACCCATGTTGGAGTGTTGATAATTGTGTACATCTGTATAGTAAATATGTATATGGTTCTGTACATAGGAAGGTATCCTCGTGTCTGTGTACATAAAAAAAATAAGTAAAGGTTGTACATAGAAAAGATAGTCAAATGTCTATGTACATAAAAAGTGAGTCAGAGTTGTACATAGAAACTCTCGATGTGCTGCACGTGTACACTCAACACAAAAAATGTAAATAATTCTTGTACATACAAATGTATAGAATACTAAAGGTGTTTTAGTAGGTAGTAAATAGGGGACACCTCGGCTCCTCCGAGGGTAGTGTTATTACTGTCGCCCAATGCTAGCACCTGTTTCAACAAAAATAATAGGGGAGATTGCCCTTAAAATGGTACCTACACACATAGTACTTTTGATACCCCACTTCAATGCTCTGCCTATCACTTTTCAGTACTCTAAACTACTGACTTAAATGTACTACCTCAATCTCTAGTACATACACCAAAACAAAATATTTCCCACATTCAAGTAACACTTAGGAATTGTAGCATATTGATACCCAATTCCTGCCACTGTTAGGTACACTTCGTCTTCTCCTTCTTTGCGTGTGTAAGATGCTCTACCTGGCCTGTAGGTGCTCTTGCGAGCTAACAAATGAAACACGTAATTCTTAAAGTAACCTAGGTAGGTTATGTGAAGTGCTCTAGGGGTAAGTAGCGTGTAGCCGATAGACCCTAGCAGCCAACTTTACTGTGACCTAGCTTCCGGCTAACTAGTATAACCTTTTGTGTACTAACAGGTAACTTATAGTGGCAAAAGAATAAAAATGTGTGAGATAATAAAAATGTCTAGTCAGCTTGATGCTAAAGTTAAATAGAGCTGTACTAATGTCTAGTAAGCCTTATAAAATGTGTAGAGAGCTAATAAAAAATGTCTTAGGAGCTAGTAATGTCAGTTAGCTACCTAATTGTATAGTAAGTTTAGTAAAATGTCTAAGAAGCTAGAAACTAAAGGTTAGATAGCTTCCTTAATGTCTAGATAGCATTAATGTCTAGATAGCACCAATGTCTAGATAGATTTCTATTGTCTAGTCCAGATACTAATAAGGATATCAGAGAATGTAAATGTGTTCAATGTTTACTTAGAATGTATAGCAGAATTAACAGGAATCATCCTGGTTTAGTCCTAGTCCCTCTGCCTTAGGGGACAGGCGTCGAGGTCGACTTATCTTAAGTAAGGAGGTTTGTGGTGTCCCGGTACTGCATCCTATACGGTACCTGTGTAGAAGTCCCCATAGCCAGAGTCCCTAGGATGTCGTGGTTCTTCTTATCTAGTCCACCCCTTGTCACCTCTCATCTAGGTATTACTTATCTAGCAGTTATTTAGGATTTATATAAATCTAATTGTACAAATGTATATAAATGGTTAATTACCTGTACGGAGTGTAGCAGGACCTGCGGGTCAAGTGATCAGGTAAACTCCATGGGTTTTATGCTTAAGGACCTTTGGAGCTCCCTGTGACGTATTTCGTCCATCACTCCCTGTGACGGTGAGTGACAGTTGCTTGGACCAGTAAAAGTGGCCCTGCCCATATAAGGGAGCGGTGGCCATTATTCTCTCTCTTGTTCCCGGGCTGTCAAACGAGCAGGATCTGTGCAGCTGTCTTCTGCAGTGAGTTAGACCCAAGCCTTGCGGCAACGGCTGATCTATTCAGAATTGTGAGTGTATCAATCCCTAAGCACTCTGCAAGATCACCGGACCTTATCTATCCCCTAAATCCGGACGGATCTTCGCAACCCTAAATTCTCAGACTATATCAGAAGTCAAGGTCCGCAACAACTGTCAGTCATTGAACTATATAGAGACTGTACTCCTGAGACTGTTACTGTTCATTGGATGTACTGCAAGCATTTAAGTAAAGTTATCCAAGTTCAACTACCTTGTGGACCTTCAGTCATTTTATGCATGCACCTATCGTTACTGGGAAGGGTGGCGATAGGCCGGAGAATTACCTCAGCATACTAGCCCTCAGCCAGGCGTCACGAACTATAGAGTTAACCTTAACCCCTCATCTACCGAAACAACACCCCAACTACCATAAACCCCCCAAGGGCTACCACAGTAGCATTTCTATTCTACACCTCAAGACCCATACCCTCAACAGATTTTGTCAGAATCTTTGGAAATCTTTCTTAATATTTTTTCTTGTTTCACCTTATAATTAATGATTATGTAATCCCCTCTACCATTACAGGGCAGAAGTATTAAGACGCGAGGATCTCCAGAAACACTCATTGTTCATCAAGATCCTCTTCAACAACAAAGAGGTGTCCAGGACTGTGACAAACAGGCTGGGGTCAGATTTCAGAGTCCATCTGGGACAGATCTTCAATTTACAGATTTATAATTGGCCAGAAAGCATCAAACTACAGGTACTGCTGAGCATATGGTCAGACTAACCTCCATACATATAAAAGGGCAGTCAGTTGACAGTCTCATGTTTAGAGTGGGGTGCATGGAGAAGGTATATGTAGAGTTGTCAGGAAGAGTTCTAATCATAGATAATAAGTAATAATTTACACTACTTCTTTGTTACCCTTCATAATACAATATAATAACCCAACTGGGAGCACACTATGCATCATTTTGTGATGTTCCTTAAAGAATGATAGTATCATGCACCGTTACATAAAAATCCATATTAGCTTCTTTTAAAGGATCAAATTTTTTGTTGTATTGCAGTGTTACTATTTGTTGTTAAGGTACATGGCCTTTTCTTTTAGATATATGAAACAGCAGGACATGGTGGTAGCACCTTACTGACCGAGGTTTTTGTGCCTATTCCGGAGACCACTGTAGTAGCTGGAAGAGCCCCAGTAGAGGAGGTTGAATTCAGCAGTAACCAGAGGGTCATGTATGATCATGAAGGAGTTGGAAGCGGTAAGAAAATATCATTGGAATAGGGGGTAAGATACATTATTGATACTTACCATAGAGACATCCCATGTAGCTTCTATGGGTTTCATGTAGAGGTGTTCAAGCCAAAATTGTCTATGTGGCAGTAAATAGCTAAGTTTCATTAAAGGCGGTATTCCAATATAAGAAAATGATTTAACTTAAAATTGTTACACAAAATGCCAGAAGGCTTCCCATGCATAACTTATCTACGCCAAATGTACATATAAACTCATAAAGAATAGAACAGCGTATAAAGACCAACTATATGAAAAAGCTTTATTGACATGAATTCAAGGACAATACAATTGATAACAATTAAAACAGATATCATACTGTGTTAAATACTTTATATTTTCACTTACCTGTGTTTTATAGATTTAATGATAACCCCTTTTGTATCCGTGGATACTTATGCATACTTACAGCTTTTCAGGAGTATATGTTTATTCATTTCATACCCACATGTGTTTTTTGTTTATGTCTACGTCCCAGCATTTTGTTACCATGGACCCGGTTCCCGGTCTCTCCCTCCATGATGCATTAAGCACCACGGGGTGGAGTTATATCAGGGATGGGCTGTGGTGACAGCGCTCCGCTCCTCCCTGCTTATGACCTGGTCCCACGTTGTTGGTGGAAGGGATTGGATCGCGGCCGCTTGTACCTCTTCCTCCATATTATGCGCTAGAGCGCATCATTGGTGGAAGGGTCCGTAGCTCCGGTGTCATTAGCCTTGGTTTGTATGCACTGGCGCATAGCTATGACTGTCTGCTGACGTAACTTCCTGCGATCACATGCAATGTACTGATGCGTACTATATGAACAGCTGACTGTTTTTAAGTTGTATGATTGGTTGTTTTGACATATATTTGGGAGGGTTTCTGTGCTTATGACCACGCCACAGAAGAAGCCTTGGAGCGAAACGTTGGGTGGTGGAGGCCCTTTACTTCGTTTTTTCCACTTGGTAATTATTGCTGTTTATTTTGTCTCAGTACTGGGGGGATTATTTACCTGGATGTACTTTACTGGTACCTTGCTGCTACCATTCCCCGAACTACTATTGTTTAAAGAAGTTTATTAACCCCCTATATGTACCATGCTGACTGCTTAGCTATGTGCAGAGCCCCATTTGTTCAGATTTCACCAGTAGTGTTCTCTATTTTATATCTGTTTTAATTTTTATCAATTGTATTGTCCTTGCATTCATGTCAGTAAAGCTTTTTCATATATTTGGTCTTTGTATGCTGTTCTATTGTTTATAACTTAAAAATGTTTTCTAATCAACTGGTGCCAGAAAGATAAACAGACTTGTAAATTACTTCTATTTAAAAATCTCAATTCTTCCAATACTTATCAGCTGTTGTATACCACAGAGGAAGTTATGTAGTTCTTTCCAGTCTGACTACAGTGCTCTCTGCTGCCACCTCTGTCCATGTCAGGAATTATGTGGAGCTGGAGAGTTTTGCTATGGGGATTTGCTCCTACTTTGGACAGTTCCTGATACAGACAGAGTTGTCAGCCGCGAGCACTGTTGTCAGATTGGAAAGAACTACACAACTTCCTCTGGAATAAACAGCAGCTGATAAGTACTGAAAGGATTAAGATTTTTAAATCAAAGTAATTTACAAATCTGTATATCTTTCTGGCACCAGTTGATTTAAAAATAGCACTTTGCCACTTTAAAGTAATGGTAAAAAAAAAAACTTAAAAATTAAGGAAGTATAAATAAAACGGAGAGAAACAAGAAATCGTGAAGCATTTGCTGACACTAGGATTATACCATGGTATTGTTTAGTTAGTATAGTATGTCTGCAAGAGTATAAATTGCCAACTCCTATGGCCATAGCTCAGGACTCCTCTATGGTGAGCCACCCAGCATGGAGTCACACGTGGCCACTGATATGGGACCTTGTTTTTAGAGAGATTCCCTTTCCATGGGTTCTAAAACATTCAGAAACAAGGGTGAGATGAATTAAACCAGGGATCATTAAAGTAGGAAGGAAACACAGACAAAATTACCTGGGACAGGAAGACTTGATGCTAACCGTGCTTGCCCTGGCTCTCTGCTGTGGATAAAAGGGAAAAATCTTGAGACACAATTTCCACTATTCCTGTAAACCATAGTTCATTTAGTGGGATACGACCCTATTTTCCAGAGCTCCATCTGGCTCTGACAGTCTTTTGTATACAAATATTGAGTAGTTAGAAAGCCTGGTCTAACTTAGACAAAGATAAAAGTTCCAATTTTGGGAATAAATCGAGATTTTCCTAGCTTGTGACGGAAAATATTAGTTATATGAAGACAGGAGGCGAGTATCTTATGCATTATTCTTTCTTTAATAATGCCCATAGCAGAACACTTTTGGTAATCAATTTAATAAAAGAAAAACTTCAAACTACAACTCCCAGCAGTCCTAGGGCCACAGTAGTCACTCCTCCTCCGTAGCCCCTATATAAGGACTGCCCCCATATAGGTCTTCCTCTTTCTTCATGCGAATCAGAACCGCACAAAAACGACTTTATCCAGACATCCACAGTTGCTCGCGAACAGTCGGTCCTTCGACCTCGGGCAGCAGAAGCCTAGATGGCAGGGAAAGCCCAACTTCGTCCCAACGGGGACTGTAGAGAAACCAAACAGCCGGAAACCGACCGGTCAACCAAACTCAGGAACACCGCCTCTGCGTTCAATATCCTGTAAAGAGAACAAAAGTCGTAATAGGGTGGGTAGGGAGGGAAGATACTCGCCTCCTGTCTTCATATAACTAATATTTTCCGTCACAAGCTAGGAAAATCTCGATTTATATATCAGACAGGAGGCTCATATCTTATGCAAGTTCGAAGCTAACAACTAGTTATGACAGAGAAAACAATAAACAGCCAGAGCATTATAAGACCGACATAGACACGTGGTCCTCCGGCCTGAAGTAGAACTGACGGAAGGTGGTCTCTGAAGACCAATCAGCCGCCATCAGTAAGTCGGAGAGGGAGCCCCCTGCTGTGACTATCTTCGTAGCCATAGCGCCCCTGGACGAGTGAGCTCCAAACAGAGATACATCAATACCCGCCATGTCCATGGCGGAACGTACCCAACGCGCTAGAGTGGCGGAGGTAACTGGACGATGGGGTCTGACATAAGAGACGAGGAGCTGAGGGGAATCCAGAGAGCGCAGATCTGCCGTCTGCGATTCGTACGCCTGTAGGCAACGAACAACGCAAAGCTTCGAATGCGCAGGAAAAAACGGATAAAAAACCGAATGAATACCCGTCTTGGTCCTACGGACCACCGAGAATTTCACTCCCTGAGGCGAAAATTGTCGTCTAGAGACGTCCAAAGCCTTCACGTCGGAGACACGTTTGATGGACACCAAACAAAGAAGGACCGTCAACTTATATGACAACATTATCAGGGAAAGATCGTCATTGTCTGTCCACGAAGCAAACATATCGAGCAACCTGGAGACATCCCAGGTCGAATGATACCTAGGCCTAGGGGGACGCTGAAATTTTATGCCGCGCAAAAGTCTACAAACCAGCGGGTGTTTGCCGATCGGTAGGGAGTCCACTGGGCAACGGTAAGCCGCAATAGCCGATCGGTATACATTAATGGAGCTATAGGACTTGCCAGATTCAAAAGAATCTGCCAGGTAGTTCACCACTACAGACACAGGTGCATGTACGGGATCAACCTGCCGTTGATCACACCAACGAACCCAGAGCCTCCAGGCTGATCGATAAGCCGATCTAGTCCCGGGGGCCCAGGCCAGGGCGAGGAGATCCCTAGCTGATCTTGAAAGCTCCTGATCCGCGTCTGAGACCCCGAAACCAACCACGCTAGGAGAGGCAGTTTGCCTTCCATCACCAGAGGATGGAGATCCCCGGTCGGGTTGGCGAGAAGGTGTGGAATGTGGGGTAGCACTCTGGGATAATCCACGGCCATCCCCAGAAGGAGGGGGAACCATGGTTGCGTCGGCCACCAAGGAGTGATCAGCACAACCATCGCTCTCTGGTTCGTCGCATGCAGGAGAACCCGGGGAATCAACTGGAAGGGAGGAAAAGCATAATGCGTTCCCGTCGGCCAGACGAGGCGGAGAGCGTCTACCGCAGATGCCTCTGGGTCCGGTCTCCAGCTGAAAAAACGGGGCAGTTGCCGGTTGAGGCGGGACGCGAAAAGGTCCACGTGCAACGGACCCCACAGTCGTCGTAATTGCAGGAAGACGGAGCGATCCAGCCGCCAGTCGCTGGAATCGAGGAGATAGCGAGAGTTCCAATCGGCCACCGTATTGGAGACCCCTGGAATGTACTCCGCTACCGGGATAATGTTGCGGGCCAGGCAAAAATGCCAGAAGTCTTTGGCAAGGTCCGCCAGGATCTTGGACCTGGTACCCCCCAAACGGTTGACGTATTGGACCGCCGCCACGTTGTCCATGCGTAGTAACACACAACAATTGGACGAACGAGGCATGAAACTCTTGACTGCAAAATATGCTGCCAGAAGCTCCAATGCATTGATATGCAGGTCGATCTCCTTGACGGACCAAGTCCCTCCTGTGGAAATCTCCCCGCATCGAGCACCCCAGCCAAGTCGGCTCGTGTCCGACTCTATGATGACGTCTGGGTATGGGTGGAAGATGGCTTTGTCGTTCCACTCGACGGCATGTCGAAGCCACCAATGCAACTCTTCGATAGCAGCCGGACAAAAGGGTACCTTGTCCGCGTATCTGAGGCCCTGGCGTAGATGCAAGATCTTGAGCCTCTGAAGGGCTCGGTAGTGCAAGGGGGCCGGAAAGATGGCTTGTATGGAAGCCGCCAGGAGACCCACCAGGCGCGCCAGAATCCGTAAAGATAAGCAACCTTTGCGCAAAACCGCCCTGATTTCTTTGCGGATCAGGGCTAATTTGGACTTGGGGAGTCGCAGCAGTGCGCGATTGGTGTCCACCAAGAAACCCAGGAATTCCATCTCCTGACCTGGAATCAGGACCGACTTTTCTCGGTTGATTATGAAGCCCAGAGAATGTAGTAGTGATATCGCCCACGACATGTGAAGGGAGGCCTGAGATTTGGAATGGGCCATGATGAGAAGGTCGTCTAAGTAAATAATCAGACGAACCCCCCTGCTCCTCAGAGCCGCTACCACCGGTTTCATCAGTTTGGTGAAACACCATGGGGCGGATGATAGGCCGAACCGGAGGCAGGTAAATTGCCACATGCGGCCTTTCCAAAGGAATCGGAGGAACTGCTGTGACTCTGGGTGAATGGGGACGGTGAGGTAGGCGTCCTTTAAGTCCACCTTCACCAGCCAGTCTCCTGGCATCAGGAGGTCCCGGAGGGAATGGATTCCCTCCATCTTGAAATGGCGATACGTGACATGTTGGTTTAGGTCTCGTAGATTTATGACCGGACGATAGCCGCCCCCTTTCTTCTTCACGAGGAAGAGGTTGCTTACGAACCCTAGGGAGGACGGGTAGGACTCCACGATCGCATGTTTGAACAGGAGATCCCGTACCTCGTTGTCTATGAGGGCAACATTTTGGTCGGAAAAGTGAATAGGAGGTGGGATGACACCCAGCATCGGCAAGGATTGGAATTCTATGTGAAATCCCCCCACTGTCTGAAGAATCCATGCGTCTGCTGTAATCGCAGACCAGGCGTGGGAAAAATACATCAGTCGACCCCCCACAGGTATGTGAGACTGAGGAATGGAAGGTACACTCACCGGTAGGAGGGCGAGAACGGGGGTATCCACGTCCGCCACGACCTCTCCAGGGTCGGCCCCGAGGAGGGAAGAATGGTGATGGTTGAACCACGGGTACTGTGTATGAAGGGGGAGTCTGTGGATATTGGTATTGGGCGAAGGCTCTGCCCTGTGGCCTGTAGGGAGCAGAACGGCCGGCAGATCGGCCTCTACTTCTGCCGGCCCGGGGAAAAATTTTACTGGACCCCGATTTCTTCAAGGAATTTTGGGCCTTATCTAAGCCCGTAAAGAGGCCAACGAATCTATTGACGTCTTTCATTAGACTGTCCCCAAAAAGCATGCCTGCTGCCGAAGGACCCGGTTCGGTCTCGGCCAGGTGGGACAGTTGAGGGTCGAGGCGCATAAGGATCGACCGGCGCCTCTCAACTGAGCAGGTGGTATTAGCAGTACCTGCCAGGCAAATGGCTCTCTGAGCCCACCCACGGAGCTGACGGACGTCCACGGGCTCGTCCGTCGCAGCAGCGTGCTCCGCTAAGTTAAGGATTTTAGTGAGGGGGCCCATTAAATCGAGGATACGCTCCTGTATAGTTTTGAAGGAGCGCTCTATGCCTTTCTTAGTGAATTTTCCTGATTTCAATAGATACTTCATCAGGATAGGATCCACCTCAGGGGTGTTCACCACTTTATTGGGGATAAAAGGTCTAGGGCATTCGGCCCTCAGCTTATTACGGCTGGACCTATCTAGAGATTTGCGTGCCCAAAGTTCTACATATTGGGCCACATGGGGAAGTGGTGACCAGTCGCCTGATCTCGGGTGGGAGATTGCGTCTGGGTGGAACAGGGGCTCTCCTAGGGCATCTAGGATAACCTTGCCCTGCGTGGCAGGGTTGGCGTCGGTGTCGAGCGCCGTATCCCCAGCATCCTCTTCAATATTGGGATTGGACTCGTAGTCCTCAGACTCATTGGAAGAACCCGAAGAATCCTCAGTAGAGGAGTCCACATAGGAGTCGGGTTTTGCCCGCCTAGCGGACTTATGCCTCTTGCCATGTAACTCCCCGAGGCCCAGGGGTCGAGCGGAGTCTGAAGCATGCTGGGGTTGACAGACCGGGGTAGGGGCTGTCTGGGGCATATTATTATCTTCCCCTGCCGGGGAGTCGGAGGTGTGCTTCCTTTTATGGGAAGCCTTGCCCTTTTTTATCTGCGGTTCTCCCCCGTGAAGAGAAGGGACTGGGGCATGGGAACCCGGCTGATGCGGGCCAGAGGGCAACATGGAGGAGGCCAGGGCTGCTTGGACCGATCTGTTAATTAGGTCCTGAATCTGGGTGGCGGACATAAAATGTGCCGAATCCAGAGAGAGGGGTTCACTTCTGAGAGGGGCAGGTGAAGGTTCCTCAGCCATAATAACAGAAGTGTTAAAAAGGGGGACTAGGGTAGAGAAATAAGGGGTTAATTATGCCTAATGTACACAGAGGCTAACTAAGTGGAATAAATTCCGATCCACAGGGAAACAATGTGTGTGTGGGGCAACTACACTACCTACTGAGACACAGTACCGGGTTCCGATCCTCCACACCGCAGGCGAAGCACTGTCTTGCGGTGGGAGGGGAGCCCGGAGTTTTAACACTCAGGGGACGAAGTCTCGCGAGACTATGTCCCTCTGAGTCCTGATTGGAGATCGCAGAGCGTCTCTCCACAAGCGCGGAGGCGCCGCCCCTTTACTGAGCGCAGGCCGCAGTGAGAGCGGCCAGCCAGGGAGAAGAAACCCCGCCCCCAGCCCGCGCGCGCGAACTCGGAGAAGAGGAGAAAGCGCAAAATGGCGAAAAGGGGGGGGGGGGGGGAAGGGAGGGGAAGGTGGCGATACTATCGCAGGAGTAAAAGGAAAACGCCGAAGCGGCGACAGAGAGAGAAAAAGAGCCCAGAATCGGGGTTACCGGCGCTGGGAAGAAGTATAGAGGGGAAAGAAGTGAGATAAAGGTATTGCTATAGAACAATATAACCTATAAAATAATATCACCTATAGAATAATATCAATTATAGAATAAGAGATACAGAAAGTATAATCACTGAATATAGAGTACACTTATCTTGGGTCTGCTATGAGCAGAAAGAAAGAGGAAGACCTATATGGGGGCAGTCCTTATATAGGGGCTACGGAGGAGGAGTGACTACTGTGGCCCTAGGACTGCTGGGAGTTGTAGTTTGAAGTTTTTCTTTTATTAAATTGATTACCAAAAGTGTTCTGCTATGGGCATTATTAAAGAAAGAATAATGCATAAGATATGAGCCTCCTGTCTGATATATAACTCATGGTTTATGTTAATGGTTTCTATTGTTTATTTATTCTTTTTGTTGTTCAAACATTACTGGATGCTTCTTAGAAAAAAAATCACACGGGGAAAGAACAGCATTTTTTGCATCCACCTGTGCTTCTAAATGCCCCATTTAGGGGGGCGTACCCCCTTAGTCATGTGGGAGCACAGGTAAATGCAAAGAATGCTGTTCTTTCCCCAAGTAATTTTTCCCAAGAAGGATCCATAACATGTAATGTTTGAACAACAAAAAGAATAAAACAAAGGACCATAAACCATCTAATGTCTTTAAGGATGTCCCAACTGACCCTGGATGTCAGATGTCACTTGAGAGAGCGGGTGGACATGATCCCTTGGTTCTCGTTGGGATAGGCCATCATCAGAGGTATCTGGCAATAGTTTTTCTCCCCATTCAAGAACACATACATGTGTGGTGTCCCGGTACAGGACCTTGTCCTGTCCCTGTCCTAAGTCCCTTGCTCTTCTCTCTTGTTCCTAACACTCAAGCAAGCACAATCGGCATATCTCAATTCTTCTCACCTAGGCCAAAGCCTAAGGAAGCAGCAGCAACTACAAAACCATTAGTTACCAAGCTCTATATACAAATTCCTAGGGACTACTATTCAACTCAAATCCTATAACTAGTAGCACAGTGGCCTGCTTAAATCTCAAGACTACTAGTCCCAGCAAAGCCTGTGAGAAACCTGCATCCCGTTTACCTCAGGAGAAACTGTATATTTGTAAAGACTGTTGGCACAAGAATTTAAGTAAAAGTTCCAGTTATATCATAAATCCTGCTGTGGACATTCCATTTATTTTCCTGCCGTTTTTTGGCCGGATTTTCGGCAGGGCCTTCTACACCAAACAACTGCATCCTGGCATCACAGCAAATCAAGAGTTAACACCACCAGACCCTGTAACACCATTGCCTCACCCAGTCGCCACACATGCATGCTCAGCCATGTATGCAAGTGCATATGTGATTTGGGGGCGATAGCAGTCAGCTATATACATGTTCATTTTATGTATATGGCCTGCTAAGTGTGCTTGAAGTTTTTGGCCCGAAGCCTGCAGCTGGTGTCTTGGCATCACTTGCTGTCTGGATTTTGTCTTGTCTGGCCTTGTTTTAGGAATATTATGAAGATTCTTCAGCTTTATACTCAAGCTGTTTAACTAAGAGTATAAGTCTCTATAACTTCTCCCCAGATCTTATACTTGTAGGACTAGATAGCGTTGTTTTAGATGTTATTCATACATCTGCAGTTATTATACTACACATGTAGGTCACGTACTATCATTCATCTTCATTCCACCAGCATGGTAATGAAATGCAGGAAGAGATAAATCAGCCGCCGCTCTGCTGTACAGGATGATACATAGTGAGGACCATACTGAAGTGATATGTATGGAGGTGAATGATGGGCTAGGGATCAGGTCACACCCAACAAGAGGAGCTTTTCTCCAAACACCTAGTAATGGAGACAGCTGCAGGTCTGTTAGTAATTTCTACATTTTTAGAGGCTGAGAAAATGGAATTTTGTATTAATGATCTTTGGTAGTAATGATGAGGTAAGAAAGTGGTATTTGACCTGTGGCTCTCCAGTTGTCAAAAAGATAAAACTTCCATCATGCCCTGCCAGCCTCGGCTGTAGTTTTGAAACAACCTGAGAGCCACAGCTTGGGGAACATTATTCTGGACCAAAATTTGCCTCCTTAGATCCTTTTTGGCAGTGTTTGAGCTTCTGATCTGAAGATGGGAGTAATATCCCCATGAAAACATCCGAATCATTTCTATGAGTCTGCTGTGTTCTATAATCGCTCCTGTTAGCCAAGGGACGGAATATTTTTGAGCCAGTTTGGATCATTGGAGAACAGACCTGTCCCTGTAATATCGGACACCATATTCAGCTTACAGATGTAAAATGGTTTTGGGCTTTTAAAATCTGAAGGAGTAGTATAACTGTATCACTGGGAACTTGCTTTAGTCCCTGAGATTTTAGACAATTTTTACCTTTACTTGACGTGTATTAAAAATTGCATAATCCAAACTTCCCCAATACAAAATACTCCATTTACCGTTGTTAGAATCCCCTATTAGTCCTACTAAAGTCCCCTACTACCCCTCGTTCCATACTTAACAAATAAATTAAATAGATGCTCAATCAGCTAAACTCCAACCCCATCATCCTCTTGGCAACTGATATCTGGTATGGCCAGCAGCAGGTATGGGTACACATCACAAGCTCTTTCCCTTAATGGGTTAACCAGTTATTGCGTATTAATGAACCCCTTTTTTTTGTTTAGATGTTCCCTTTTCCTTTGAGGCTGATGGAAGTAACAAGATAGCTTTGATGACTTCTGGAAAAGTTGCATACTGTGTATCCTGGGCAGTAGGGGAGAATGGGGTGCCACTGGTACCCCCTATTTCACAACAAAATGTTCAGAGGTAAGTTGGTGATAAAAACATATTATACTATTATTATACATTAATAATGTTGCTTCAAACTGTCCAATTGCAAAGGTGTAACTTAAAGGAGTACTGCTGCCTTAGACAACTTATCCCCATCCGCAGGATAGGGCAAAAGTGTCTGATCGCTGATGGTCCCAACCGCTGGGACCCACCGCGATCTCCCGAACAGGAACCCGGCTCTGCGCAGCTAATGTTTGTGTCATCAACCTCACTAAGAGATTGACAGACACGTCTCCTCCATTTAGCTCTGTGGGAGAGGCAGGGATGCAGTCCAGTTCTCAGGCATCTCTGGGGCTCGCATACAAATGAATGGAGCGCGTCCCATCTACAGCGGGTCCACTCTAGAGATCGTGGGGAATCCTAGTGGTCGGACCCCTGTTATCAGATACATATAACCTATCCTTTTGATAGGGGATAAGATATTTTTCACTAGAAAACCGCTTTAAAATAGGAACATTTTATTATTTCCCCTGGTCTGTAGATCGTAGGTGGGCTTCCTTAATAAACACAATGACAGACATTTATCAAGCGATTTAGTTACATTTTTTCAACTAAAAATTTCGCACAAATGTCGCACCTGCGACTACGCGATTTTTCGTGCAACATTTTGACTGGAAAGCGAGAAAAGCAAGTTTTCCAAAACTTAACTACGTAGTAATAATTTTAAAATGGACTATGGGTAGTCTGGTATTCATTAACTGCGACAGTCGCAACTGCGCAAAAAAAAAATCGCAATAAGGTAAAAAATTTACTAAATTTACTCCAGCTCAAACATGGAGCACATAAAGCTACTACCAAAGTAAAAAAGGAAAAATTGCTTATGTGAAAGAAATTAAGCAACAGGCTGAAACCAGTTGATAAATAAGTCCCACATAAGCAAAAAAAAAAAAAAAAAGTTACTAAAAAAAAGGAATACATAAACAAACATTAAGAAGGAGAATGTCCAGCACAGCAGAAGCTCAATTGCAGATAATATTTATTCTGACAAGGCAGTACAGGTAAAAGAACATCAGTGACGCATTTCGACCGCTTAAGCGATCTTAGTCATACTGGCATACGGTTCAGACTGTTGGATGTCCTATATAGGGGAGGTGCTCAAAGACAATACATAAACTGCAACACGAGCTACGTTGTCTATCTGGTCACATGTCGAAAGTGCAATGTACAGTATGTAGGGTGCATTACTTGCCCCCTGAAGAAAAGGATTCGGAAACATCTGTCTGATATCAAGCACTTTAATTCTAGACATGTGTCCATGATTAGCCAACACTGTGCGGACAAACACAATGGCAACACTGATACACTTATTCTCCAAGGCATAGAAAGAGTAGCCATGCCAACGAGGGGAGGGAATCATAGGCAAAAACTTCTCGACAGGGAAGTTTACTGGATCATGTGTTTGGATAGTAGATACCCGAAAGGGTTAAATAAAAGACAAGATGTGATATTACACTATTGAGTATATCCACACAGATCGAGATTTTGCAACAATCATGTTTTTGCCCCCCATCTGGGAAAAGGTTCTTTTCTTTATATTTGTTATTACTATTTGCCCTCATTTGAGTCATGACAGTGGCAGGTTGTTTTTTCGCACTGTGTAATTGCATATGACACACAGTGTCGGAATGAAAATAATACCACAATATATCCACATAGGCATTACAGGGTGCGTTAAACCAAACTTCCTCATGAGCCTTGTTTGTTTGTTTGCTCTTTTCCTTTTTCCTTATTGTACATTACAAAGATTTTATTGGATTTACACATGGTGTTTTTCCTTTTTTTCTTTGGGTTTGTCCATGTTTAATTCGATGTATGTGAATGGACTATGTTTATTTACCTTTTTTTATTTGTAATGGAACTTCCTGTGCTGGGGGAGGTACTCCTCACTAAGATAGGATGATTAACACCTGTGAGTTTGAGCACCTCCCCTATATAGGACATCCAACAGTCTGAACCGTATGCCAGTATGACTAAGATCGCTTAAGCGGTCGAAACGCGTCACTGCTGTTCTTTTACCTGTACTGCCGTGTCAGAATAAATATTATCTGCAATTGAGCTTCTGCTGCGCTGGACATTCTCCTTCTTCTTGTATGCTTACAGCCTAGTCCGGGCTGAGTCCGTTGCGCGTGAGTGGCAACCTATTAGGGGTAAGCTGGATATACCTGTGGACTGTGCTACTATATCGGACTTGATCCGTGCTCCCCCTACCTGAACCTCCGGTGTGAATCATCCCTAAAGAAATGGATGAGGCAACTGCTGCCAATATAATACTGGAGGATCTCCGCCAAGCTCGCTTTGAAAGAATGCGTTTAATGTTCGACGCTACTAACACGGCAACTCAGGATAAGTTGGAACTACAAACCCTTATGAGGGAGTTGGAGGACTCTCTAACCTCGGAGTCTCGTATATGGTGGGACGTAACCACGTTAAAGAAATACGTAGAAAATCAGATGATTCCGAGAGGCCTTCGTATCAAGAAGTTCCCAACTACCATCTTCTCTGAAGAGTTTAAACAGGAATGGGAGCTCCGAGCTTCTATTAGCAGATTCCTCCACACGCTTCATGTCACTCATCATTAAACATGAGGAAAAAGCTCTCAAAGAAATTGGCGATAAAATTGCCTCTTTACAGCAATCCACAGGAAAATTTAAAGAGCATGCATCATTCACAGAATTAGAGTTAAAAATGAAAGAAAACCTGACCAAACTCGAAAATGCCATAACTGAAATCAAACAGAACAAATTTGTCAGAGACTTACAAGATTACCGGAGCAACTCAGTGTTCCAATGGCCACAGACAGATCCAAGGGCTTCCACTCCAAGATCGATCCTGAAGAGCAAAGGACGGAGACGATACAAGCCCAAGGATACAAGAGTCAGCTTTAATGCCACAGAACTTGGACTTTCTGAATTAACTCCGGTTCCATCTGATCGATCTCCATCTGCGCAAGCGCTAACTCCTGCGGCCGCCACGTCACCAGCGTCTACGTCATCCAAATCGACGCGTGCAAGAGCATCATCATCAAAAAACGCCAAGCCGGGCGACAGCATCGCCCAAACATGCCACAGCACGAGATACGGCCGCAGGAGGTAAGATCGATCCCCATATTCAACCTATCGGCTAAAATCTTACCTACGACCTTATTGACTGCATTATCAAAAGGACTTTCTTTTTCCCCCACTTGTCACTTTGATTTTTTCCGTACCATTTTGGATATAAATAAATTTATACGTAACATTACTGTTCGCAAACATTTTGTTAATGCCAATCTTGCATGTGAATCTGATGATGTTACCGAGCAAGATCCGTATGATGATGACACTACGGGTATTGCTCGCGAAAGGTACGGGGCAATTGGTTCGTCCTCGTTTCAAGATCTAATTACGGTGTCTGATCTACAGCATTTAGCAGCTGATAATCTTACGGAATGTTGTCCTCCTTTGTTTAGTACTAGCAATCTGGAGTTCTACCCCATTAATTCCAGAACACCTGTCCTGGATAAGTTCCAGGAGCTGGTGGAATATGAGCTCCTGGAACTGTCCAGAACTAGGACTGATCAGACCAACTCACATAATAATCTATCGAGACTTGAACGTATTGCCTTACGAGATCTCAGTAAATCGGACGACATTGTCGTCCGACAGGCTGATAAGGGTGGAGCTATTATTGTCCTTGACAAGGGCCTGTATCGCAAGCTTAATTTAGAAATGCTGGGTGATGGTGTCACTTATAGACCCTTGTCATGTGATCCCACCCCTGTATTCAAAAAACAGCTTAAGGCACTTGTGGACTTGGGAGTTGAGGGAGGTTTCTTTACCATAAAAGAGGCAGAATTTATATTTGTACAACACCCGGTGACACCTATATTTCACTCACTCCCAAAAGTCCACAAGAATGTTTTCCCTCCACCTATGCGCCCCATTGTTGCCGGCATCTCTTCTCTCAATGAGAATCTTTGTGCATGGGTGGATGCCATGCTCCAACCATTGATAGCAGAGATGCCAGGCCACATTAAGGACACTGGTCACCTCCTCTCCATCCTTGACCAGATGAATTGGCAGCGGGGCTGGACTTGGCTTACTGCCGATGTCACGTCTCTCTACTCAGTGATACCCCATGACCAGGCCTTGATTGCACTGTCGTGGTTTTTGGAGACATATTCGGGGTACTCCGGTGGCCTGCGAGAATTTATCACTGAGGTGGTGGATTTTTTGCTCACACACAATTTTTTTATGTTTGACGGTGATTTCTTCTTGCAGACCACCGGAGCATCGATGGGGGCTAAGTTCTCCCCCTCTCTCGCCAACATTTACATGTGTTGGTGGGAGAGGGGGACACTCTTCTCTCCCCACAACCCCTTTACGCCCCAGATCCAATGGTATGGCCGCTACATCGACGACCTCCTGTTCATCTGGGGGTCCGATGTAGCAGCCATTGATACCTTTTCCAGGTATCTGAATGACAACACTGCCAATCTCAATTTCACAGTCAGCTTGGCTGCAGATGAGGTTACATTTCTGGACTTGACTATTTGTGGATGCCCAGACACTAAAAAAATTAAGACACGTTCTTTCCGCAAACCAAGCTCAGCCAATACCATCCTCCATGCTGCTTCCTGCCATCCCCCCCACGTTGCAAAAAAATGTGCCTGTGGGGGAGATGATACGCGCACGTCGCAACTGCTCGCAGGACAGTGACTTTAAAGAGGAGGTGACAAAAATCAGTGACCGCTTATTACACAGAGGATACCAAAAGGGGCTAATAAATCAGGCGGCTAACATAGCAAGGACTAAAAATAGATCAGACTTAATATTTGGGAAAAAGAGACAATCAAAAAAACAAGATGCGAGTCAACAACCAGTCACATTTGTCACCCAATATAGTGCGGACTATGGGTCTATCAAACAAATCATAAACAAATATATGCCAATTATTATGGGTGATCCTACCTATAGATCCGCACTGCAAAAGGGATACAGATGTGTACCGAAGAGAGCACAAACAATAGGACAATTGGTGTCCCCTAGTCTCTTTAAAACAGGGACTACCAGACCACCCACATGGTTAACCTATGCTGGCTCTTACAAATGTGGTCACCAAAAATGTCTGTGCTGCAGTATTATGTGTCCATCTAAAGATTTTTGTTCCACCACTAGAAATGAGGTTCATACCATAAGACAATACATAAACTGCAACACGAGCTACGTTGTCTATCTGGTCACATGTCGAAAGTGCAATGTACAGTATGTAGGGTGCATTACTTGCCCCCTGAAGAAAAGGATTCGGAAACATCTGTCTGATATCAAGCACTTTAATTCTAGACATGTGTCCATGATTAGCCAACACTGTGCGGACAAACACAATGGCAACACTGATACACTTATTCTCCAAGGCATAGAAAGAGTAGCCATGCCAACGAGGGGAGGGAATCATAGGCAAAAACTTCTCGACAGGGAAGTTTACTGGATCATGTGTTTGGATAGTAGATACCCGAAAGGGTTAAATAAAAGACAAGATGTGATATTACACTATTGAGTATATCCACACAGATCGAGATTTTGCAACAATCATGTTTTTGCCCCCCATCTGGGAAAAGGTTCTTTTCTTTATATTTGTTATTACTATTTGCCCTCATTTGAGTCATGACAGTGGCAGGTTGTTTTTTCTGTGTAATTGCATATGACACACAGTGTCGGAATGAAAATAATACCGCAATATATCCACATAGGCATTACATGGTGCGTTAAACCAAACTTCCTCATGAGCCTTGTTTGTTTGTTTGTTTGTATGTTTGCTCTTTTCCTTTTTCCTTATTGTACATTACAAAGATTTTATTGGATTTACACATGGTGTTTTTCCTTTTTTTCTTTGGGTTTGTCCATGTTTAATTCGATGTATGTGAATGGATTATGTTTATTTACCTTTTTTTATTTGTAATGGAACTTCCTGTGCTGGGGGAGGTACTCCTCACTAAGATAGGATGATTAACACCTGTGAGTTTGAGCACCTCCCCTATATAGGACATCCAACAGTCTGAACCGTATGCCAGTATGACTAAGATCGCTTAAGCGGTCGAAACGCGTCACTGCTGTTCTTTTACCTGTACTGCCGTGTCAGAATAAATATTATCTGCAATTGAGCTTCTGCTGCGCTGGACATTCTCCTTCTTCTTGTATGCTTACAGCCTAGTCCGGGCTGAGTCCGTTGCGCGTGAGTGGCAACCTATTAGGGGTGAGCTGGATATACCTGTGGACTGTGCTAATAAACAAACATTGATAAATGTCCCCCAATGTTGTCCTGGAAGGAAGATTTGTCCTGTCATATAATGGTAACATATTTCAATGACAGGGCTCTAAACCACATGGATGCTGTCGCCTCTATTGGGGCTTCTGGACTGACTGACATGAAGAAATTAGCCAAGTGGGCAAGAGAATCCAAGCTCGATCCCAATGATCCTAACAATGCAGCTCTTATGCAGCTCATAATGGTGAGACGTGTATTTTTTTGCATTTATCTCCTCTGTAGAAACCTATAGCAACAATACAATGTACAAGTCATCTAGTGACCAGAAATACTTATTTAGGTATTTTTAATTAAAAATCTCTTAATGTTGTTGTAGTTTTCGTAAAGGTTTTGTCCCGCTATTAAAGGGGTACTCCGCCCCTGGCATCTTATCCCCTATCCAAAGGATAGGGGATAAGATGTTAGATCGCCGCGGTCCCGCTGCTGGGGACCCCAGGGATCGCCGCTGCAGCACCCCGCCATCATTACGGCACAGAGCGAGTTCGCTCTGTGCGTAATGAGGGGCAATACAGGGGCCGGAGCAGCATGACGTCATGGCTCCGCTCCTCATGACATCACGGCCCGTCCCCTTAATGCAAGTCTATGGCAGGGGGCGTGATGACCGCCACACCCCCTCCCATAGACTTGTATTGACGGGGGCGGGCCGTGACGCCACGAGGGGCGGAGCCGTGACGTAACAATGCTCCGGCCCCTGTATTGCTCCTCATTACGTGCAGAGCGATCTCGCTCTGCGCAGTAATGATAGCGGGGTGCTGCAGTGGCGATCCCCGGGGTCCCCAACAGCGGGACCCCAGCGATCAGACATCTTATCCCCTATCCTTTGGATAGGGGATAAGATGTCTAGGGGCGTAGTACCCCTTTAAATATTAATTTACTCTTATATTACAGAAAACAAAAAGTTTTCCATTGGAATGATGTAACAAAATATTCCTGTGTCTGGATATTGCTTTTACGTTGTTGTTATGGTGCCCCCTGGTGTTCTCTTTATTCTCTTCAATAATGTCCACTGCTGGTGGTCACACATGCTCCATAGCTCAGTCCCGTTGTACAGATTTCCTTGTCCATTAGTCGTTGGAATGATTACTTCTCGAAGCGTCCATCTATTGTGATAATTGCTGGTGAGAAGAAGCTACTCCCTACTAGATCACTGATGCTTTCTGGCACAATAGCAGGAATCACTCTTCTTCCTATATGCAAAAGATGATCAAACTACTGAGCATATATGACCACATTAGGTGAACATTCTGAGAAGGAATCAAAGGACCACCAAAGGGTGCCATAACAAGTATTATAGCATTTTTTCTTTATTTTTTTTATAAATACAGAAGCGAAATGGTGTAGGTGTTAGCACAACTCTCTGGTATGTCAGTATAGAATGGTCTCTGATGTTAGGATTCAACTGTGACTTTTTCTTCCTCAAAGGGGTACTCCGGTGGAAAACTATTTATTTACTTATTCGAATCAAATGGTGCCAGAAAGATAAACAGATTTGTAAATTACTTCTATTAAAAAAATCTTAACCCTTCCAGTACTTATCAGCTGCTGTTTGCTACAGAGGAAGTTGAGTAGTTAATTTCTGTCTGACCACAGTGCTCTCTACTGACACCTCTGTCCGTGTCAGGAATTGTCCAGAGCAGAAGAGGTTTGCTATGGAGAGTTGCTCTTGTTTTGAATAGTTCCTGACATGGACAGAGGTGTCAGCAGAGAACACTGTAGTCTGACGGAAAAGAACAATTCAACTTTCTCTGGAGCATACAGCAGCTGATAAGTACTGGAAGGATTAATATTTTTTTTTATAAAAGAAATTTACAAATCTGTTTAACTTTCTGGCACCAGTTGATATAAAAAAAAAGTTGTTTTCCACTGGAGTACCCCTTTTATGGTCTTTCGGCAATCTGGGGGTTTGTGAGCTGTTATTATTTATCGGTTCTTTGCATCCCGCACTTTCCTCTTATTCTCCTGTTTTTACATCTAACAACCAACATTACATTGCTATACCCTGTTGTTTATGATCATCCATTTATATTCATATTGCTTATGCATTAATTTTATACATTTTATGTAAGCATGTGGATGGTTTAGATCTATTTCATCAATTCAGTCTCCATTTTCTTTTAACCCTTAGATTGCTAACAGTGGGGACACATATGTTCCGGAGTTCTTCAGACTTGAGCAGCTGCAGAAGGAGTTTGACTTTGTCTCAGATGAAGAGCTCAGCCGGTCAAAACGTTTCCATCTTCTACAACTCCGAAACCAGGAAGTGGCCGAATTCCGCAACTACAAGCTGGTGCCCATTAAGGAGCGAGAAATTCCAGACAAGATTTTTGCGGTAAAAACATTGTTAGAAGACAAGTAAAGCTGTGCACATCCAGCTAAACATCCATGACAGCTCAGGATTGATGTATTTTAGGTCAATGGGAGTTAGAGTATTCTAAAGGCCCATCTGTTCTATAGAAAGCTGGTACATGCCCACTTTTAATGGCATTATACCATTGCATACAATGACCTTAAAGTGCAACGGTCACCTCTGTATGATATACGGAGGCGCAGGCACTGTCAGATAGGGCATGATGAGATATAAGAGAAGGTACTCTTACTTACTTTGCCTGTAGTTTGTGGTGCCTGCACATCAGTACCTTGTACATATACACCATATCTATCATTGGTTCTCATAGCTCCTATATCTATGACCCCTATACTTCCTCTATATCTATTGTCAGAGGTCATATAATCTATATCTATTAAAGGTTATATCTTCTTTAGAATTATGGGACACAGACAGTATTCATGAGCCACCATTGCTGTCAGACCCTGGGCTAGAGGACTACAGCGGGATCGGGATCCTGCGGGTCCATACAGCATGTCCCACAAAATCCTGCTCAGTCCCACAAACCTCTGAAATGCCACAGAGGCTGATGAATTGACACGGGGAGGCGGGGGGGGGATGATGAAATGGCACAGGGGGGGTGTAATGAAATAATGAAATGGCACGGGGGGGGGGGGGCTGCTGCTATCTCTAACGGCTGTGACAAAATGTTTGTGGTAGCGGGCGGGATTGGACACATGTTGCAGGAGTGGAACACGCACTTTGCAAGAGCAGGTGGTAATGGGGAGAGATCAAACTGAAGCAGGATTAAAGGGGTACTTCAGTAAAAAACTAATGTTTTTAAATCAACTGGTGCCAGAAAGTTATACAGATTAGTAAATATCTTCTAAAAATAAACATCTTAATCCTTCAATTACTTATCAGCTGTTGTATGCTCCAGAGGAAGTTGTGTAGTTCTTTCCAGTCTGACCACAGTGCTCTCTGCTGACACCACTGTCCGTGTCAGGAACTGTCCAGAGCAAGAAAGGTTTTCTGTGGGGATTCGCTCCTGCTCAGGACAGTTCCTGACACGGACAGAGGTGGCAGAAGAGAGCACTGTGGTCAGACTGAAAAGAACTACACAAATGGAGCATACAGCAGCTAATAAGTACTGGAAGGATTAAGATTTTTAAATACAGTGGTCCCTCAACATACGTGGGGCACATTAAATGGCTGTCCCGCGGCAGCTGAAGCAGTCAGTGCTGCCGGATAGCCGTTTTTGCGATGGCCCCAACACACAGAAGCATCGTATGTTGATGCTGCCTTCAACATACGATGGCCTCTGAGAGTCCATCCTATGTTGAAATGATCGTATGTCGGGGCCATCGTAGGTCGGGGGACCACTGTAGAAGTAATTTACAATTCTCTGGCGCCAGTTGATTTGAAAACGTATTTTTTTCCCACTGGAGTACCCCTTTAAGAAAACAGTCCCTCGCAGGGCTCTACCCTGGGCTACTCACTTGATATCCTTGTCCACCAGTCCAACCATAGCTGCAAGTTATCGCTCAGACTTTTACCAAATAAAACCTAAACTGAAACATAAAAGTATAAATATGATCTAAGGATTTCCTTTTTCGTATTTACCTTGGTTTTTGAAATTAGGAGTTTACATGGTCTATTTTGGAATATTCTAGGAATATGAGAAGAAATTACGGGACCAAGATGTAAGCACTGCAGAAACACATCTAGATACACATAGGATTATGGTTGCCAAATATCTCCACAAGGTAAATGATACCCAATAACATACAAATGATTGTGTGCAGATACAGCAGAGCTGAACTAACAATTATACTGTGCACCCCGACACATCATGATGAATTCTCTGTGCTTCATATGTTAGAATATTAAGAACAAACATGGAATGACCCCATGTGATCACATTTCATACCCAAGAGCTACAGTATCCCGGTACCATTTTCAGCTGCTAGAATGTAAAGACGTTGGGTGGCTAAAGAGGTCATTTCTAGAGATGAGCAAACTTACAGTAAATTCGATTCGTCACGAACTTCTCGGCTCGGCAGTTGATGCTCTTTCCTAGGACTTTATCCACCTTTTCCAGCCCACCGGAGCACCTGAAGGCTGAACTAATTTATGCAGGAAAAGTCATCAACTGCCGAGCCGAGAAGTTTGTGACGAATCGAATTTACTGAAAGTTCGCTCATCTCTAGTCATTTCTCTAGCTCTCCGTATCATAAATCAAATATGCATAACTTATTATTTCGTTATTTTCTGCATAACATTTCTACTTCTATATACACTGAGGTATTATAAATGTGTAAGGGTTAACATTTTGCTGCCACTACTGGTGAGCCATATATGAACGTGAGTGGTGAGCCACTGCGGTGAATGGCGGGACCACGGGTGTTGTGGTGAGTGGTGGGATCAGATGTTATTAACCCCGGGGGTGGGATGGTATTAACCCCTATGTGTTCGTGATGCCAGTCTGGTTTTCAGGTTCCGGAACACCACACACCCGGGTTCTCCATTATCCCATGGGCTAGTAGTGAATAAAGAGTCAACAACCAGTTATGGTTAAACGGAGGCTTTACTGAGTAGAAGACAGGTGTAATTATCTTCACAGCTAAGGCCAGATTGTCCCAGAGAGGTGGCCAGGACCCAGAAGGACCTCACAGCTTGCTGGACCAATACTTGTAATAAACTTGACTTTGACTTGTAATTAGACTTGACTTGACTATGTGCAGGACTTGACTTGACTATGTGCAGGACTTGACTTGACTATGTGCAGGACTTGACTTGACTATGTGCAGGACTTGAATAGTTTCAGTGACAGCAGACATAGACTTGAGACTTACTGGATAGACTTTAGCTTTGTGGCCTTCCAGACACTGAACACTTGTCCTGAGATCTCTGGCAGGTGCCTCAGCAAAGTCTTAGATGTTACTCTCAGAAGAGTCTGAGGTAAGAGAGCTAATTGCAATGGCCGCCCCTTTATAAAGTGGGGAGCTGGACTAAAGCCCATTGGTCAAGCTGCGGGTCATAGGTTAAACTGGTGCTCTCTGGGAGTACATGTGACAACAAATCATGTGACTGCATAACATAACATGTGACAGGCTTACAGGTCCTTGAGACCTCCCACAGGTCCTCTATACTATCTAGACATAAGGATCCTGTCTATGCATTAAAGTGATACACACACCATATTAAACAACACGGAGACCCCAAAGGAAGACCCTGCAGGGGAGCCCCCAGGTCACTTAGGGCCTCAACCTGACAGGGCCTGCGGTAGTATAGGACCATGTACCTGTACTGGGACATTACACCTGTAAGGATGAATGGGACTTTGGTCACATTACCCTATCTAGAAACTAATAGAAGTCTGAGGAAGGAGTCTTCCAAGTCTTACCATTTCTCCCCAGAGGGCTGGAACCATTTCACTCTGGTCTAGCCTAGTTTAGTCGGCAGACATGCCTGCCTGCTCTGTGCTAGACCCTGTGAAGAAAAGCTGTTAAAGGGGTACATCACTGGTCAGCGCTCGGAACTAAATGTTCCAAACGCTGTTTTTGCACTGCGGGGCGTCGGCCATGACCCTCGTGACATCACTGCCACGCCTTCTCAATGCAAGTCAATGGGAGGGGGCGTGACGGCAGTCACGCCCCCTCCCATAGACTTGCATTGAGGAGGCGTGGCCGTGATGTCAAGAGGGGCGTTGCCAAATGTCGGGAACATTTAGTTCTGAGCACTGGCCAGTGGAGTACCCCTTTAAGGCATAGATAAAAACCAGTTCAAGTCAAAGTCTGCTACAAACAAGTAGCCAAGCCCTGGCTTATGACAGAAACTACAGTTCCACTTGCTAGAATCTAATGAGATCTTGGTCAGATCACAGGGATCACAGCACTGTGTGGCATTCAGGAGGTTTTCACCCAAGACTGTCGGCAGACAATGTTGAAAGGGCAATAACTCCCTCAAAATCCTGTTTCCTGCTCCAAAAAGGAGAATTGTCTAGTCATAAAAGAGAATAGCTGAGCAAGGACTTTTCTGCAAACTTTTTGTAGGCTTTTAGCCATAGTAAGTTCTGCGTGTCTATCATTTCTCAAGCAGCTTTGGCAGTCACCCTGCCATAGGCTATTGTGGTGCATTAAGTAACATCTTTCATTTATCTGCACCGCAGTAAGCCAACCTGTGTAGACCCTCTACAGTAAAGTATTACCTAATTGGACTGTCGCTATCTCACTAAAAACACAACAAATGCCATATGTGATGCTACCGTAGACTTTCCTAGGTGGACTGCTACCATCAGCTGGCCATTCTCCTTGTGGGTACCAGTGTTACCTGGCTTTACATGGAATCCCTATGTTTCTCTATATGACGTAGGGCATGGGAAGCCTAGATGATGATCAGGATAATTTATAGGGCAAGTATTGATGTTTTTTGTATAAATAACATTTAATATTATTTCTTGGTCTTGTTGACAGGTTAGGGAATCTGTGATAAATCGCTTCCTGATAGCAAAACATCATTTTATTCTTTCTGACTTGGTTGTTGAAGAGGATATCCCTAGTCTTGGGTAAGATGTTTTATATATGTCTCATAATTTAATAAAGGAGATTTAGAGGGGTACTCCGGTGGAAAACTTTTTTTTTTTTTTTTATCAACTGGGGCCAGAAAGTTAAACAGATTTGTAAATTACTTCTATTAAAAAATCTTAATCCTTCCAGTACTTATTAGCTGCTGAATACTACATAGGAAATTCTTTTCTTTTTGGAACACAGAGCTCTCTGCTGACATCATGACCACAGTGCTCTCTGCTGACATCCCTGTCCATTTTAAGAACTGTCCAGAGTAGGAGAAAATCCCCATAGAAAACATATGCTGCTCTGGACAGTTCCTAAAATGGACAGATATGTCAGCAGAGAGCACTGTGGTCATGATGTCAGCAGAGAGCACTGTATCTCAAAAAGAAAATAATTTCCTCTGTAATATTCAGAAGCTGATAAGTACAGGAAGGAGTAAGATTTTTTTTTAATAGAAGTCATTTACAAATCTGTTTAACTTTCTGGCACCAGTTGATTTATAAAAAAAGAAAAAAAGAAAAAAAAAGAAAAAGGTTTCCAGCGGAGTACCCCTTTAAGGAACTCAATATGGGCCTAAATAGAATGTGAAAGCCAACTCATAGTACCAGACATTTCATATACCTGTTAAGCACTGGAACTTTGTACATTTTTTATTGAATAGATAGCAGAGATCTAATATGAAATCATCATAGTCTGTAAAAAAACAAAACAAAAGAAAAACATGAACATAAAATGCATTAAGGCTTAAAGGGGTACTCCGCCCCTAGACATCTTATCCCCTATCCAGAGTATAGGAGATAAGATGTCTGATCGTGGGGGGGACCCACCACTGGGGACTCCCAGCTGCACCCGGCATTCGTTTAGAGCATCGGGTGCAGCTCCGGAGGCTCCTGACAACACTGCCATGTCCCCTCAATGCAAGTCTATGGGAGGGGGCATGACGTCACATGCCTCCACCTGGCATCGCCAGTCATCCCATGATCAGACATCTTATCTCCTATCCTTTGGATAGGGGATAAGATGTCTAGGGGTTGAGTACTCCTTTAATCATTGTACCAAATTCAGTAGCTTCCCAAAATATAAAGTTCTCACTGTAGATTTTCCATTGGGCATATTATGCATTTCATATATATACAGTGATCCCTCAACTTACAATAGTTTCAACATACAATGGTATTTTCTGAACCATTGTAACTTGAAACCAGACTCAACATACAATGCTACAGACAGTCCAGATCTGTCACAACATACAATGCTATGGACAGTCCAGATCTGTCACAACTGGGGGAACTGACCAATCAGAATGGGCATTTTACTGGTAAATCACCTGTATTACTGAAGCGCATGCACTGACTGGTGTCTGGTAGCACCCCCTACAGTACAGGGAGGAACTACAAGTTCTGTACTACTTCTTACCTGTGCCAGGGTTAGCTGCTCCTTTGGACACCAAGTAAGGGCGGCTCCATTTGGGACACTGTGTGTACTGTATAGGACCCTGAAGAAGCTCCTGTCCTCTACATAAACCATTGTTTCCCAACCTGGGTGCCTCAAGCTGTTGCAAAACTACAACTCCCAGCATGCCCGGACAGCCAACGGCTGTCCGGGCATTCTGTGAGTTGTAGTTTTGCAATAGATGGAGGCACCCTGGTTGGGAAACACTGACATAGACAGTGATTACAGCTCCCAGCAGATCTTTCTTACTTTTATAACTATGGAATTGCTTTATCTCTATTAGTTATCTACTGTATTTATCGGCGTATAACACGCACTTTTAAAACTTAAATTTAAGGCAAAAAGCCTGCCTGCGTGTTATACGCCGATAAATCTTCTGGTCACTGATTTAAAGCAGTTGAAGCAGCGGCTGCTTGTTAAGTATTAGCAGCACAGCCGCGGCCACTTTAAATCAGTGACCAGCGGCGTCTCCTCCCCGCTCTGCTTTAAATTTTTCATACCTCCCCCCTCCCTCATCATTCCCCCTTTTCCCTGCTTTTCATAGTTTTTTTTTTTTTTTTTTTCCTTACCTGGCTGTGCTTCAGCAGGCCAGGTCAGGCGGGGGGTCTTGCGGTCTGCAGTCAGTGAAATAGATGAGTGACGTCCTCTGCCGGCTTCTCTGCGCGGCATCAGGGATGTCACTTTTAATTTCCTGCAGTCGCCGCACTCCGAACTCTGACTAGCACGGCTGCAGGAAATAGCATAGGAGGAACATGATTGGGGGATGATGAGACAGGAGGAAATGATGAGGGGGGGGAATGATGGGGGGATGATGAGACAGGGGGAAATGATGAGGGGGGGGATGATGGGGGCATGATGAGATGGGGGGGAATTATGGGGGGATGATGAGACAGGGGGAAATGATGAGGGGGGATGATGGGGGGCATGATGAGACAGGGTGGGGGAAGATGAGACGGGGAAATTATGGTGGGGGGAGGCACTAAAGGCTTAATGTCTGTATGGCTAGTGGTGGTCTATGACAGGGGGAAATGATGAGACATGGGGGGATGATGAGACGTGGGGGGGTGGCGATGAGAGAGGTAAATGTGGCACAGGGACTGATAAAAGGGTAGGAATGATGTGGCACTGGAGGGGGCGGGACCAAACTGAGGTGCAGAAGAAATCAAAGTTGGGGGGGATGATGTGGCATTTAGTCCAAGTGATTTATTTTTTTATTTTTTTTTAACTTAAATTTCCCTGTTAAAATGGGGGTGCGTGTTATATGCCGATAAATACGGTACTTATTTTTCTTTAATCCTCACTTCTTCCTTTTTTTCGGATGACATTTTGGTGGCTTCAGAACCAATTACCAGGTTTCCATAGAGTTATGGTCTCAACATACAATGGTTTCAACATACAATGGTCATCCTGGAACCGATTAATATTGTAACTTGAGGGACTACTGTATATATGTGTGTGTGTGTATATATATATATATACGGTATATATTAAGACAATATTAACAATAGTTTACAAAAAAAAAGGAGTTTTCCAGGAATTTCTATTGATCTCCCATCCCCCCAGGATCTTGATCAGTCAATGGAATGATTAGATCATGGCACTTACTGGAATAACTTCAGCCCTTTCTTTGTAGCAGCGCCTTGTCCTGCAGCTCATTGACATTGAGTGCACAGGAAAAGAAAAACTCTGATATATTTTATACATACTGGAAAATCATGGGTACTTCACTACAATCCAATTGTCTTGGAGAGAACGTTGTGATAGGGATTGTTATGGTTTGTACAGTGATAATTTTCTTTACAGTAATAAACTGCCGCTATTATACTGTCCCCTTTCTGTTACGGTAAGAAAGCAAGAATGGGAAAAAATGCTCTCAAAGATGTCCATAGCCACTAAGTTGTTAAAATTCTTTTGACCAGTTCTAGCCCTAACCATGTCTTGGAAAGCTGGTTGAAAAGCAATGGTTGACACCCTGCTGTCCTAGACCCCTTAAAGGGGTACTCCACTGGCCAGCGTGTAACTAAATGTTCCGAACACTGTTTTTGCGCTGCAGGGGGCGGCCACGCCCCCTCATGACATCATGACCACACCCCTTCGATGCAAGTCTATGGGAAGGGGCGTGGCAACCGTCACACTCCCTCCCATTGGCTTATATTGAGGGCGTGACCGTGACATCACGAGGGGCGTGGCCAACCCCCGCAGCTCATAAACAGCATTCGCAATATTTAGTTCCATGTTGGCCAGTGAAGTGCCCCTTTAACACCAAGTTCATCCTGCATTGGGTCATGTGATGAACACTAAAACTGCAGAATAGTGTTTTTTTTTTTTTTGTTTTTTTTCATTATGATTATTATTATTTTATTTTCTCATATAGATGGATGTATTTTTCTTACACTCATAAGCTATGACATGCAGTAACCGCTTAAAGGGGTATTCCAGGAAAAAAAATTTTTTTTATATATCAGCTGGCTCCAGAAAGTTAAACAGATTTGTAAATGATTTCTATTAAAAACATCTTAATCCTTCCAATAATTATCAACTGCTGAAGTTGAGTTGTTCTTTTCTGTCTGGCCATAGTGCTCTTTGCTGACATCTCTGATTATCTCAGGAACTGCACAGAATAGAATAGGTTTGCTATGGGGATTTGCTTCTACTTTGGACAGTTCCCGAGACACATGTCATCAGAGAGTACTTAGACAGAAAAGAACAACTCAACTTCAGCAGCTAAAAAGTATTGAAAGGATTAAGATTTTTTAACAGAAGTAATTTACAAATCTTTTTAACTTTCTGGAGCCAGTTTTTTCCTGGATAACCCCTTTAAAAGACCCCAACAATGAGAGTATTGTACCATTTACATTTTATTCTTTCTTGTAATATTTTGTGTTCATTTCTCCACCTGTATGTTATTTTGATCTATGTATATACTCTCTCTGCTTTTCCTTTCATACTAAGTTCTGGTGGCTCCGGGTATGTCATCCATCATTGTTCCAGTCTTCACTCTGTACACTGGCAATGAACCAAGGGTATATTCACATAACTCATACCTCCTTTACTGGCACTAATGTAAAAGTCTATGCCAATATATCCTTGCATTATATTTCCATCATTTGGCTATTGCCTACAGTTTCACCCCTTGGTTATTGCCTATGTAGGAATAAGTACAAAACCATTTCCATAAAGTTGTGATAATGTAACGGAATTGTAATCTACTCCTAAAATGACTTCAGAACTCATCCGTATCCTCATATTCATTAGTAGTCATTGGAATTGAGAATGACTCCCATGGAGATAGCTGGTGTGTTCCGCCATGGTTGAGGTGCCCCATTCTCTCTACTTACATCGTGATACAATGAGGACTGTCAACAGATTTCTCATGTGCTCTTATGAGACATTTTTACATTCTCTTTCATTGAGTATTGGTTGTATTTGTATTGACGGGATGGATTCCAGGCTTTAAGATTAAATTGTCATAACTTCAACAACTTTATGGAGATGTCTTGTGCTATAGTGATCAATAGTATCAGTCCTATACGGCAGTCCTTATAGAAGCCACTAAAACAGTGCTCTTTAACCTGTGACTCGTCGGATGTGGTAAACTACAACTCCAAGTGGTTTTAGGCAACGCTAGGAGTTGTAGTTTCAACACAGCTGGAGAACCTCAAGGTAAAGGCCGCTGCTCTGGAAATTGGTTTGGAAGACACGTGCATTAAAGGAAAACTGTCAGCTTGGTACTGGGACGCTGATCAGTTTGATGCCTACTGTGCCCGGATCTGCCCGAAATCTTTGTTTTTCCATATATGCTAATTAGGTGCTAACTGGCACAGGCAGGGTAACTGGCACTCTGACTTCAGCGGCCGCCGCCCAGCTCATCAATATTCCTCCCCTCTCTCTTCATTACAGAGTGGGGAGAAGAGGGAGAGGCGGAGGGAGGAGAGGAATATTGATGAGCTGGGAGGGGCTGCGGCCGGCGGCTGCTGATGTCAGAGTGTCCGTTACCACCTAATTAGCATATATGGAAAAGATTTTGGCTGAACGGCAGGGCGGATCCGGGCACAGTAGGCATCAAACTGATCAGCGTCCCCCAGCCGGTACTGCTGATTAGTGCGGGGGGAGGAAGCTGACAGTTTTCCTTTAATATAATTTATATGATCCCATTACACTGATGGTTTTCTTCATGCAAAGAAGGTGGATAGAGATCAACACACTACAGATTTCTATAGTAGTAAAGTAACAGATATGGGCACAACCCACTGCGTTCCTATGCAAATTAGATCTTCAGAGACTGGTATTACGACAGTGGACTCAATACATACACGCTCGCTGGTGCCAATGTAGACGAGCAAAATGTAAAACAAAAATGAAAGAAATGCGGGAGGCACTCACCACATCAGTGGAATGCAGGCTATATATTTTTCATGCGTTAAAATGCAGCATGGCCAGACAAGGACCTTGTCTGGCCATGCTGCATTTTAACGTCAGAAAAATAAAGCCACTGATGTGGTGAGTGCCTCCCGCATATCTTTCATTTTTGTTTTACATTTTGCTTGTCTACCTTGGGGACAGATTTCAGCAGTCTGTTCAGAGTTTTATATCCTGTATAGAAGTTTGAAAAATTGTCGAGTCATCCCGTTCTGTCAAGATGTAGACAGATTACCGTATATACTCGAGTATAAGCCAACCCGAATATAAGCCGAGGCCCCTAATTTCACCCCAAAAACCCAGGAAAAGTTATTGACTCGAGTATAAGCCTAGGGTCGAAAATACATCATCATAAGCCTAGGGTGGGAAATACATCATCCAGATCCTAGTCATTAACACCCTCATCATCATCACCTGTCATCATCCCCCCCCCCCCTTCATCATTACCCTGTCATCATCCCCCCCCTTCATCATTACCCTGTCATCATCCCCCCCCCCCTTCATCATTACCCTGTCATCATCCCCCCCCTTCGTCATTACCCTGTCATCATCCCCCCCCTTCATCATTACCCTGTCATCATCCCCCCCCCTTCATCATTACCCCTTCATCATCCCCCCCTTCATCATCCCCCTTCATCATCCCCCTTCATCATCCCCCTTCATCATCCCCCCTTCATCATCCCCCCTTCATCATTACCCTGTCATCATCCCCCCCTTCATCATTACCCCGTCATCATCCCCCCCTTCATCATCCCCCCTTCATCACTACCCTGTCATCATCCCCCCCTTCATCACTACCCTGTCATCATCCCCCCCTTCATCATTACCCTGTCATCATCCCCCCCTTCATCATTACCCCTTTATCATCCCCCACTTCATCATTACCCTGTCATCATCCCCCCCTTCATCAATACCCTGTCATAATCCCACACCACCCCCTTCATCATCACCACTTGTCAATGTCTGATTTAACAGTAGTCTTCAACCTGCGGACCTCCAGATGTTCCAAAACTACAATTCCCAGCATGCCCGGACAGCCATCGGCTGTCCGGGCATGCTGAGAGTTGTAGTTTTGAAACATCTGGAGGTCCGCAGGTTGAAGACCACTGCCCGGGCCTTCGTCATCATCCAGCCCCCCCCCTCCCCCCTTTAGTTTTGTACTCACCTCTGCTCGGCGGGACGTTCGGATGAGCTGGTCCGGGCCATCTGTGCTGCAGGACCGTGCGGTGGGGAGGGATAGTCGTTCCGGGCTGTCCATCTTCACCGGGTGGGCCTCTTCTCCGCGGTTCGCGCCTGGAATAAAGACGTTGCCTTGACGACGACGCACAGGGACGCAACGTGGTGCGTCGTCGTCAAAGCAACGTCATTATTCCGGGGCCGGGCGCAAAGCGCGGAGAAGAGGCCCCACCCCCGGTGAAGATGGACAGCCCGGAACGACTATCCCTCCCCACCGCACGGTCCTGCAGCACAGATGGCCCAGAGCAGCTCACCCTAACGTCCCGCCGAGCGGAGGTGTGTACAAAACTAAAGGGGGAGGGGGGGCTGGATGATGACGAAGGCCCAGGCAGTTGTCTTCAACCTGCGGACCTCCAGATATTTCAAAACTACAACTCCCAGCATGCCCGGACAGCCGATGCTGTTATAAATAATAAGGAGCAACTACCGTATATACTCGAGTATAAGCCGAGTTTTTCAGCACGATTTTTCGTGCTGAAAACACCCCCCTCGGCTTATACTCGAGTATATACGGTAGTTGCTCCTTATTATTTATATACCTACAGCTTCCGGGAGATGTGGGGGACCACCAAACATGACCAACTTCTTCAGGACAGCCACAGATAGAGCTCCCTCAGTTATAGGTGTTCTGCTTCCTTAAAGAAAACCTCTGGCCTCTCCTGATATGTCTGATTTAGTACATGGATTCCCCATGAAAAAAACTATTCTGGGACATTGTTTATTTGAATTATATATAGAACTGTTCCTTTGTTTTTCCTATAAAGGCCATAAAACACAATAGGAAAGTTGGCTAAACCCAGCAATTTCAGTGGGAATGGTTGACTAATGTGTATGGAGTCCGCCTGACTCTACCCCTATAGTTGATGTCTGAGGAGAGAAGCATCAAGCATGTTGGATTTCACTTGCCTGTTTAGTTTTTTAAGGAAAAATAAGGCACCACCAGAGTTGTCTGGCAGTGGCCTACCTCTCCATCTTCATTCACATGAATTGGCTGAGCTGAATATTCCTGTGTATGGGGTGAACAGGAGAGAACACGGTCAGCTAAACAAGCATCTTAATGAAAGTCTATGGGCACCTTTAGAAATGTATGCATGAATTGACAAATGGGTGTTACCAGGGTTTGTTCCTACACACTCGGTGGCTGTGAGACCATATAGGGAAACTTTCCCCACTGACCATATAGGGAAACTGTCCCCGCAGTAACTAAATGCATGTCCTACGTGAGAGACTCTTTTCTATAGATTCACTAATAGATAGGGTGGTTAAACCATGAGGAGATGGGTAGATTTCCATTTGGGGATTCTATTGTGCTCATTGAGCTTTTTTCGGAAACAGATATATGCTTATAGTTTTTAGTACTGGATTATTCTACATTATTGCAGTATCTACTCCGTTCAGTCATCCCCGCTCACGACCATGCATAGTCCTGTCTGCTAATAGATACTAATAGGAAAATCAGTCACCTACAAAGTAACACATCATGTTACCCATTCACGTCTGACATCCCGGTGTCCAGGCTCCATTACTGTATATGTAGTCACACTGCTCCAAACCATCTCCAGGAGGCTTCACCGAGGGCTGCTGTATAGTTAGACATGTAGTGATATCACCTCAAACATTCAGACCACTCATGGTTTATGCTTATGTCTCAGGATCCTGGGGATGGATCTCTTCAAGTTAGCTGAGCCGAAGCGTCCGCTGAAGCCAAGGAGAAAAGAGCGGAAGAAAGTCACTGCTCAGAACCTGTCTGATGGGGACATTAAGGTCCTGGTGAATGTCATTCGTGCTTATGACATACCGGTTAGGAAACCAACGTCCAGGTAAGAGAGCTGTGGAAAGCTTTTACTGCTGCTTTTTGTGTCAGCCCTGCGCAATGTTTGAAGATCCAGATTTGGTTTCTATGTTTTAAGGGAATCTGTCATCAGTATCGCCCGCACTGATCTGTTGGTACAGGGTATAGTGCCGGTGACCCTGATGATAACCATACTTACTGATCTTCTGTCTGTGGCTCTGTTCTCCTGTCTTTTGGATATGGTAATAAGGAGCGTTCCCAAGCCTCTCTGGTGTTCTAAAGATCTGTGTGCACTAGCTCCTCCCTCGGTGCTGAGCCTGATATGCTGCAGGATGGAGCTCCACTCTGCAGCATAACAGCTCTCCTCTGCAGCTACAGCTATACTCTTATACTCTTTTCTGCATGGAAGAGTTCCATTCTGCATAGAGGCTCAGCACAGCAGAGGAGGCGTGACAATGAAGAAGCCAGCACACACAGATCTTCAGAACACCGGACGTCACCGTGCAGAGGGGTCTTGGGAATGATCACCAAGCACCAAGCTCCTCATTGCCATATCAAAAAGACCGGGAATTACAGAAAAAAAGGAGCCACTGACAGAAGATTGGTAAGTATGGTTTTATCCGCCAAGTAAAAAAGTAACAGGGGAGGCACAGTTCATAAAATGAGAACAGGAGAAAAATATATAAATGCAACCGAACAGTACAATAATGAATGGATGGTAATAGGTGGTGCACGGATCAGAGAAAAAAGCACAAGCAATAGCAGTAAACAAGATGGGATGATCCCGCACTCACCGCGTCCATCGCTGGGTCAAGGAAGGCACATGGAAGGAATGAGGGTGGAGGAGTAGACGGGGGCTCAGAGGCAAAAGGTTTTTGCCTCTGAGCCCCCGTCTTCACCTCCACCCTCATTCCTTCCATGTGCCTTCCTTGACCCAGCGATGGACGCGGTGAGTGCGGGATCATCCCATCTTGTTTACTGCTATGGTTTTATCCGTGCACTATAACCTTGTACCAACAGGCTAGTGCGGGTGATTATGATGACAGATTCCTGTTACAAAAATGTACAATACTAATATTACTGTATATAACTTAGTGATGTCTGCAATCCTTATGGTATACAATAATGCCACCGCTGTGGGAGAGCCTTACCTGTTGTATACCACTGAAGCAATCCTACAGTGTTGTCACAATTAAGTCACTTCTAATATCGCCGCTGTGGTGACCCAGTACAGAATCACATGTTCTTCTGTACTCCTGCCCATCCTGTGTGGCAGATGCTGCTCAATGTCCGTCAGGGGTCCCCTCTTCTCAGAACTATCTATATTTCATAGTCTAATGTACTGTTACATAAGGGTTAATGTATTTGTATTATCTATGTATTTGTTGCCTTAAAGGGGTTATCCAGGAAAAAACTTTTTTTTTATATATATATCTATCTATCAACTGGCTCTAGAAAGTTAAACAGATTTGTAAATTACTGCTATTAAAAAAATCTTAATCCTTTCAGTACTTATGAGCTGCTGAAGTTGAGTTGTTCTTTTCTGTCTAAGTGCTCTCTGATGACACCTGTCTCGGGAACTGTCCAGAGTAGAAGCAAATCCCCATAGCAAACCTCTTCTACTCTGTGCAGTTCCCAAGACAAGCAGAGATGTCAGCAGAGAGCACTGTTGCCAGACTGAAAAGAACAACTCAACTTCAGTAGCTGATAATTATTAGAAGGATTAAGATTTTTTAATAGAAGTAATTTACAAATCTGTTTAACTTTCTGGAGCCAGTTGAGATATATATATATATATATATATATATATATATATATAAATAAAAAGTTTTTTCCTGAAATACCCCTTAAATCTATTGTTGCTAAGGACCTTGTTGTTAAGGGGATTATGCAGTGGTGAACATGTGACTTATCCGGCCAATAGGATCTCTCAAAATTCCTCCCATATATAGTGAGGTCAGGGTTCAGCTCTAGCTCTTAGTGCTGAGGTACAGTTTGGTGAGGAGTGAAGTCTGTCTGTGAGGTGGATCTGAAAGGAGGCCTGAGGCCTAGTCCAGCAACCTCGCATCTACTACCAGTTAACCCCACTACCGATGTGAAAGTCAAAGCCTTGCAGTAAGCCTACAGTCTTGGAGATATGTCAAGTCAGCAAATTAGTCAAGTCCAAGTCTCTAAAGTATAGCGTGGGCTAAATCAGTCCTATACAGCACAATCAACTATAAGTCCCAGCAAGCATAAGCTTCCCTAAGGTCACCCTGCAACTCCTTCACGCTGATCTGATTGTAACGGATTGTACCATCTTTCCAACCTCGGTAAAGCAAGCCAGTAAACCGTAACCTTGCGTTGGAGTGATAATTTGCCCGGTGCCTGGCACAAGTGAAGCTGTCCTACTTCGGACGGTGTATAGGTCAACCCTGCCCTGGCGTCACGATAAGGTTAATTACACATTACCCTGTCTGACACCACACCGCCATCTGTAATCCACCTCCCAGAAGTCTGAAGAATTGAAACCTATTATATAAATAAAATGTATAAAAATAAGAGAATAAACTGCACAGTAACTAGCACGAATCTGGCAATAGGATTACCTTGGGGAAAAAAAGTTTATTTCGCTGAGGCTGCCATCAGGGTGATAGGTTTATAAAATAAAAAAATAAAATAAACTGTCTACTGCTTACTGGTAGTCACTGCATAGAACACATAGCCAACGGCTGTCTGGGCATGATGGGAGTTGTAGTTTTGTGGTAGCTGAGGAGCCGCAGGTTAGAGACTGCTGGTCTATAGACAGAGCAGTCTCTGGAGGAGAAGAGACATGTGAATCTGATTTACTACAATAAAGAGATGACTCCTAAACTTCTCCAGTCACCCTGTGATATTATTACTGATATAAATCTCTGTGCTTCAGTATGACAGACATATGGGCGTATCTGCGGTTCTGTCAGGTTGTTATGTAGAAGTATTTGGGAAAGCTGGATAATATCTAATAAGACAGCAGGCTTTAACATGAATGTTCACCCAGATATCCCAGACTGCTGATAGCTGAATCTGTATGTCGCCATATACCTCTTCTATTTTTCATATGGTTATATAAGCTTATCTACAGAACATGGGTAAAAAAAAAAAAAAAAATTCCAAACTTTAATAGTGACCATCTGGGAAGAGGCCGAGTGGGCGCTACACAACACACGGATTCTTTCTTTGGTACTGTTGGGTGACGCCCTGTATGGTAGTATTCACATCACGATTTTGCAATACTCTTGTACATGATTTTGTATTTGAAAACCGTATACAACTGTATTACTGGCCGTACCCATTGCCTTTCCATACAAAAACTTACACAAAAAGGTGGACCTGTTAATGAGTTTTTGTACTTTTGTGTTTTTACATGTTTTTTTTTTTCCCCGGTTTTGTTCACGGTCCTGTCCTGTTTGTTAGGTCTACAATGGTCTATAAAAACTGTATATCACTTTTATATGGTTTTTATAACATTGTAGTAAATGCAAACTGCATTGAGAATAAAATTCATACAGTTTTGTCCATTTTTTTTAATACCATTTTGGGGGGGAAAAAAGCTGATACAAAACCGTATGGCAAAATCGTAGCCTTAGCTATAATATACATTGCAGAATAGATAGTAAGTGCCCTACAAATACTATACATTGCAGAATAGATAGTGCCCTACAAATACTATACATTGCAAAATAGATAGTGCCCTACAAATACTATACATTGCAGAATAGATAGTGCCCTACAAATACTATACATTGCAGAATAGATGGCGCCCTACAAATACTATACATTGCAGAATAGATAGCGCCCTACAAATACTATACATTGCAGAATAGATAGCACCCTACAAATACTATACATTGCAGAATAGATAGCGCCCTACAAATACTATACATTGCAGAATAGATAGTAAGTGCCCTACAAATACTATACATTGCAGAATAGATAGAGCCCTACAAATACTATACATTGCAGAATAGATAATAAGTGCCCTACAAATACTATACATTGCAGAATAGATAGAGCCCTACAAATACTATACATTGCAGAATAGATAGTGCCCTACAAATACTATACATTGCAGAATAGATAGTAAGTGCCCTACAAATACTATACATTGCAGAATAGATAGTGCCCTACAAATACTATACATTGCAGAATGGATAGTGCCCTACAAATACTATACATTGCAGAATGGATAGTGCCCTACAAATACTATACATTGCAGAATAGATAATAAGTGCCCTACAAATACTATACATTGCAGAATAGATAGAGCCCTACAAATACTATACATTGCAGAATAGATAGTGCCCTACAAATACTATACATTGCAGAATAGATAGTAAGTGCCCTACAAATACTATACATTGCAGAATAGATAGTGCCCTACAAATACTATACATTACAGAATAGATAGTGCCCTACAAATACTATACATTGCAGAATAGATAGCGCCCTACAAATACTATACATTACAGAATAGATAGTGCCCTACAAATACTATACATTGCAGAATAGATAGCGCCCTACAAATACTATACATTGCAGAATAGATGGTGCCCTACAAATACTATACATTGCAGAATAGATAGTGCCCTACAAATACTATACATTGCAGAATAGATAGCACCCTACAAATACTATACATTGCAGAATAGATAGTGCCCTACAAATACTATACATTACAGAATAGATAGTGCCCTACAAATACTATACATTGCAGAATAGATAGTAAGTGCCCTACAAATACTATACATTGCAGAATAGATAGTGCCCTACAAATACTATACATTGCAGAATAGATAGTGCCCTACAACTACTATACATTGCAGAATAGATGGCGCCCTACAAATACTATACATTGCAGAATAGATAGCGCCCTACAAATACTATACATTGCAGAATAGATAGTAAGTGCCCTACAAATACTATACATTGCAGAATAGATAGAGCCCTACAAATACTATACATTGCAGAATAGATAATAAGTGCCCTACAAATACTATACATTGCAGAATAGATAGTGCCCTACAAATACTATACATTGCAGAATAGATAGAGCCCTACAAATACTATACATTGCAGAATGGATAGTAAGTGCCCTACAAATACTATACATTGCAGAATAGATAGTGCCCTACAAATACTATACATTACAGAATAGATAGTGCCCTACAAATACTATACATTGCAGAATAGATAGCGCCCTACAAATACTATACATTGCAGAATAGATGGTGCCCTACAAATACTATACATTGCAGAATAGATAGTGCCCTACAAATACTATACATTGCAGAATAGATAGCACCCTACAAATACTATACATTGCAGAATAGATAGCGCCCTACAAATACTATACATTGCAGAATAGATAGTGCCCTACAAATACTATACATTACAGAATAGATAGTGCCCTACAAATACTATACATTGCAGAATAGATAGTGCCCTACAAATACTATACATTACAGAATAGATAGTGCCCTACAAATACTATACATTGCAGAATAGATAGTAAGTGCCCTACAAATACTATACATTGCAGAATAGATAGTGCCCTACAAATACTATACATTGCAGAATAGATAGTGCCCTACAAATACTATACATTGCAAAATAGATAGTGCCCTACAAATACTATACATTGCAGAATAGATAGCGCCCTACAAATACTATACATTGCAGAATAGATAGCGCCCTACAAATACTATACATTGCAGAATAGATAGTAAGTGCCCTACAAATACTATACATTGCAGAATAGATAGTGCCCTACAAATACTATACATTGCAGAATAGATAGTAAGCGCCCTACAAATACTATACATTGCAGAATAGATAGTGCCCTACAAATACTATACATTGCAGAATAGATGGTGCCCTACAAATACTATACATTGCAGAATAGATAGCGCCCTACAAATGCTATACATCGCAGGGTAGTGCCCTACAAATACTATACATTGCAGAATAGATAGCGCCCTACAAATACTATACATTGCAGAATAGATAGTGCCCTACAAATACTATACATTGCAAAATAGATAGTGCCCTACAAATACTATACATTGCAGAATAGATAGCGCCCTACAAATACTATACATTGCAGAATAGATAGTGCCCTACAAATACTATACATTGCAGAATGGATAGTGCCCTACAAATACTATACATTGCAGAATAGATAGCGCCCTACAAATACTATACATTGCAGAATAGATAGTGCCCTACAAATACTATACATTGCAGAATAGATGGTGCCCTACAAATACTATACATTGCAGAATAGATAGCGCCCTACAAATGCTATACATCGCAGGGTAGTGCCCTACAAATACTATACATTGCAGAATAGATAGCGCCCTACAAATACTATACATTGCAGAATGGATAGTAAGTGCCCTACAAATACTATACATTGCAGAATAGATAGTGCCCTACAAATACTATACATTGCAAAATAGATAGTGCCCTACAAATACTATACATTGCAGAATAGATAGCGCCCTACAAATGCTATACATTGCAGGGTAGTGCCCTACAAATACTATACATTGCAGAATAGATAGCGCCCTACAAAGACTATACATTGCAGAATAGATAGGCAGTGCCCTACAAATACTATACATTGCAGAATAGATAGTGCCCTACAAATACTATACATTGCAGAATAGATAGTGCCCTACAAATACTATACATTGCAGAATAGATAGTGCCCTACAAATACTATACATTGCAGAATAGATAGTGCCCTACAAATACTATACATTGCAGAATAGATAGTGCCCTACAAATACTATACATTGCAGAATAGGTAGCGCCCTACAAAGACTATACATTGCAGAATAGATAGCGCCCTACAAATACTTTACATTGCAGAATAGATAGCGCCCTACAAAGACTATACATTGCAGAATAGATAGCGCCCTACAAATACTATACATTGCAGAATAGATAGCGCCCTACAAATACTATACATTGCAGAATAGATAGCGCCCTACAAATACTATACATTGCAGAATAGATAGCGCCCTACAAATACTATACATTGCAGAATAGATAGTGCCCTACAAATACTATACAATACAGAATAGATAGTGCCCTACAAATACTATACATTGCAGAATAGATAGTGCCCTACAAATACTATACATTGCAGAATAGATAGTGCCCTACAAATACTATACATTGCAGAATAGATAGTGCCCTACAAATACTATACATTGCAGAATAGATAGTGCCCTACAAATACTATACATTGCAGAATAGATAGCGCCCTACAAATACTATACATTGCAGAATAGATAGGCAGTGCCCTACAAATACTATACATTGCAGAATAGATAGTGCCCTACAAATACTATACAATACAGAATAGATAGTGCCCTACAAATACTATACATTGCAGAATAGATAGTGCCCTACAAATACTATACATTGCAGAATAGATAGTGCCCTACAAATACTATACATTGCAGAATAGATAGTGCCCTACAAATACTATACATTGCAGAATAGATAGTGCCCTACAAATACTATACATTGCAGAATAGATAGCGCCCTACAAATACTATACATTGCAGAATAGATAGGCAGTGCCCTACAAATACTATACATTGCAGAATAGATAGGCAGTGCCCTACAAGTCAAGCTCATTCATGTTTTAGGCACATCGGAGCTACTGGTATATGCCGGCAGCCTTGACTGATACTACAATCTGTCTCCTTTTGGCTTTCATAGGGTTGCTTAAATAACTATGCTATAAATTGCCCCCCACAATTGTACACTATGAAATAATATAGTATTTAGTGCCGAAGTAGAAGTGCCACATGATGTACCACCATGCTCCAGTAATACCAACGTAGATATCAATACAGCGGTCCCTCAACTTACTATTGTCTCAACATACAATTGTCTTTTCTAGACCATTGTAACTTGAAACCAGACTCAACATACAATGCTACAGATAGTTCAGATCTGTGAAACGTGTCAATGGCTGGAAGAACCGACCAATCAGAACTTCAGCAAGAAGATAATGAAAGAGGGCGACTCTCACCATGCAGGGAACTTCTTTTATTCACACGACGGTGACATCAAACGGGTAGCAGGCGGGGGAGTGGGGTGGAGGAGGGGTAACCGGTTACCCCTCCTTCACCCCACTCCCCCGCCTGTTACCCGTTTGATGTCACCGTCGTGTGAATAAAAGAAGTTCTCTGCGTGGTGAGTGTCGCCCTCTTTCATTATCTTCTTGCTGAAGTTTTGCTATCTGCTGGGCAGAGCACCACCGCTACAGGTCCAGACGGGCTGTGTCCAATTTGCTGCATCTCTCCATTCTTCGTTGTGGCTTAAACGGGTATTCCAGGCAAAAACTTTTTATATATATATATATATATATATATATATATATATATATATATATATATAAAATCAACTGGCTACTGAAAGTTAAACAGATTTGTAAATTACTTCTATTAAAAAATCTTAATCCTTTCAGTACTTATGAGCTTCTGAAGTTAAGGTTGTTCTTTTCTGTCTAAATCTTCTCTGATGACACCTGTCTCGGGAAACACCCAGTTTAGAAGCAAATCCCCATAGCAAACCTCTTCTAAACTGGGCGGTTCCCGAGACAGGTGTCATCAGAGAGCACTTAGACAGAAAAGAACAACCTTAACTTCAGAAGCTCATAAGTACTGAAAGGATTAAGATTTTTTAATAGAAGTAATTTACAAATCTGTTTAACTTTCTGGAGCCAGTTGATATATATATAAAGAAGTTTTTTCCTGGAATACCCCTTTAATTTCGATAGTGCCGGCTTCACTGCCTCTTGCATCGGTATACTGACCAATCAGGAATGGCATTTACTGGTAAAACACCTGTATTACTGAAGTGTATGCTCTGATTGGCTGTCTGGTAGCGCCCCCTACAGTACAGGGAGGTATTACATGTTCTATACTACTCTTAACTTGTGCCAGGGAAAGCTGCTCCTTTGGACACGAGGTGGGGGGCGGCTTCATTTTACTTTTTTTGGGACACTCTTTTGGTGCACTGTACAGGACCCTGAAGAAGCTCATGTCCTCTTTTGTCTTGGGCAATTTTTGTCCAAAACATGATTTATGTGTTCATTGATCCAACTGTTCAGATGCTTTCTTTGACTTTGGCGCTACTGAATTCTCATACTGTCATTGATTGTATGTTTTCTTCCTATGTTGGTGAATGCTCCTAATATCACAAGCTTCTCCTGGAACTTATCAAGAACAATCGGACTCTGTTATTTTGAATTTGTTAGGTAGTGTCACATTTAGAATTGTAAAAATAAAACTTATTAAAGAAAATAAAGACATCAATACATAAACTAATCTAACAATGGTGCTGTGCAATTTCTAAATCAGTGTTTCCCAACCAGGGTGCCTCCAGCTTTTGCTAAACTACAACCCTCAGCATGCCCGGACAGCCAAAGGCTGTCCGGGCATGCTGAGAGTTGTAGTTTTGCAACAGCTGGAGGCACCCTGGTTGGGAAACACTGATTTAGACATTGCACAGCAATGACCCTGTTGTACTCAGAATGTTCCCTTAATGTCATTGGCGTCACATTGGTTAGAATTAGGAAGCACCCTACAATGGGAGTCCGAGCCCTGGAGTAGTGGTGCTTCGAGCTGTTTTGCAGCATTGAGAATTGTTCTATATCTCTTGCATAAGCAATGTACTTTAGATGTTACTTGGTTTAGCATGGGTGGCGGGATTATAGGTCACGTCTGTGTTTTTTCCTTTTGGTTATGGAGATAGTACAGTATTTCCCCTGGGGGTCGCACTGACTGGAAGTGAACAGGAAATGGGAGAAGTTACGTTATTTTTCTACATGGATTCTGGCAAGTGCAGGAAGATCCATAAATCCCCCATGGTTTAGTAATTCGCATGTCCTGTATACCTTGTAGCCAGGGCCAGCCCAAGACATTGTGCTGCCTGGGTCCTAGAGTGAAATGCTGACACCCACCCCAAAGGGGAAAAAAAGCATTAGGTAGTCAGAATAGTTTCCCCACATTTAGGTAGGGTGCATAGTTCCCCCACATTAGGTGGGCAGCAGTTCCCCCACATTAGGTAGGCTGCATAGTTTCCCCACATTAGGTAGGCAGCATAATTTCCCCACATTAGATAGGCAGCATAGTTTCCTCACATTAGATAAGCAGCATAGTTTCCCCACATTAGATAGGCAGCATAGTTTCCTCACATTAGATAAGCAGCATAGTTTCCCCACATTAGATAGGCAGCATAGTATTCCCACATTAGATAGGCAGCATAGTTTCCCCACATTTAGATAGGCAGCATAGTTTCCCCACATTTAGGTAGGCTGTATAGTTCCCCCACATTTAGGTAGGCAGCAGTTCCCCCACATTAGGTAGGCAGCAGTTCCCCCACATTAGGTAGGTAGCAGTTCCCCCACATTAGGTAGGCAGCAGTTCCCCCCACATTAGATAGGCAGCATAGTTTCCTCACATTAGATAGGCAGCATAGTTTCCTCACATTAGATAGGCAGCATAGTTTCCCCACATTATGTAGCCAGCACAGTTTTCCCACATTAGATAGGCAGCATAGTCTCCCCACATTAGGTAACATAGTCGCCCCACATTAGGTAGGCAGCAGTTCCCCCACATTAGGTAGGCAGCAGTTCCCCCACATTAGGTAGGCAGCAGTTCCCCCACATTAGGTAGGCAGCAGTTCCCCCACATTAGGTAGGCAGCAGTTCCCCCACTTTAGATAGGCAGCATAGTTTTCCCACATTAGATAGGCAGCATAGTTTCCCCACATTATGTAGCCAGCACAGTTTTCCCACATTAGATAGGCAGCATAGTTTCCCCACAATAGGTAGCATAGTTCTCCCCCCGACACAGAGACACACACAGACACACTCACGTGGCCTGTGCAGCGCTTTTTCTCTCCAGCGGAAGCCTGACAAGTGAGGTCACTGACGTCCTCCTGCACGGGTCCGTGGAGGAACGTCACTTGCACAATGTCCCTCGTCAGACCCGAGCTGGCCATGGACCATGGACCCAGGTGGATAAAAAAAGGGGGGGGCAGCAAAGTACCACGCCTGAAAAGTGCCGCCTGTCCCACCGGGTCCCTTGGTAGGGCCTGCTCTGCTTGTAGTGGTTGTTGATTTGAAGACCGCCATATACTGTAGTTACAGGAGCAGCATTGGATTCTGCTGATATGACATTACCATAAAATCCTAAAATTTTCAAACAGCTTTAGTCTTGGCATCAGACAGGGTGGCTTAGCGACTGAGACAACCATACGTACGATGGTAATGGCTTATGGTGTCTCTATGGTGAGAGGGGCCTGTACTGTCTGATAGGGCTGTGCACAGCTGATGTAATATTCCCAAATTTGTTCTTATTCCTTCCTGCCTCCGATTTGTGTTCTAAATCCACCAATTTCTGTTCTACTAACACATATGTTTTTCTTCCTAGCAAACCAGCGCCGCCATCCAGATCAACAAGATCGTTCAATGAGATGTTTACGGCATCCGCCTCACCTCAGGGGCAGGCCCAGTCACCAGAGTGGTCGGTGAACCAGGTACTAGAATCATTTCAGCGCCACTCTGGTCTACAGGTTGTGTGTAGTACAGCAGATCCATTCTATTAAAGTAAAAGGAGCCAAATTGTAATACGACATACAACCTAAGGATGAGAGTGGTGCTGTTTTTAAAAGAAAGAAAAGCTATATTTTCCTAATCTGGGATAACCCCTTTCAAGGGGAAGCCAATTTTTTTTTTTATCCCAATGGGGGAGATTTATCAAAACCTATCCAGAGGAAAAGTTGCTGAGTTGCCCATAGCAACCAATCAGATCGCTTCTTTCATTTTTTAAAAGGCCTCTGAAAAATGAAAGAGGCGATCTGATTGGTTGCTATGGGCAACTCAGCAACTTTTCCTCTCGACAGGTTTTGATAAATCTCACCCAATATGTCCAGGCTGCCGTAATTTAAAAAAATGTAACCTTGGCTCACTCTCCTGGTGCGGTGCGATCCTCTTCCTGCTTATGAGGCCGCCATGTAACAGTGCAGCTAAGCAAATTACTGGCCGCATTAGTGTCTCACCTCAGCCAGTGATTTGCTGAATGCCAATATGAAATATTGGGCCCTGGCACATGGAAGAAGACCGGGGCAGGACCCCACCGTGGCCAGTGATTGGCTGAGCGTCCGTCTTGCATGTCAGGCCTCAGAAGAAGGGGATATAGGGGAATAAAGTTTTAATTTAACTGGACTTTTGTTCACCCTGATTTTAAAGGATCACATGCTTACCTCCACCGTACACCCGTGTTTCCCAAGCAGTGTGCGTCCAGTTGTTGCAGTAGTACAACAGCTGGAGGCTGGCTGGTTGTGAAGCATTGCCTTACACAATGGCCTAGATTTATCAATCTGCCTGAAACCCAAACTGTCTGTTTTTTATATAGCAACCAATCACATTTGCAGCCTGAGTTAATGTGAAGGTATCGATGTTCCTGTATTTGCTGGTGGCAGTATAGTGTACCTATATGCGCCTGCATTGTACAAAATATTACTCCATTCTATTTTATATGATTTCAGGTATTGGTCCGGCCATTTGTAGAAGTTTCATTCCAGCGCACCGTATGCCAGACATCAACAGCTGATGGGCCCAACCCCAACTGGAACGAGGAACTGGAACTCCCATTCAGGTACATAGGGGCAAAGTAAATACATAAGAAAAATGGGAATAACCAGGTGCAATATTATTTTGCAGTGGTATATTGATTTATAAATACATTTTGGAGGTTTGCGTTGGGCTTTGAAGCCTTTACTACATGTCAAATAGAGTACAGAGAGATTGGATTTCCTGCCTTTCCAGATTTATTATAAGAGAATTATAAGAGAATTATGGAATGTGCTAGAAGATTCTTATCATAAGTGTAACCAAGGCTGGTGTCCTTGGTGCAGTTCTCTATTAGTATTCTCTAACCCTGGGGAATGTATCATTATGGTGTAACTGGAGTCTGGTTATAGCAACCAATGACTTGGTTATAATATGCAAGGTATCCAAAATAGAGTATACGGTTCCTCAGAACCTCACACTGCACTCACCCATAGCACAACTATCGCTGGACTCATGCTGTGGCCCAAGCGATAGTTGGGGACAAAAATAATTGTACATATAAAAGTAGTACGCAGTGTTCATATAATGCCATCGTATAGTGCTACAATGCATTCAGAAATTCTTCAGATCCTTTAACTTTTTTTCGGTCTTATGGTATAATAGAATAAAAAAAAATACAAGAACACTCAAGGACATTTACACAGTTGTCCCTAAGCCACTCCTGTGCTATCTTGACTGTGTGCCTAGGGTCATTGTGTTGTTGGAGGTGAACCTTCTACCCAGTCCGAGGTCCAGATCACTTAAGATTAGGTTTTCATTTAGAATATCACAGTTTTTTGCTCAATTCAGTTTCCCCTTAACCCTGACCAGTCTCCCTGTCCCAACCGCTGAAAACCACCCCAACAGCATGATGCTGCCCCCATTATGCTTCATTGTAGGGATGGTAGTGGTCAGGTGATGAGCAGTCCCTGTTTCCTCCAGACATGACCAGTGAATCTTGTTTTTCTGGCCACTCAACATTTCAAAAATTCTGTTCTCACATTCTCGGTATGTAGTAGTGAATGCAGAGTAATGTGGGGTATATTTTTCTGATTTCAACCTTAAAGGGGTACTCCGCTGCTCAGCATTTGAAACAAAATGTTTTGAACGATTAGAGTCGGCGCCGGGAGCTCATGACCTCATAGCCCCGCCCCCTCCATGCAAGTCTATGGGAGGGGGTGTGACAGCCACCACGCCCCCCCCCCCCCCCCCCCATAGACTTGCATTGAGGGGGTGGGGCATCATGTCATGAGGGGGCAGGGCTATTACATCACAAGCTCCCGGCACCAACTCTAAGCGTTCAGAAGATTTTGAGTACCCCTTTCATCGTATATCATTGATAAATTTAGATACCCTAATGATAACGCCATACATTGCCTAAATAAAAGTCATACACAATCCCACATGACAATACTTAGGTCTTGTGTTTTGAAGCCAAGTATTGTTTGAAGCCAAGTTGTCAATCATCCTGTGGAAGGTGATGGAGCCTAGAAGTTCCTTCCCTATATACCAGCCCTCTCCTTTTTTTCATTCCATAAACTGTTGTAAGAAGTTTCCTATATGCTTTCGCCTTCGTCTAGGGCTCCCAATGGTGACTACAGCACAGCCAGTTTACAGTCTGTGAAGGACGATGTCTTTATTAATGTCTTCGATGAAGTTTGTTTTGATATTTTAGAGGTAAGAGCAAGTCCACACATGATACGAGCCCAATATTTACTGTCTACATCAGCGTAACGGCAGAATGGTATGCCGCCATATACTGTTGCATACCTGAGTCTTTCTCATTAATTTAAGTGGACCAAAAGTAAATCTATTAGTGTCTATGTTCAGTCCATTGAATTGAATATAGTCAACTCAGGTAGGCAGAAGTATGTCGCCATACTGTCCTGCCGCTATGCCGTCCTATACATGAAATGCAGAGAAGATAACAAATTTGAACAAAAACTAAGCAAGGCTATACCTGTCTGCTGCACCACATCTTATATACCTCACCTTTACCTTTGAAATTGACAGCTTTCCAAGGTTACAGTAGTATAAAAGTAATAATGGTGATTGATATGTCTTAGGACGATCGCGAGAGAGGAAGCGGAATCCATACAAGAGTGGAGAGACACTGGCTCGGATCCATCCGAATTCCATTTACCACAATCTATTTCCAGGCCCGGGTAGGTGCAGTCACATTAATCTGGACAACAGAGAAAAAAGGTGCTGTGATACACTAACAAAAGAAGGAAACCCAGACAAACTCTGGGAGAACCTACAAACTCCATGTAGATGTTGTTTTTGGTCAGATACATTCTTAGGCTGCTTTCAGACTATAAAATTCATTCGTTTTAAAGATCCGTTTGACGTTCCGTTATGAAAACCCTGAAAATCGGCCATTAAACATCCGTTAGAAAATCCCATTATAGTCTATGGGATTTTTACATTATCCGTTTTAATCCTTTATAGTCCGTTATGAATAACGGACGTTATTTTGTGACGGGAGAATGAACGGAAGAAATAGTTCATGCACTGTTTCTCCCGTTACCATCTTCCGTCACAAAATAACGTCCGTTATTAATAACGGACTATAAAGGATTAAAACGGATAATGTAAAAATCTCATAGACAATAAATGGATTTTCTAACGGACGTTTAATGGCCGATTTTCTGGGTTTTCATAACGGAACATCAAACGGATCTTTAAAACGGATGAATTTTATAGTGTGAAAGCAGCCTTAGCACAATGCACTGATATATAAGGTACATTATAAGGTTACATGACATCCTTTTTCTTTACTTTAACCTGTTATTATTTGTTCTTTTCTTAACTTAAAAGTTCTTTCATTTCAGATAGATGGAACTTTCCGACTTGATGCGCCTCCTGTGCTTCTGGGATACAGCAAGCAGCGCAGCCTGGGAAATGATGGTGGTTATGAGTCAGTACGAAGCCTCAGTCAGGGGTCTTTTCTGACACTTTTTATCACCATTGAACCTCAGCTTGTGCCAGGAGATCCCATTAGAGAGAAGGTACGGATAACTTCATTAGAATCTACACATTAACATGTCTCTGCCAAGGTCCTCAGCTACAAAATAGCAATAACTTAGGGGAATTCCTCACTATTGTCTGTGGTAGACGTGTTTTACAGTCAATAATTTTCTGTTGTGAAAATGCTGACGTGTCAAATTTATGAAATGGCACAGAACATATGATAAATCTGAGCAATAGACTGCCAGGGGAAATTACCTCAGCACAGTCACTTTTACAATAAAAGAAAAAGTGGCTGTGTTAAGTGCTGCGCGTTGCTGTATTGCATTGATGACCCCCTATAACTTTCTTATTTTTCCATATATCTGGCTGTATGAGGGCTCATTTTTCGTGCCATGATCTGTTGTTTTTAAAAGTACAGTTTTTGCGTATAAGTGACGTTTTGGTATTTTTTTTTTTCTGATGTGATGTGACCAAGAATCTGCAATTTTGGACATTAGTATTTGTGAATAGTCCCAGATAAACTGCTTTAATTCCAGATCTGATATCCCAACAAATCCTAAGATAACAAAATGAAATGTTCGTGCCTTCTTCTATATATTAATGTATCATACACATATGTTTTCCCACACAGTATTTCCCATTAAATAGTGTTCATAAAGGAGTCCGGTCAAGTGGTCATGATGAATAATAATGATATTACGGTACATGGCGATGAGTCTTAATAACATTTAATGTTTTTAGTTTGACAGTCGAGAAGATGAGAAGTTACTTCAGGCTGCAGAGAAGTTCCAAAGTGAAGCTGCCTTAAAATTCCCAAGAAGGCAATGCCTGACCACGGTTACTGATATCAATGGGACCACGGTGTTTGTGACGCGTTACGTGAACGCCCTGAAGCCTCCACAGGAACTGCTCGATGCTGACCCAAATAATGTGCAGGTTACAAGTGTGAGTATCGGGAGTCATGAATATATATATATATATATATGTGTCTGTATATGTATTAGAGATGTAAGAAAAAATCGATTCCCGCGATTATCACGATTTTTTCACTTGGCGATACTGAATCAATTCAAAATATTTTTGAATCGATCCTTTTAGGGATGTGGAATTTGTATCTTTTGACGCCCGGAACAGCATGTCCCGGGCATAAGGAGATACAAGTTACACATTTGTGGAGCCGGGCAGGCCGGATCTGACGCGACGACTCGTGCCCGCTCCGTACTCTGCGACCCCCGGCTGATTTCAGTAGCCGGGGGCCGCTGATGCATCACCGCCGCTAATATCCAGCATGCGGTGCTCTGCATTGTGTATGGAGCAGGCTCCAGACTGGTGCCCGCTCCATACTCTGCAGCCCCCGGCTGTTCTAAGTAGCCTGGGGCCGCCGCTAATAGCCAGGTGTTTGGTCCCCGGGCTGTATTCTTCTTACTTCCTGTTAGCCCGGCACGTCACATGGAGCTTCAGCCTATCACCAGCCGCAAGGATGTCCCGCCTCGGCTGGTGATAGGCTGAAGCTCTGTGTGACGTGCCGGGCTAACAGGAAGTAAGAAGAATACAGCCCGGGGACCGAACACCTGTACCAGAGTGTACCGGAGCTCCGGGGGCTCGTTGGCAGGTAAGAGAAAGTGTGTTTTCTTTTATTTTGCAGCCCGGACGGGATAAAATGAGAAAAGTGCACGTTGGACTACTAGATCGCCGCTGTCAAAGCTGACAGCGGCGTCTAAAGGGATCTGTGAATGCTCCCTGGTGGGCGATGTATCGGGATATATCACGATGTATCGTCACCTAGACGGTATCGGGATATATCGAATCGCCACACTGGTATCGCGATTCGAATCGTATAGCCAAATTCTTGGCGATTCACACCCCTAATATGTATGTACGTATATCAACTGTAGTGGTAATAAATATACCTAGTGTAGAGCTTTAAAGGGGTGTACCTGACCAGAATAAAATCCATGTCTGCTTTCCTGTAAAAACAGAAATGGCACCACACCTATCCACAGGTTGTGTGTGATAATGCAGCTCAACACCATTGCCTTTATTGGAGCTGAGATACCACTAAATTGCAAACCCCTGTACCATGTCCCGGGGTATAAAACTTCTTGATAAACAACCCCTAAGACATAACTTTTACAGTGTACTATTAAAACTTATAATCCAAACAAAGAGATTAAAACTGATATCGGAGTGGACCAGATTGGTAACTACAACGTATTGGGGAGTACACACTCCATAAAAAGAAATGCACGGCCCTGCAGTGGCCGCTATAGCGTCTATCCACTCCGATCATCACTTAAAACGTAACTCTATTGCCGCCTCTACATGTTTCGCTGAGAAAACGGCTTTCTCAAGAGGCAATGGTGGCAATGGCTTCTTTTTAGGGAGTGTGTACTCCCCAATACGTTGTATTTACCATTTTGGTCTACTCCGATATCCGTTTTAAATCTTTTCGTTGGGATTATACTTTTTAATAGTACACAGTAAAAGTTATGTTTTAGGAGTTGTTTATCAAGGGGTTTTATACCCCGGGACACGGCCAAGGGGTTTGGAATTTAGTGTCAATTGGCCCCTAACTGCCCTTGGGTAGTATTTATGAGCTGAGATACAAGCCACAACTAATACACAGAGGTAGCGCTTAATCTAGAAGAAAGCAGCCATGTTTTTAAAATCCTGGATAGTCCCTTTAATACTGCAGGATGCTCTATGGAAGTCATGTACATTATCTGGTATTTGAAAGGTTTTCAGGTTGTGTGTAGTAACCCAATGGCAGCAGATCTTCACAAATAGGCCATAATTGTATTGTATGAACTAACACATCTCGGAATCATACTGATGTACATTTGTAATATCCCCCGCACAGGAGCTGGTGGCCCGATACGTGTCTTTAATTCCCTTCCTGCCAGATAATGTATCCTTCGCCGGGATCTGTAATTTATGGAGTACATCAGATGTGAGTATCTAGAACACCATAAGATGGACTGTGTACTGCTTCATATGGATCATAATGTATCTCAGCCCAGTACAGTGATCCCTCAACTTACAATGGCCTCAACATACAATAGTTTCAACATACAATGGTCTTTTCTGGATCATTGTAACTTGAAACCAGACTAAACATACAATGCTACGGACAGTCCAGATCTGTGATACCTGTCACAACTGGAGGAACTGACCAATCAGAATGGGCATTTTACTGGTAAATCACCTGTATTACTGAAGTGCATGCACTGACTGGTGTCTGGTAGCGCCCCCTACAGTACAGGGAGGAACTACAAGTTCTGTACTACTCCTTACCTGTGCCAGGGTTAGCTGCTCCTTTGGACACCAAGTAAGGGCGGCTCCATTTTGGACACTGTGTATACTGTATAGGACCCTGAAGAAGCTCCTGTCCTCTACATAAACCATTGTTTCCCAACCAGGGTGTCTCCAGCTGTTGCAAAACTACAACTCCCAGCATGCCCGGACAGCCAGCGGCTGTCCGGGCATGCTGGAAGTTGTAGTTTTGCAACAGCTGAAGGCACCCTGGTTGGGAAACTCTGACATAGACAGTGATTACAGCTCCCAGCAGATCTTTCTTTCTTTTATATATAAGGATTTGCTTTATCTATATTAGTTATCTACTTATTTTTCTTTAATCCTCACTTTTTCCTTTTTTTCGGATGACATTTTTGGGCTTCAGAACCAATTACCAGGTTTCCATAAAGTTATGGTCTCAACATACAATGGTTTCAATATACAATGGTCGTCCTGGAACCAATTAATATTGTAACTTGAGGGACCACTGTAGCTGCATATATACACAGTAGACTTTGGATGGATAGCCATTCCTTAGGGCCCATGCACACTACAAATTGTTCACTCTGAATGAATCAAGAGCAGATTCCGCTTGCGGCAGAATCCCATTGATTCCAGTCAGCGTAGCTTAATTTCCGTAGTACGCTCGGGCCCCTTACTAGGTACTGTGTGGCCTGTGCTGGGCCCCTTACTAGGTACTGTGTGGCCTGTGCTGGGCCCCTTACTAGGTACTGTGTGGCCTGTGCTGGGCCCCTTACTAGGTACTGTGTGGTCTGTGCTGGGCCCCTTACTAGGTACCGTGTGGCCTGTGCTGGGCCCCTTACTAGGTACTGTGTGGCCTGTGCTGGGCCCCTTACTAGGTACTGTGTGGCCTGTGCTGGGCCCCTTACTAGGTACTGTGTGGCCTGTGCTGGGCCCCTTACTAGGTACTGTGTGGCCTGTGCTGGGCCCCTTACTAGGTACTGTGTGGCCTGTGCTGGGCCCCTTACTAGGTACTGTGTGGCCTGTGCTGGGCCCCTTACTAGGTACTGTGTGGCCTGTGCTGGGCCCCTTACTAGGTACTGTGTGGCCTGTGCTGGGCCCCTTACTAGGTACTGTGTGGCCTGTGCTGGGCCCCTTACTAGGTACTGTGTTGCCTGTGCTGGGCCCCTTACTAGGTACCGTGTGGCCTGTGCTGGGCCCCTTACTAGGTACCGTGTGGCCTGTGCTGGGCCCCTTACTAGGTACCGTGTGGCCTGTGCTGGGCCCCTTACTAGGTACTGTGTGGCCTGCGCTGGGCCCCTTACTAGGTACCGTGTGGCCTGCGCTGGGCCCCTTACTAGGTACCGTGTGGCCTGTGCTGGGCCCCTTACTAGGTACTGTGTGGCCTGTGCTGGGCCCCTTACTAGGTACTGTGTGGCCTGTGCTGGGCCCCTTACTAGGTACTGTGTGGCCTGTGCTGGGCCCCTTACTAGGTACCGTGTGGCCTGTGCTGGGCCCCTTACTAGGTACCGTGTGGCCTGTGCTGGGCCCCTTACTAGGTACCGTGTGGCCTGTGCTGGGCCCCTTACTAGGTACCGTGTGGCCTGTGCTGGGCCCCTTACTAGGTACTGTGTGGCCTGTGCTGGGCCCCTTACTAGGTACTGTGTGGCCTGTGCTGGGCCCCTTACTAGGTACTGTGTGGCCTGTGCTGGGCCCCTTACTAGGTACTGTGTGGCCTGTGCTGGGCCCCTTACTAGGTATATGTGCTTTACAGCTGCCTATAAACTTGAGATGGGAACAGCTATAAGATCGACAACACATTCCGCTCAATAACCAATATAGATAGGGGAAGCTGCAGATATTCCCACCAAAGGCTGATGCAGGGGATGAAGGATTACATGGCAGCTATTTAAATAAATTGGCGACCATGTAATAGGTGGACAAGCTGGGTTCTCCAGCTAGAGAGCTTCTTTTTGTTGTAAATCGATCCCCTCTACAGAGGTGCACCAAAATATTTTATTGGGTGTGGGTATTCAAGGGCTTAGTAGCGTAATTTACATTACGCTCTCTTTATTAACACTATACTGCACCATATATTGTGTATGCTGATGAACACTATATCCTGGTGCTTTTTGGCATCTGCACCCAGTATGGTGGCTGTTAGAGATGAGCGAACTTACAGTAAATTCGATTTCTCACGAACTTCTCGGCTCGGCAGTTGATGACTTATCCTGTGTAAATTAGTTCAGCCTTCAGGTGCTCCGGTGAGTCTCCTAGGACTGTATCCACCTTTTCCAGCCCACCGGAGCACCGGAAAGCTGAACTAATTTATGCAGGAAAAGTCATCTCTAGTGGCTGTGATAGGCCCCAGAAGTGGTGAGGATACCTCATGCGTCCAGACCCAGCAGACCACCATTGTGTGTTATCTATTTATTCTACCAGGTCATATAGAGGAAAGAGTGTTCCAACTAGAGTTAAAGGGGTTATCCAGGGAAAAAAAAACTTTTTTTTATATATCAGCTGGCTCCAGAAAGTTAAACAGATTTGTAAATGACTTCTATTAAAAAATCTTAATCCTTTCAGCACTTATGAGCTTTTGAAGTTAAGGTTGTTCTTTTCTGTCTAAGTGCTCTCTGATGACACCTGTCTTGGGAGGTTTTCTATGGGGATTTGCTTCTAAGCTAGGCGGTTCCTGAGACAGGTGTCATCAGAGAGCACTTAGACAGAAAAGAACAACCTTAACTTCAGAAGCTCATAAGTACTGAAAGGATTAAGATTTTTTAATAGAAGTAATTTACAAATCTGTTTAACTTTCTGGAGCCAGTTGATATATATAAAAAAAAGTTTTTCCCTGGAATAACCCTTTAATAGGGGAGATTTATCAAAACCTGTGCAAAGGAGATGTTGCCCCTAGCAACCAATCAGATCGCTTCTTTAAAGGCCTCGTTAAAAATAAAAAAAAAAAGTGAGCTGATTGGTTTCTATGGGCAACTTTTCCTCTGGACAGGTTTTGATAGATCTCCCCCAATATCTTCTGTTCTTTGCAGCAATTCCTTGACCTTCTGGCTGGAGATGAAGAAGAACATGCCGTGCTTCTCTGCAATTACTTCCTGGCCATGGGAAAGAAGGCCTGGCTTGTTATAGGAAACGCCATCCCTGAGGTAGTCAGCGGTTACACCATTTATAAACCTACCAGTGTTATATTTTATTATTTTTGGGCTTGTTTGAAAGTCCCAACCTGTGTATACATTTGTTGTGTAATAGATAACATTGTAGCTAATGTAACTGGATGTGCTCTGAAATAGGAGAACAAGCTGCAGGCGGAGTGTTTAAAATGTAATGGAGAATAAGTATATTGAGTCAGTACTAATTTATTGGTGTTCTGAATTGGGTAAAAATAATGCTTAACAGGGTATTTCAGCCTCTCCTAAAAACAATATACTGCTGGGGTGTTTTGGGGGGATAGGGGAGAAAAAAGCATTCTTGCCTAGTCCTGGTCCCCCACAGCTCCAGTTCGCCTCCAACTGGTCCCCCAGTCTTTTCTCTTCTTCCTTCCTTCGAGATGAGCAATCTGTGCAGGACCTGCCCTCCCAGCCAATCACAGGACACCACTGCAGCCAGTGATTGGCTGACCCAGCAATTCCTGCACTTAGTGCTCTTCTCAGTTGGGGAAAAAAATAGAGAGGATTGGGGGACTGTAGGGAGCTGCAGGGGACTGGGGCTAGATTAGTATTTTGTTTTTGTTTTTTCCCTCTATTTCTCCTTCTCTCCATTTTTTCTTGTTTTTTTTTTTTTTTTTTTTTTTAATTAAAAACAAAGCTACAATACCCCTCTAAATCTTGGACTCCTGATGCAATTCACAACCTTTTTTATGTCTTTAGGGCCCCACTACTTATGTGCTGACACTAGAGCAGAACCAGTACGTCATATGGAATCCAAGCAGCGGTCGCTTTTATGGCCAATATGATACGTTTTGTCCTTTACAAAGTGTTGGCTGCTTGATAAATGCGGATAATGTAAGTATGTTAGTAATAGCCCAAAATGGCATATGTAGGGGTCCTGTAAAAGAGGCTGTGCAAGTTCTTATCCTCATCACTTTACAATATACAGCACAATTCTCTGTCTGTTACCAACAGAGTTCTGCAGTATTAGGCTATGTTCACGAGGCGGAATGTCAGCCTGAAAAATTCCCCAGGCAGAAAATGCTGGTTATAGGACCGTTTGGTAATGCGCAGTCTCCATAGACGGCAATGCATTTTCTAGCAGACTCTAGAAGTGACATGTCGTGCACATGGTGCAGCAGAATACCATTAAAGGAAAATGGTCACCCATTCACCCACACTAAACCTGATACATCGGATTATAGTGTAGTTGAACAGCAGACTGATTTGTGGTTTCTGACCGATATACGTATCTGCACGCCAGCGCCAGGTCCCTCTGAAGTTCGGCTTCTTCCAGCGCTGGATTGCGCACTGGTGGCAGGCCCACCAGCTGGATTTGAATATTCAAGGACGCTAGTCATGTGAGCGCTAAGTAGGCAAAAGCGCTCATGTGACCATCGCCCATGAATATTCAAGTCCAGCCGGCGGGCCTGCCACCAGCACGCAATCCAGCGCTGGAAGAAGCCGAACTTCACAGGGACCGGGTGCCAGCGTGCAGGTATGTATATCGGTCAGAAACCTTGCATCGCTCTCCGGTTCATCCGCACTATGACCGGGTGTATTGGGTTTAGTGTGGGTGAACCCATGAGCGTTTTCTTTTAAAAGCAATAGGACTCAACGGAATTTCCCAACTGAATCTTTTTTCACTAGATTCCGCTTGTAAATTCCTCTGTGTGAACATGCAATAAGGTCACAGACCTTGGTTGCAGGTTGCAAATTTGAATTTTCGGTGACTGTTGTGTCACAGTCGCATTGTATCACAACATCACTACGTTGACAATGATCAGATGAGATGTAGCAATGAATGATCACAATCTTGTTACGTGACCGGTTGCTGTGCAGAACTAGTATGATATAGATTGTCATAGCTAAAAAGGACCAATTTTTATATTTGATATCAGAGGAAGTTTTTGTTACTTAGAGTTAGTAAAGCTTTTCTCAGTGATTGTTCAACCATACAGAATATCTCTATTATATCTAATATACAGGGTGGGCCATTTGTATGGATACACCTTAATAAAATGGGAATGGTTGGTGATATTAACTTCCTGTTTGTGGCACATTAGTATATGTGAGGGGGGAAACTTTTCAAGATGGGTGGTGACCATGGTGGTCATTTTGAATCCAACTTTTGTTTTTTCAATAGGAAGAGGGTCATGTGACACATCAAACTTATTGGGAATTTCACAAGAAAAAACATGATGTGCTTGGTTTTAACGTAACTTTATTCTTTCATGAGTTATTTACAAGTTTTTGACCACTTATAAAATGTGTTCAATGTGCTGCCCATTGTGTGGATTATAATACAACCCTCTTCTCCCACTCTTCACACACTGATAGCAACACCGCAGGAGAAATGCTAGCACAGGCTTCCAGTATCTGTAGTTTCAGGTGCTGCACATCTCGTATCTTCACAGCATAGATAATTGCCTTCAGATGTCCCCAAAGATAAAAGTCTAAGGGGGTCAGATCGGGAGACTTTGGGGGCCATTCAACTGGCCCACGACGACCAATCCACTTTCCAGGAAACTGTTCATCTAGGAATGCTCGGACCTGACACCCATAATGTGGTGGTCACCATCTTGCTGGAAAAACTCAGGGAACGTGCCAGCTTCAGTGCATAAAGAGGGAAACACATCATCATGTAGCAATTTCACATATCCAGTGGCCTTGAGGTTTCCATTGATGAAGAATGGCCCCACTATCTTTGTACCCCATATACCACACAATACCATTAATTTTTGTGTTCCAACAGGCTTGGAGGGATCTATCCAATGTGGGTTAGTGTCAGACAAATAGCGGTGGTTTTGTTTGTTAACTTCACCATTCACATAAAAGTTTGCCTCATCACTGAACAAAATCTTCTGCGTAAACTGAGGGTCCTGTTCCAAGTTTTGCCCATTCTGCAGCACCTGAAACTACGGATACTGGAAGCCTGTGCTAGCATTTCTCCTGCGGTGTATATAGTAGTATATAGCAGTGTATACGGATACTGGAAGCCTGTGCTAGCATTTCTCCTGCGGTGTTGCTATCAGTGTGTGAAGAGTGGGAGAAGAGGATTGCATTGACAATCCAACACAATGGGCAGCACATTGAACACATTTTATAAGTGGTCAGAAACCTGTAAATAACTCATGAAAGAATAAAGTTACATTAAAACCAAGCACATCATTGTTTTTCTTGTGAAATTCCCAATAAGTTTGATGTGTCACATGACTCTCTTCCTATTGAAAAAACAAAAGTTGGATTCAAAATGGCCGACTTCAAAATGGCCGCCATGGTCACCACCCATCTTGAAAAGTTTCCCCCTCACATATACTAATGTGCCACAAACAGGAAGTTAATATCACCAACCATTCCCATTTTATTAAAGGGGTAGTCCAGTGGTAAAAAACTTATCCCCTATCCTAAAGATAGGGGATAAGTTTGAGATTGCGGGGGGTCCGACCGCTGGGGCCCCCTGCGATCTCTCTGTACGGGGGCCAGGCTCTCCGGCCAGATAGCGGGTGTCGACCACCGCATGAAGCGGCGGCCGACACGCCCTCTCAATACATCTCTATGGCAGAGCAGGAGATTGCCGAAGGCAGCGCTCAGGCTCTGCCATAGAGTTGTATTGAGGGGGCGGGTCGGCCGCTGCTTCGCGCGGAGGTCGACACGTCCCCTTCCCGTGGGCTGTTGGGGCTCCGTACAGGAGTTCGCGGGGGGCCCCAGTGGTCGGACCCCCCGTGATGTGCAACTTATCCCCTATCCTTAGGATAGGGGATAAGTTATTCACCACTGGGTTAACCACTGGACTACTCCTTTAAGGTGTATCCATATAAATCGTCCACCCTGTGTGTGTGTGTATATATATATGTGTGTATGTATGTATGTGTATATATATATATATATATATATATATATATATATATATATATATATGTATATATATAATAGACTTTTAAAACTGGCATAGCTTTGTTAACCAAGACAGTGTTTCACAACCAGTGTGCCTCCAGCTGTTGCAAAACTACAACTCCCACCATGCCCAGACAGCCTTTGGCTGTCTGGGCATGCTGGGAATTGTAGTTTTGCAACAGCTGGAGGCACACTGGTTGTGAAACACTGATCTAAGAACTAGGACCATCTTACTTGGCTTGGGAGAGTCTGAAGTCTTCAATGTTGATTGTTCTTCTGTGTGTACACGTCTGTACTTTTTAACCCACCTTCTCCTTCACTCAAGCTTATGGCTGTTATTCTTTTAGATATGGTTCAATATTCAGCAATATGACTCTCCTATGAGTATAAGTTTTGACACAAGTCGCCCGAAGCTTTGGAAGCCGTTCTTCTCGAGAAGTTACCCGAATCCTGGACTGCCCAGCGTGCAGGTATTTCTGCCATCTAAAACTGTGACATGTTGGTGAATAGCAGGACATATAGCAGGACATATCTGCCCTCCATTACTTTTGGATGATGGTTTACAGGGAGTTGGAGTTGCATATCATCTGGAATATTTCTGGTTAAAAAGTATACATGCACAGACACAGGGGGGAATTTATCATTGGTCCTTGTGTGAAGTAGCTTTTTGTATTTTTTATTTTTTCGTTTGTTTTTTTTGTGCTAAATTTTGCACAGTTGTGGGAAATTTTTTAAATGATTGCATGATGTGGGGTACATCTTTGCAAAAGTGGGCAAGAAGGCTGTGAGATAAAGTGTGTAAAACACCTTTTTCTACAGCTATGCTCGTGGTGGTGTAGATTTGCGAATAAAGATTTGTGTGTGGTATATTTTTGTAAATTCATAAATAAAATAAACAAATAATATATATATAATATAAAAACAAGGATACGTTGGCCAGCACATACTGATACCAAAACTACTGCATGGACCTGGCATACAGGTGCAGGCTGCTAGGCTGAATATACATAAACAGGAGAATACAGCAGCACACGGCTAGCACAAAGATACAGATAAAACATGAAATGCTATATAGGTATAATGCAAAAAGTGAAAAAGTGAGGTACTTAGCTCACAATTTGGCGGCCAAATAGTTTGGACCGTCCCACCACGGTAAGGTGACCTCATTGGGACGGACCCTACACTGCACAGAGGCATATTCACAATCAGTTAAACAGGCATTGCAAGGTCTGAGACAGCCACACCTTATACAGCACCTAATAGAGGTGGGTGGGGTGCAGGAGCCAACATGGAGGCAGCCACTCACCCATATGTATAACACAAACAAGGATAAGTTGGCCAGCACATACTGATACCGAAATTACTGCATGGACCTGGCATATAGGTGCACGCTGCTAGGCTGCTGTTTATGTATATTCAGCCTAGCAGCGTGCACCTGTATGCCAGGTACATGTAGTAGTTTGGTTGAGTTACTGTTTGACTTGCGCAGGGAACAGAACAGAGCCACTTAGTGGCCGTTTTATTTTTTATCACATTAAAAACATATAGAACAAGGTTGAGAAATTTAACAGCAAGTAAATAGCAAAGTGTCTTATAATTACATAAGGAACAATATATTAAACATTTATTTTGGTGACAGGTATGCTTTAAAAATCGTAATCCTGTATGCTCCAGAGGAAGTTGTGTAGTTCTTTCCAGTCTGTCCACAGTGCTCTCTGCTGACACCTCTGTCCAGGACAGGAACTGTCCAGAGCAGGAAAGGTTTGCTATAGAGATTTGCTTCTACTCTGGACAGTTCCTGGCCCAGACAGAGGTGTCAGCAGAGAGCACTGAGGTCAGACTGGAAAGAACTACACAAGATCCTCTGTAGTATACAGCAGCTGTTAAGTACTGTAAGGATTAAGATTTTTAAATAGAAGTAATTTACAAATCTTTTCAACTTTCAATATTTTTTTTCCACCGGAGTAACCCCTTAAACTCATGCACAGGTGGCGCTCATGTTACAGAGCTGACATTTTGCATGTTATTAATTAGCCCATAGTCTTTCTTCTAATAAATGTCGGTTTATTTCCTAGCCGGAGGAATTGATTTATCAGCGAGCGGATAAGACTGCGGCCATGGAACTGCAAGACAGGTAACACCATCAGAGGAGCCCGATGTCCTGAACAAAATAAACTCTTAGTTCTGTTTATGTTTTACCACCCAGCTTTCTATAGACCCTGAATGTCCTGCTCATCCTTCCCTAATGTACTATGCTCATAGGGGATCCTGAATGTTCGGCTGCTTCTTTCCTAGTGTGTCTGTGTCCCATCTTTCTACAGATTTTGAATGTTCTGCTTAATAGTGTGTGTCCATCTTTCTGCAGATCCCAAGTTTTCTGCTGCTTCTTACCTAGAGTTTGTCTTTGCGCTTAGGCTCATGGGGAATACCACCCATCTTTCTACAGATCCTGAATGTTCTGCAGCTTCTTTCCTGGTGTGTTTGAGTCCATTCTCATTTGGCCAGATGAATACTTATTGTTTGTTCATTCATAGGATTGAAAAGCTGCTGAAAGAGAAGATCATGGAGTGGAGACCGAGACATCCCACCCGCTGGAACAGATACTGCACATCTACTCTGCGGCAATTCCTTCCTTTACTGGAACAGAACCAAGGCAAAGATGTGGAGGAAGATCACCGGGCGGAACTGCAGAGACAGCTGGGAGATTATAGGGTACATTATATGATCTGTACTCACTAACACAGTATGAGGCGGTATTATTTGGCATTGTCAGGTCAGGATAATCCTAATAGAGAAAAACAAGAACAGAGAACGGCTGCAAAGAGCAACTGTGGAGGAACTCTAGTGTGTACTGAAACCAATGGATAGTCCAGTGCACCAAGTCAGCTATTTACATTAGAGTTCCATTCGCAGAATCCATTAAAATAGCGGGATATTAGCAGAGAAAAAAAATACTGCAAATAATTTTCTTTTTTTTTGGGGGGGGACCCCATTAAAGTCAATAGAACCCGTTTGTGTCTGTTGTGCAATGGACCATTCAGCTCCGTTATTTCTGTAATGAACAGAGCTCCGACGCTGATGTCAACTTCTCCTTAGAGATTTTTTTTTTCAAGGTTAGATGTTCACTATAGGGATTTCTATGAAATTATCTGGATTGTTTACATACATTTATAATTCAGCATTACTAATATATACAGTACTACATTAGTATTTGCACTCTCGAGCACCGCATTGCCTAGACTCTCTGCTGAGAGCAGGACTAGATGTATACTGGTGTTGTAGCCTGTGAATGTAAACCAGTGGGTTCTTATTTGCTAACATATATCTTTAGAATGTTGTAAAACTCTTCCTTTATACACTGATTGTCATTTTCATTTAACCACAAAAAAATTGAGGGTACTTTTACATGTACTTTATCTAATGTGGATTTTCTGCAGAAGATTATGTACGTGCGAACGTATCCTTAATCAGTATATTCCTTAAAGGAGTACTCCAGCGCAAAATAACTTATCCCCTATCCAAAGGATAGGGGATAAGTTATAGATCGCGGGGGGTCCGAGCGCTGGGGCCCCCACGGGATCTCCTGGACGGGACCGCGGCAGTCTGCAGGAAGTGAAGTTTCGTCCCCAGCAGAAAGCCGCAGCAGACACTCCCCCTCCATGTATCTCTATGGAGCACATGGAGGGGGCGTGTCATCCGCCACGTCATGCAGGGACAGAACGCCCCCTTTCCAGAATACTGCTGCGGCCCCGTCCAGGAGATCCCGGGGGCCCCAGGGCTCGGACCCCTCGCGATCTATAACCTTCGGATAGGGGATAAGTTATATTGCACTACAGATTTCCTTTAAAGCAGTCTTTTGTAAACAGTGTGTCTCCGGCTGTTGCAAAACTACAACTCCCATCATGCAAAGTCTTTAAGTGTACTTCCAATGTTCTGGGCTTTTTATTTCTATTAAAAATGTGCACAATAGAAGACTGAGATCTGTCTCAATAGCACCCATCTGCAGTGCGGGACCCAGCGCCGTAGAATCCCATTACACTGGGTCTTAAACTGGAGATGGGTGCAATGGAGACAGAGCTCTGTATTTTATTGCACGATGATATGCGGCGGGGAGAACGGGCACTCGCAAAGTTATTCTGGTGCCAAATTTAAAGAGTACCTGTCATCAAACCATATATTCTAACCTAACTCAGATCATATTCCCTAACTACACCTAACACCCCTCCTGCCCTTAAAAAAAAAATAAAAAATCTGAGCCTTAAAAAGCTGTGTATTATACATTTCCGCTCTCTTACATTGTGTGAGCTCCCGGCAGGAGAAAGTGGGCGTTCCCCAGCAGGCACAACATCACTGAAGCCTGCGAGAGCTGTGCCTCACCATGCCCCGCACGCACTTCCTGAGTTTGGTCTCCTGCCAGGCTGGGAGGAGACCAAACTAACTGTTTGACTTGTGCAGGGAACAGAACAGAGCCACTTAGTGAACAGCAAGTAAATAGCAAAGTGTCTTATAATTACATAAGGAACAATATATTAAAAGTTTAGTTTGGTCACAGCGATTCACAAAAGCACTGTAGAGACATTTTAACATTTCCAAGATCTTTGATTATTTTCAGTAAATGGCAGTTCTGTTTACGATCAGAAGTTAAAAACCTGTCCTGCTTAGGCTATGTTTACATCAGCGTTAGGGCTCGTTCACACATCGGTAAAGGGAGGTTCACCGGCCAGCCTGTGGGAAGAATGGGAGTTAAGAGGAAAAAAAATAGTGCATGTCCTATTTATTTTTTTATTTTTTTTTTCTATGGTAAAAATGGATACCCGGCGGATTCAAGTCAATAGGATAAGTCGTGGTGATTTTGGTGCATGAAAAAAAAGACCAGTGGACACAGAATGGGTCGGAACACAACGATAGTGTGAATTTAGCCTAAGAAACATCCATTCTCTTAGATCCATTATGGTCATCTAACTGATCTAATTCTAAACTGATGTTAACAAACGCCAACGCTCTGTTATTTGAAATAATTTCTTGAAAAATCCATTAAAATATGGGACAGTTAACATAGTCTTATTCCATTTCTATCCGCCAATGTCTTTTTTCTACTATTATTAGGAGAACTCTGGCGAAAGTAAACTTATCCCCTATCTGCAGCAAGAGCTCCTCACTGAGCATTGGGTCCCATCCTGGTGATCCCGGGGGATTCCAGCATTCAGACTCCCCCACAATCAGCTACTCTGATTTTTTTCTTTAAGGTCACGTGATCTGGCCTTCTGAGCATGCTCAGTTTCAATAACAGATTGTAACGGATGTTAAAACTACGCGCTCGTTCATGCTGAGCAGCTAAAGGCATGTCCGGCCCCTCAGCTCTGTAGTTGAGGACACAATGACAATGTTCACATTGCCGCTGTGCTCCGTCCCATTGTGGGACCGTTCATTTTGTTTTTTCTGTGTCGAACAGCCCCCAAAAGGGGTCGGAGCACAACTCACTCCATTGGGTCCCGACGGATCCCATTGAGGTCTGATTGGGATCCGGTAGTTGCACTATTTTTTCTCCTCCCGTCATTTTGACTGAATTGTAGACAGAGCTCCATATAGCCGAGGATACTTCTGGCACCATAGACTTAATATCAGTTTTAATTCAGTTTCACAGACTCCTTTACAGATCTAAGGAACCAAAATGCAAAAACGCCAATATGAACCCAGTCTTGACTTGAGCATGCGCATCATTTTATAAAATGTATCAGATCCTTCCTGTAATAAACAGCAGCTGCAATATTTGGGCGAATTCTTGCACCTAGAATAATGTGTCAGTAAATAAGCTCTCTTGGCCTTGTTTTTGCAGTTTAGTCATGTATCTGTGCCCTGCATTATACTTGTATTATACTACAGTTTTTCTCATGTGTTTTTTTTTTTTCTTCCAGTTTTCGGGATTCCCAATAAACATGGCCTTCTCTGATGTGAGGCCGCTCATAGAGGCTGTCTACAGCACTGGCGTTCACAACAATGAAGTCCCCAGTGTGGAGTTTGCTCTGGCTGTGTACGTTCACCCCTACCCAAAGAGCATCTACTCAGTATGGATATATGTTGCGTCTCTTATTCGGAACAAATGAGCAAAAGATGGGATGTTCTAGTCTAGCAGATGCCATGATGAGCCCTGACAATCACTAGATCCTGCTGCTTCTTGGCCATCCTGGCGTTTGGCAGAGATACTAGATCCTACATCAGGAGAGACATGTGATACACCACTAGGGACATGCTCATGTAATCCTTACTTGAAATCTGTTGTGTTTACTTGAATAAGACATCGCCGCAGTATAAATATTACAGAGACATAGGTACAAGTGCTGGTAAACATTGAAGAGGGCACGGCCCCTTCAAACTGGTGATCACAGAGAATACCGTTCCCTCACCTCAGGATAAGCCATCAAATAAAAGTGTACCTGTCTCTTTAAAAAAAACTTTTTATAGGTCTTAGGACCCCCACGATCTCAGCTGCGGCACCCCAGACATCCAGTGCACGGAGCAAACTTCTGTGCCAGATGACTGGTGATGCGGGGCAGAGGCTCGTGATGTCACAGCCATGCCCCCTCCCATAGACTTGCGCAGCGGTGATGTCACAAGTCTCCATTGCAGCACCCGATGCTCTAAACTAAGACAATCCCTAAGATTTGCATTGTACGTTTGTCTCGTTAAGCTCGCTCTTCTCCCAGCTAGTTCTGATGAAAACCCTGAGCGATCAAAACTTTTAATATGTCTCTACAATATGTCATTTTTTTTTTTTTTTATGGACAGTGCACATTTGAGTGGTTGTATGATATTACAAAAACATGGCTGCTTTCTTCCCCAAAGCGCCACATCTCTCCACAGGAAGTGCTCGGTATTGCATCTTAGAATATTACACTTGAATGCAGCTGTGAATGCACAGCCTATGGACAAGATTCAAGATTTTTTTTTTTTTTAAACAATCCATGTCCCCCCTCTCTAATATGCCCTTTTATTAGTACAACAATATGTGGTGGTATTGGTGGGGCAGAAAGCTTGTACTATGACCATAGCATAACAAAAATGCATCTGTATTGCAGTTTGAAAGAAGATGTTTCTAGAATTTTTTTCTATAGGAAATTGCACAAAATTTAGTCTCCAAACTGTGGACAAGCGTTGGCTGTCCAGGCATGCTAGGAGTTGTAGTTTTGCAATATTCTGTATCTATGAAACTATACACCAAATGCAGTGTGAACTTTATCAATGCTTATAAAACATTTTGGCCGAGATGCATTATTCAGACTATTTGTACATATACAATTGATTACTAAGAGATCACTACAACCCTATATTCTCATCCATTATTGTAAAGTAAAACATAACTTTTATTAAGAAACAAAAACAGCGCAGGCATTGCTACTCTCCCTGATAGCACCGTCTATCTGCAGAAGAGCGGCTGGTGGCGGTGAACAGTTCAGATGGGGCTCATTTGCAGAAATGAAAGCTTCAACATAAAATCCATGTGTGGCAAGAAATGACAAAGGCACTCACCATGTACAGTGCGACTTCTTCTTTTATTATTAAGTACATCAATGCAGGATAAGGGGGGCAGTATGCTGCTACGAGTGCAAGACGTCAGTGCGTTAAGATTGGTGACCGCTGTTTCCTTCCCAGAGGATCTTCATCGGACCATTTCCTCTAACCTGTGCACTCCTTTTAGTACACTCCCCTTCTAGTGACGTGGAACACAGGTGAGTGGAAATTGGATTCAAATAGAAAAGCAAAGTGCAGTGACAATACATATATAAATATACAAAAAATCTATTTGGAAAAATCTTAAACGCAAAGCTATAAAAAGACTCCCACATCTATTCTATCGTTCAGTCCTGCGTTTTCTTGCGCTCATGTTCGCCGGATCCATCTGGCCTCTAATTGATGCAATCTCCTAATGTTATCTTGACCTTCTGTTACATTAAATTTTTGTAAACCCATAAACATTAACCTTTTTGTGTTTCCATTATGTACAGTATTAACGTGTTCAATTAGCCTTGAGGACCCTTTTCCTGTGGTGACTGATCTGATGCTCACGGAATCTGATATTAACTGGTCTTATAGTGCAGAAAGGTAGCGCTGTCCGCTCATCCACTTATGACTTGGAATGCACACCTGCGCTGTCGGACCTTCCGGTCCCGCCCCGGCTTCACTAGTGCAAACCAAAGAAGTTTATGTCCACCGCTGAAAGTGCAGTTTAAAACTTGCTTTATTTTTCCTGGCAAGGAGGCAAGGAGTACAGATGGGAACGTCTGACGCGTTTCACACCAGCAGGTGCTTAATCGTAGACTCATTGAGATCTCTCGTGATACCTCCTATACAGACGCTTTTTCCTGTTTGGTTGTGTGCACACCAGTTGCAGTGTCCACACTTCCAATTTCCTTTTACTTGCCATTTGTTTTGCCAGCTACAGTTTTTTTCTTTTTTACTGGAAAATTTGAAAGATATATTAGTCAGAAGCCGCTTTTCCAGTAAAAAAAGAAAAAAACAGTAGCTGGCAAAACAAATGGCAAGTAAAAGGAAATTGGAAGTGTGGACACTGCAACTGTTGTGCACACTACCAAACAGGACAAAGCGTCTGTATAGGAGAGATCACGAGAGATCTCAATGAGTTTGTGTTGCAGAATGAAAAATATGGTATATGCAATCATTTGCAAAAGATTTTATATAGGGAGCACTAGAAGACCAGTTAATATCCGATTCCGTGATCAGATCAGTCACCACAGGAAAAGGGTCCTCAAGGCTAATTGAACACGTTAATACTGTACATAATGGAAAACACAAAAAGTTTAATGTTTATGGGTTTTCAAAAATTTTATGTAACAGAAGGTCAAGATAACATTAGGAGATTGCGTGAATTAGAGGCCAGATGGATCCTGCGAACACGAGCGCAAGAAAACGCAGCACTGAAAGATAGAATAGATGTGGGAGTCTTTTTATAGCTTTGCGTTTAAGATTTTTCCAAATAGATTTTTATGTATATTTATATATGTATTGTCACTGCACTTTACTTTTCTATTTGAATCCAATTTCCACTCACCTGTGTTCCACGTCACTAGAAGGGGAGTGTACTAAAAGAAGGAAGAGCATATGTTAGAGGAAATGGTCCATTGAAGATCCACTGGGAAGGAAACAGCTGTCACCAATCCTAATGCACTGACGTCTTGCACTTGTAGGGGCATGCTGCCCCCTTATCCTGCATCGATGTACTGAACAATAATAGAAGTCGCACTGTACATGGTGAGTGCCTTTGTCATTTCTTGCCACACATGGACTAACTTTTATTAAGCCTTCTCAAGTTAAAAACCACCAAACTTGTATAAAGTGTCAAGCTGTGGCAGCCAACCACAACAAGTAATGAGAAGCAGGTACGACTCTATAGGCAGTTGAGAGATGTCAATCATGCAGTTTGAACATAGCCTTGTGGGTATAAATGATTGGTAATCGGTCTGAATAGTGATTGGAGATTAAGTATGTCTGTTTAACCTCCACCAATCAATTACTTTTAGAACTGTAATTGTCCTTTCCTGTTCATGACACATCACACATAGGAGGTTATATAAACCCTAGAACGGCTGGTGGGGCATGTGTTAAAGTTTTTTAATCACCTTCTTGGTCTCTTATGGACTGCAGCCATGATACCTGAATGAATCCAATCATTCAAGCAGCATGCACTAGCCACTTTATCCAAATTTGAGACTAGTAGGTTGTGGTTTTTAACTTGAGAAGGCTTAATAAAAATTATATATACAAGGAATAGCAGCGGGTGGCATCACCCGTATCGGTACAAACAGAACATGCCCATAAATTAGTAAAAATAAATAAAGTGTGAAGGGGAGAGCTGGGAATATAGGGATGCACATTAAACAAGAAAATTAGCATTACATTAATAGAGAATAAATAGAAGTTTGATGGCACTCGCCTATAAAAACATAAACTTTATTGGTCCGTTTCAAAACTCGCTGGATCGGGAACAAATAACCGCAACAGCTGAGGCTGCGCGGGGTGATGACGACAAGCCTGTTCCGCGGTATCCCACTTTCTTCTTCCCACTTTCTCTGGCTGTTGGCGTTTTTTTGTTCCCGATCCAGCGAGTTTTAAAACTGATCAATAAAGTTTATGTTTTTATAGGTGAGTGCCATCGAACTTCTATTTATTTTCTATTAATAAAAGTAATGTTTTACTTTACAATAATGGATGGGAATATAGTGCTCTAGTGATCAATAGTATATATACAAATTGTTGAAATTAACCCTCCATCCATAGGTCCGTTATTGGGATGTGCATTATTCAGACTAATCTTAACCAAAGATATCTATGTAGATTTACAATAATTTATTTATTTTAAAGGATATGTTTAAATGTGTCGTATTGCTTTTTTAATTTAATTTTATTATCCATTGACATGAACAGGGCGGCTTTACGGACAGCAGGATTTTTTCACTTTTTTTATGGTCTCATTTAAGGGGTCACATTTTTATTTTTTTATTATTATTACATTGATGCATCGAGGCTTGTTTATTTTTTAGCTTTTCAGATATACAGCTACATCTAATGAGAGCAGCACTTCTGCTCTAATGGTGGGGATCAAAGGACTCTCCGATCACAGCCATTAACCCTTTGATCACTGTGGTAAATGATCGAAAGGGTAAACCTCATTTTATCATGCTGCAGTCAGCCCACAAAACCTAGAAAGGACCCCAGGACCATGTTATACAAAATGTGTTGTCAAAAAGAAATTTCTCGGTCGCTCTTCATTGGGGGACACCTTACTGATGGGCATATGCTCTTGCCACTAGGAGGCGTAACCAGTCTGCTTGATACCTTTTTTGTACGGCCAAGCGCTGTGTCCTGGCTGCGTTCTTTATTAGGCTGACCAGAGACCTACAGCGGCAGGCAGTGGGTCTATGGTCCCACGTGGCTGATGTTTTCCTCAGTGCGGGCACACCAGCCCGCTTACTACTCTCTTGCTGCGGCCAGGCGCAATGTCCTGGCCATGTTCCTTATAGGCTGACTGGAGACCTTCAGTTGCAGGCAGCGGGTCTCCGTTCCCACGTGGCCAACCACCTCTCAGTGCGGGCACACTAGCCTGCTTACTGCTCCGGTATCATGCGGCCGGGCGCTTTCCTTGATGGGGGAGGAACCTTCAACCAGTCCCCCAGCCCTGTTACTGTAAACAGCCCCGTTCATGCGGCCGGGTGATGGAGGGGGCGGCTGCATCTTTCTACAAGTTCCTTTCCTTCCCATCCCCCTCCCAGTGCTCCTTAAGGAGGCTGGCTCCTGGGGCCGTGTTCTTCCAGCGCGCCCTCCGTCCTATCTGTCAAACCTATTTAAAAAAATATATATAAAAAAAAAAATATATATATATATATATATATATATATATATATATATAAAGGATTTTCTCAGACCATTTGGTGGTGTTTGGTGCCCTCTTGTGGCCATCAATTGTATTGCACCCTGGATTTTTTTTCATTGATTCTTCTGCCCTCACCCTTGGGGCAACCAAGCGCTATTACAGCCTTGGTCTGTCACATCTGTTTTTATCAGTTTAATATCTGCAGGGTCCCTTTTGTTGGGATGGTATTGGGGGCCGCTTTATTCCTTCAGTCACCCTGTACATTGTCAGTTGCAGTATGCCTCTGGCGTATCTGTTTTATGCCCAATCCCTTGGAAACTGTTGGGGATATATTCAGTTACTGTTCTCCCCTACCACTGAATCGCACCCACGACCGAATTCCAGTCCCTCCGTACCGAGGCAAGACACTGAGCATTCAGGAATCCTATACCAGTCAGCCAGACGGTTGTCTGCACGGTATACTACTGCTACTTCAAGTCCACTACCATTCACTTCCCACACGGGGACGGTAGTTCAGGTAACCCACTGCCAAGGTGCAGTTCCGAGTGAGTCTCCACATGTTGCTCCATGGGCCCTATACAATACACCATATACTGGTTTGCAGGGTTCCTTCCTTTACCAGGTCCCTCTCTACATGCCTGCTGCTCTCTCGCTTGAAGGCTGGTAACCCACTTTCTGTATGTGGTTTTGTCTGCAGCACCCGGTGTGGCCATGGTCCCTATGACAGATAGCCAGACTGTGTCTGCATGGTTTTCTACTCTGCCAGGTCACCTTCCCCGTTCTTGCTGCTCCCGTGGCTACAGTCCAGGGGACTAATTTTCCAGGTGAAGTTCCAAGAGAGTGTCTCACTGGTTTCATTGGAACTTTTAAACCTGACTGTCAGACTGTATCTGCATGTTTCCTTTCCCACACACATCCTTTATCTATTGCATCTGCTACAGCAGTCCTGGTGTGTCTGGCACCATTAGGAGATGGGGTGTGGGCGTTTCCTGCAGGTTCCATGGACTTTCACAGAAACAGCAGCATTCTCTGTTCCCCTTCTAAGGGTGTATCGCTGGTCTGCTTGGGGCATGGTTGTGACACATCGTTGGGTGCTGATCCTTTGCCACTTTGCACGTGTAGAGCCCACCTTCCATTTTTTTGGTGGGCTGTTCCTCAGGCCTTCCTGTGATCTTGTTTCCAACGATTGAGCACCTCTGTTTTGGCATGGGGCATGATGGGGTGACACAGTTGGTTAAGCCTTCCCCCCCCCCTGTGCCTCCAGGTATCTGTCCTGGGCTCCTGTACGGGATCGTTCAGATGCCGGCTCTGTTGCCTTAGAAAATAACCAGGATTGCTCAGTTGGTCCAGGGTTTCACAACGTTGGGGTGTTCCCCTCAACGCTTTGGTTGCTGTGGGGACGTGTACTTCTCTTACTTCCATTCAAAGTCACGTTTCGGTATCTTTGCCCAGCACCAGTGTAGATTTCTGTTCTCTTGAAGAAACAAATTCAATCCTTCATTCCTCAATATGTTGTTGCAGGGTTCCTGGGGACTATGTCCACCCAGTACTTTGCCCCCTTGCCTTTGGGTGGCATTTCCCTGCTCCTGTAGTGCCTGGCACACTTGACCATCCCCCGGGGATCAGGGAGCTTGGCATGGTCTGGGCCTGGTTTTCATCGTGACCACCCCTTGTTTTCCCCTCCTATTTAGGTGGAGTACCTGACTGGGCCCTTGTTTTTTGCTGAGCGCAATAAACTGAGCTGAGCACCATTGTTGTGGGGTCTTTCTGTACCGTACTTCTTGTCTAGATGTAGAAGTTTGTGCCGGAGCGTTTCGCAGACATGGGTTTACTTACTCTACAGGTGTACGTCTTACAGACGTCTCTGGAGCCTCCATTTTCCATGTCGGCTGCTCCAGTGTTCCGGGATGCTCCTTTTGGCCGTTTATTCTTGCATGTACGTCTTCCAGGTGACCCCGGTACCTCCAGATCCCTTGCGGTCGCTTCAGGATGCTCCTTTTCAGGGCATTCCACCCCCTTTTTGGCCTTATTCCTTCCTTTTCCTCCTTCGGGGTCCATGTACTTCCAAGGCGGTGGGCGTTCTGGTCATACGGTTTATGCTACTTGAGCAAATTTTGCCTCCCAGGTGCTTGCGGCGGGCCCCTGAGACAGGGGTTTTGATTCGGCAGCTGTTCCGCTCATCGCTTTTATGCAACAGGCCTCTCCAGAACCAGTCGCCATCTTTCTTCTTTTTTCCAATGTTTTTTCTGGTCTCCACCTCCTGTACTCTCCTTCTGCTCAGCCGTACGCTGCTCTCCCTGGCGTCTTTTTCCGCCATGTTCTCTTGACTCGGTTGACTCTGGATGCAGTTCTCTTGTTGTGCCCTTTTCCATTTTCTGTTTCCCAGCCGGGCCAGCCCTTTGTCTGGTTCGGTGTTCCTTGGAGTTGATTTCCTATCTCCTCCCGGGATGGTTCCAGCCCATCTGATTTCCTTTTTTTCTGTGTCTCTATATGGACTGTAAGCTTGGAGTCTCTACATAGGACGGTCTCTTCTTGGCGTCCTAGTCCATCTCCATGATTGGGGGTTCTTCCGGGAGCTCAGTTTGTGGGCCTCTGTTGTCTCTGCCAGGATCTCATCCGCAGGCCTTACGGTTCAGTGGGTTCGGTCTCTGGACTGATTTCCCTTTTGCCGATGATTGGGTTTTTTCCCACCCTAGGGGACTGCTTTGGTATGTTTCATCAGTAAGGTGTCCCCCAATACGGTTCTTGTTTTTTCTAGGGTTCTTCAGAGGTATGTCTTTGTTGTCTTATCCTACTGCTTTCTGACAAAACTAATTACCTCACTTCAGGTGGGCGGGTACATCCTGCCAGGGAGGAGCCAACTTTTTTTCCTAGTGGCAAGAGCATATACCCATCAGTAAGGTGTTCCCCAATGAAGGCTACGAGAAAGAGATTTTATGGGGAGTACAAAAAAATTTCCTTTTACCTAGGCTTGCATGCCAGTTTTTTTTTGTCTAAAAGTAGCAATTTTTTTAAAGCCTTATTTTGATCTTTTTGAATTTTGCACAAAAAAAACGAGCATTGTGCAAAAAAGTGCAACTATGCTCCGTCCCTGTGATTGCTAGTAATCGCTTCGGGGGCTGATTCTAACTGGGTGCGGCGTGGAAGATCACGGGGGTCCCCAGCGGTGGGACCTTACGGTCAGGCATCTTATCCCCAATCCTTTGGATAGGGGATAAGATGTCTTAGCGCCGGAGTACCTCTTTAAAAATTGTCTGCAAAAGTCAGACAAAAATAGCAATTTAGTACAAAATATTTTTTTTGCTCACACAGTACAATGCATAAAAAACCCTAAGCTTTTTTTTTATGCAAGTTCCACATGGCCTTTCATTACTCATTAAAACCATATACAGATACATTTTTGTTTCCACTTTTTTATTTTCTTATTGTAGATTCTTTTATTTTGTGTATATGACTGGGGGCAGCCATTTTGCAGAAGCAACTTTTAGCCGTGTTCAAAGATATGCTTTATAGCAGCCTCTTGGACCATAGAAAAGGTTGTCTGGAACTGACACTGACTTTTACGGGAAAGTTTTCTAGACATGCTCTGTGACCTGTGCAGGGGGATGTGTGACCATCACCTATAGTGAATGGTGGATTTTCTATATATCACCTTTTCCTGCCTGTAATTAAGGGGACGTTCACACGGCAGTCTGTCCCTGTTTTTTTTTTTTTCCCCGTTTAGGTTCTAGTGTTGCTGCTTGTAAACGGATTACAAACGGTTGTAAAATAATCCCATTGATGTCAATGGGATTTTTTTACAATCCTTTCACATCTGTTTGCACCCGTCTGCGCTCATTTCCGTTTCTTTTTATGGGAGAAAAGACTGTGCATGCAATATTTTTTCTCCGTCGAAAAAAACGGATACAGTAAATTTAACACTGAAGTCTATGGAAAACGGATGAGCCTTTAAAGGGGTTATCCAGGAAAAAACTTTTTTTATATATATCAACTGGCTCCAGAAAGTTAAACAGATTTGTAAATTACTTCTATTAAAAAATCTTAATCCTTTCAGTACTTATGAGCTTCTCTTCTTCTCGGGAACCGCCCAGTTTAGAAGAGGTTTGCTATGGGAATTTGCTTCTAAACTGTGTGGTTCCCGAGACACGTGTCATCAGAGAGCACTTAGACAGAAAAGAACAACCTTAACTTCAGAAGCTCATAAGTACTGAAAGGATTAAGATTTTTTAATAGAAGTAATTTACAAATCTGTTTAACTTTATGGAGCCAGTTGATATATAAAAAAAATAAAGTTTTTTCCTGGAATACCCCTTTAATGTTATCAGTTTGCATCCGTTTTTTTATCAGTTTACTTCTGAGCATGCTGAGAACAAAAATTTTTTTTTTTAACTGAACGGATAACATCCGTTTGCATCCATTATTGTCCGATTTTGTTTTGACGGGAGAAGAACTGGACGGGTCTAGACGGCCGTGAGAACGCAGCCTTACTTCCTGGTTCTCTTCTTCCTGGGACTGACTTCCTGTTTCTTCTGAGCATGCCCAGAAGTAAAAAAATGAATGAAAAAACGGATTACAAAACAGACCAAAACGGCTGTCATACCGTTTTCCATAGATTTCAATGTTAAAATTATGTCCATTTTTTATTCCATTTTTTTCACGAAAAATAAATACTGCATTTGCCGATTTTTCTGCCGTGAAAAAAAAGTGAGTGAGTGCAGACGGGTGCAAATGGGTTGTAAAAAAAAAAATCCCATTGACATGAATGGGATTTTTTTTAAACAGTTTTCAATCCGTTTACAGCCTGCAAAAACGGAACTAAAACGGGCACAGACAATTCTTTTTTTTTCTTTTTTTCAAGTTACTACGGTATTTATTTATTTTTTTTAATCTGAAAATGTTCTGGTTTCCTATTGAGTCTAATTCAGGGGTCTCAAACTGGTGGCCCTCCAGATGTTGCAAAACTTCATCTCCCAGCATTCCCGACAGCCGTCATGTCCAGGCATGCTGGGAGTTGGTTTTGCAACATCTGGAGGGCCACCAGTTTGAGACCCCTGGTCTAATTAGAAGCTGATACTTTCTTTTGTGTAGAGAAAACTCAGCACTTAGCAGCAAATCCTTCAGTAAATGGTGCACCCAATTATAGGATAGCGGTTAGCAAATCCAAATATATATATATATATATTATATATAATTGATGCAGCACACAAGATGGAATCAGGTGAATCGGTGGTTTATTCCAAGGTGTATAGGTACAACATTTCAGTAGCCACACACTACCTTTTTCAATATATATCTCCCCCCCCCCCCCCCCCCTCAATGGCAGCTGAAATGCACAAATAGGCAAACAAAAAGGATTTTTAGGGGTTAAGTGAGGGTATGTAATTGCACTAATTCGAGCGCTCGTAACCAGATGTCATTATCCAGTTTTCTGCATTGTAAATATGTATGATGCATAAAACTTTTTACATTTTATGGTTTTCTATAACAATGATCCTATGCTATGTCCCCTCCAAGATCAGGTCATTCATTGTCTTGTTCCTCTCTTTAATACTTTTGTATTGTAAATATCTATCTATATATATATATTGATTACAATTGTATTTTTATATTTTTTTTTTATCAAATAAATTCCAGGTGACAAAGCTGAGTGTTTTTTGTTTGTAGTGAGGAATACACAGTATATATTTTTTTAAGTGATTGCTTTAACGAAGTCTCATGCCCGATCAGTACAGATAAACTGCGGATAGGGGATAAGTTTTAGATCGTGAGGGGTCCAAGCTGTACGGGGCCCGACTCTCCTACAGAGGGGCGTGTCACAACCCCCGCCTGAAGAGGGGGTGCCACGCCCCCTCCATATATCTTTATGAGAGCCATTCTGAGATCTTCGGCTCTCCCATAGAGATATATGGAGGGGGCGGATAAGGGAAACGTTTTTCCTGTACTGATCGGGCATGAGACTTTTACTTTAAGGTTTGCAACAATTCTTTTGGTGAGGCCTATACTAAAACTGTTGATAAATTCCCCCCTTAGGATACAGACATGGTATGAATAGAGCTGTATTTACTCTAAGGATATGTTGGCACACCAGTAGAACAATATGGAAACGTGCATTACAGTGTTCAGACGTCGTGTCCGTTCATTTTAATGGACCCAAATGTTTTGCAAAAGGGAAAAATGCTTACTTAGAAATGGACCGAATGTAGTCACCAGCAGACTATGCTCAGTCCACCAAAATCAAGACATAGCATGGGTAGGTACACTGTGGTATGTCGGTACACTGTATCTTCAGAATGTTGTCTACTTATCAGATGAGAATGTAGCTGAATTTTACTGTACACTTAACATATATAAATCAATAGAGTGATGCCTCAGAACATATAGCAATCCTGGACTGTATGGCTCTGTGCATTGCGTACAATAGATCTCCCTCTAGATGTACAGATCAGCCCTGACAAATTGGGATATTTCTGAAGGACATGACATTTTTACAAACTTCATTCAGATCATAGAAATTCTTGGCAAAATAAAATTTGCCACGTGTGGATATACCCTTAAAGTAGTTTTAGCCTTTAAAATGGTTGACTGTGGTTGGGAATTGAAGTGCAACAATACCCGCTGTTTCAGTCACGCAATTGGCATAACCTAAAAAAAACACTAATAAAAAGTAGAATCAGCTCACCTCAATCCCACAGTATCAAGCACGGAGAAGGTGCGGACTGCACCCGAAGATACAGCTAAAAAAAAACGGGAAGAGTACAGATTCAATACCCTTCTTTATTCACATACAGCTACATAAATCACAGGTAAATGGCAGGATGTGACGCGTTTTGGCTATTGGATCTGTACTCGAGCTGGAGTCTTCCCATGTTTTTTAGCTTAAAAAAACACTGTTTAAGCTCTCTGCTGGCACTATGGTCAGTGTCCAGGAGGCGGGTTCTCTTATGGTGCCCAGTGCTCTTTGCTTTGAGAGCTTCACTGGCCTTTCTTCTTAATTATGATTGACATCATATCTGTTTTCTGACTGGCTACTACAACTGTCAATAGTACCTGAGAGAAGAGGCCAAAGAAACAATACAGGGATCACATTGCACCTAAGAGCAGCCCTCCTCCTGGACACTGTTGTGGAGGCCAAGAGATTTAAATGGGTACTCCGGTGGAAAACTTTTATTTTTTTATCAACTGGTGCCAGATTACTTCTATTAAAAAAATCTTAATCCTTCTAGTACTTATCAGCTGCTGTATGCTCCACAGGAAGTTCCTTTCTTTTCTGTCTGACCACAGTGCTCCCTGCTGACACCTTTGTCCATGTCAGGATTTGTCCAGAGCAGGAGCAAATCCCCATACCAACCCTTCTGACATGGCTGACATGGACAGAGGTGTCAGCAGAGAGCACTGTGGTCAGACAGAAAAGAACTTCAAAAAGAAAATAACTTCTTTACTTGTGGATCATACAGCAGCTGATAAGTACTGGACGGATTAAGATTATTAAATAGAAGTAATTTACAAAACTGCATAACTTTCTGGCAACAGTTTATTTAAAAAAAAAAAGAAATTCTCCAGAGTACCCCTTTAACTACATTTTTCTTATCATGAAAGTTGCAAGACCGGAAATGATGATATCATTACACTCCTCTCCCCGACGTCTGTGTAGGGTTGTGAGCAGATCCTCTATTTTTATTAACTACAAGCGGATACCCGGCGTTGCCCGGTTTTCCATCCTCATCCTTGTTGGAGAGGAAAATCAACAAAGGAGGAAGCTTCTGACTTCATATCCCGTCCTCATATATTGTTGTCATATCCCGACCCGACATCCCGACCTCCTATCCCGACCTCATATCCCGTCCTCATACCCCGACCCGTAATATGTGTACCAGGTATTGAAATATCTCCAGCCGTACGGAAGTTATGTGGGAACATACATTTCCCAATGATTTGTATGGGACTTTAAACAAAAACCCCAACCCTCACAAATGTGGGTAGTTAAGGGTTAAATTAACTATCCTATATTTTAAGTGGACATATAAGTAACATGTGACCAAGTATTATCGAAATATCTCCAGCCGTTTGGAAGTTATGCAGTAACATATATTTCCCATAGACTTGTATGGGACTTTAAATATAAACCCCGCCCCTGGCAAATAGGGGTGAGTAAGGGTTAAATTGCCTATCCTATGTTTGTTGTTGACATATAAGTAACATGTGGCAAGTTTCATGTTAATATCTTTAGCCGTTTGGACATGATGCTGGAACGATCTCTCTCTCTCTCTCTCCGCAGAATCTTGCACAAGGATATTTCCTGCGTTCTTTTTGTGCGCCTTTTTTGGTGGAACTTTTTCTAAAGATGTCACCCTTCAGGTGTACCATAGAGCCGTTTTTCCTGTAGACATGAATTTACTAACTGCGTCTTTTTTTTTTTCTTTTTTGCGCACAAAAAGAACGCAAGTGTCATTTTTTTTTTTGCGCAAATATACACCAGCTCCGAGCACACTTACAAGTCTGCCTTATATTTTGGTTTCAAGAGCTGAGATGGGCTGGATTCTATTACTGCACATGATTCACAGAGACCCGTGCGCAAGTTTAGTAAATTTTGCGCAGCTAAATGACAAATACACGCAGCAGAAAGGGGTGAAAAGAAAAAAAAAGCTCTACCATACACTGATGTTGATGAATCCCCCCCCCCCCCCCATTGAGTTTTTTTTATATATATATATATATACTAACAGGACTGATGATTATTTATCCTCTCGTGTTGTCTAGTATTATCGTGGGTGTAATGTGTTCTGTGAACACCATTCTAGGCTCCCACAAGCCAAGCTTAGCCTCATTTCCAGGCTTGTAATCAGATTGTGCTGAGCTCATAATGACTGAGATCACGGTTTGGCAGGAGAACACTGTAGCCTCCATGTAGAGAGACCGTGAAACTAGACATAAGCAGCGTTTAGTGTTCTCTCTGATCTTCACAATTCACTAACAAGTCTTCTTGATTCCTGCGGGATCCATTAGGGATTGTAAAGCTGAATGCACAGGACTGAATTGCTGCAGATTTCATAGTCAGTTTTGCAAATGCAAAATCCCCAGTAGCAGGCAAGAAGAGATCTTCACCAATTGTTGCACATTTTTTCACTGCAGATTTAAAAACTTTTAGTAGGGGTGAAATCTGCAGTAAATCAACAACAAAATCCATGCGTGCACCATGCAGATTGTGTAGCAACACAAATGGTCAAACATTTCTGCCATGTTTGGACCTGGACTATCACTTAGGACTGCTCCATAGTAAGCTCTGTATAGACACTTAACCAGCAAGTCGTCTCAGGGTGGGCTAACGCCACAAGTACGGTTCCCGTATACCTTTTCATCATAGAAAACCTATGGAACCGTATTGAAAATCGTATACATAAACAATTGCAAACAGTATTGCAACCGCATACATTTATTTGAACATGGACATCAATATGTATAGGGTTTTTACTTTGCACATGCGCATTTGCATCCTATAGTTAAAAATGTATTTATTTTAAATAAAATTTTCAAAAACATATATATATATATTTTTTTTAAACGGACGGAACTGTATGCACTTTTAAAAACAGTATACGGTTTACTTTTTCCCATATAGTTCCATGCGTTTTTTTTTTTTTGCTATACGGTTTATATACTGATTGAAAACAGTATGGCAAAAACGTGGTGTGAACCCAGCCTCGCTTCTCACAGTGATCTGTATAGACTCAACCTGTAAAAATCTGCTTTCCATGCAGATTTACTCTTAGGGTCTATTCACATAGCGGAATTTCCACCACGAATTAAAGGGGTACTCCGCCCCTAGACATCTTATCCCCTATCCAAAGGATAGAAGATGTCAGATCCCCGGGGTCCCACTGCTGGGGACCCCCGGGATCGCTGCTGCGGCACCCCACTATCATTACTGCACAGAGAGAGTTCGCTCTGTGCGTAATGACGGGCGATACAGGGGACAGAGCAGTTAGGGCGGGCCGTGATGTCACGAGGGGCGGAGCCATGACGTCACACTGCTCTGTCCCCTGTATCGCCCATCAACTCGCTCTGTGCAGTAATGATAGCGGGGTGCCACAGCGGCGATCCCGGGGGTCCCCAGCAGTGGGACCCCGGCGATCTGACATCTTATCCCCTATCCTTTGGATAGGGGATAAGATGTCTAGGGGCGGAGTACCCCTTTAAAGCCCACAGACTTCTATGGGATTCAGCACTCCCATTCAACCTTCTGAAATTCCGCTTGCGGAATTTCAGAAGGTTGAATGGGAGAGCGGAATCCCATAGAAGTCTATGGGCTTTAATTTGAGGTGGAAATTCCGCTGTGTGAATAGACCCTTAAGAGGTTGATTGCTGGGAAACACGCTACTGACTTCAATATTGTCTGTGGCTGAAATTCTAATGCCCAAATTTTTGGCGCGGAGAGCACTCCCCCCATTCAAACTCATAGCGGGAAATGCACTGTGAGTTTGCTATCAAATCCTCCTGCGTGAAAGCACCCTAAGGCTATGTTCACATGGCGGTACAGAGCATTGGGTGAAGCTTAAACAGAAAAATTGGTGCTGCCATTCTCTGCAAGTTTCTCGTCTCGCTGTTCTATTCAGCCAGGAGAATCAGGGACCTGTTCTATGGAATATCCCTTTATTGTGCCAACCCTTTAGCCAACACTTGCTGGATGGGGAATTTTCCAATATGCCCTGTCATTTGTTCTCATTGAAGATAAGCTGCTGGCAGTGAACCAATGCAGGCATGGACAGAATCGGGAGTAATAACCCTCAGCCACACCTGTTCAGACAACACCTATCTATGGTATTTGGCCACTTTTTGTTTTGATGACTAAGGCATTTGGCCAGGCTAGGCTTTAATCGCAACATGTTTGTTACATACATTGGAGATATATGCCACTTTACAAAGAAACTTACACGTAAAGGGGTACTCCCCTGGAATTTTTTTTTTCTTTTTATCAACTGGTGCCAGAAAGTTAAACAGATTTGTAAATTACTTCTGTTTTAAAATCTTAATCCTTCAAATACTTATCAGCTACTATATGTGCCACAGGAAGTTCTTTTCTTTTAGAATTTCCTTTCTGTCCGACCAAAGTGCTCTCTGCTGACACCTCTGTCCATTTTAGGAACTGTCTGGAGCAGGAGATGTTTGCTATGGGGATTTGCTACTACTCTGGACAGTTCCTAAAATGGACAGAGGTGTCAGCAGAGAGCATTATGGTCAGACAGAAAGGAAATTCAAAAAGAAAAGAATTTCCCGTGGCGCATATAGCAGCTATATAGCTGCGGCTGACATGCCTCCTGCATGGGAGAGCCACAGCAGAGCCGCGACCCTGTACAGGAGATCGTGGGGGTCCCAGCATTTGGACCCCCCACGATCAGACACTTATCCACTATTCTGCGGATAATGGATAAATGTTATACACCGCAGATCTCCTTTACCAAAATCTATATATATATTTTTTGCAGTGACCTACTGTACAGGAAACCACAGTCATAGCCTTATCTTTTGGTTTACATAGGGGCCCTTTCACACAAGGTAACGGTACAGGTAATGAACACCGCTGCTGGCCACAAATCCCTGTGTTCACAGGCCGATGTGCAGCCAATAGCTACTATATATATATATATCCAATAGCTACTATATATATATATATATATATATATATATATATAATCTGTTTCTCAATAGCTCATGACAGCACCCATGGAGAGGACCTCCCACCACAGGACAGGAAACCTCTCGATATAAAACTGAACACACCTCTCCATACCTCAGTTAATGGGAAAACACTCCGACATGGAGCCATAATAACTTTGATTACTAGGTGTGGATACATTTATTTATTTTAGGGAGGAACAAGTGAAGGGTACTATCATGAGCTATTGAAAAACAGATTACCAGTAAGTAATCCAACATTACCACTACACTCATGACAGTACCCCTGGAGGAGACTAGAATAGAAGCTGGATTAGGGAGGGACTACAGCCTTTAGGAATTTTCGTCCAAAGGCCATATCTGACTCGGAGTGAAATTTTAACCCATAATGCTTCAGGAAGATATGACAGGAAGACCATGTAGCAGCCTTACATATTTGCTCAAGAGAAGCATCAGCCTTCTCTGCCCAAGATGTTGCAATGGCTCTTGTTAAAGAGCTACTCCGGCCCTGAGACATCTTATCCCCTATCCAAAGGATAGGGTATAAGATGTCTCACCGTGGGGGACCCGCCACTGGGGACCCCCGCAATCTTGTATTAGCCACCCACCTGTTTGAGCTGCACACTGCAGTGCCAGCTCACAAACAGTCGGGTGGCGACCACGGGGCCGGAGTATCGTGACGTCACCCCCGCCATGCAAGTCACGCCCCCTCCCATAGACTTGCATAGCAGGGGCGGGGGGTGACGTCACACGGGGGCGGAGTCGTGATGTCACAATACTCCGGCCCTGTGGTCGCCACCCGGCTGTTTGTGAGCTGGCACCGTGGCGTGCAGCTCAAACAGGTGGGTGGCGAATACAAGATTGTGGGGGTCCCCAGCGGCAGGACCCCCGCAGTGAGACATCTTATGTCCTATCCTTTGGATACGGGATAAGATGTCCCAGGGCCGGGGTACCCCTTTAAATGAGCTGAAAAGTATGAAGGTGGGGTATGACTTTTACACGCATAGGCCATTGAAATACAGGATTTTATCCATCTACTGTTTTGAGGCAGCCTTCCCTTTTTTCGGACCTGAAAATTGGATAAGAATATTTTCTGAAAGTCTTTTGTACAGTCCAGATATTTCAGAAGGCACCATCTAACATCCAGATTATGAAATTTTTTTAGGATTAGAGCAAAATGACTAAGATTATTTTTTGATTTTCATGAAATTCAGAAATAACTTTAGGTAGAAAAAAAGGGTAATTTGTTCACAACCACTATCTTCCAGAATCCTTGTGTATGGATGAAAGGCAGAGAGAGCCTAGAGCTCGCCTGCCCTTCTAGCTGTATTAATGGCGATAAGGAAGCACATCTCAATAGATAGATCTTTTATGGTTTAGTCACACGTACAGAATTCGGCACAGATTTGATGCACAGAATTTTATGCTGCAGATTCCAATGTAAACTAAATGACTGAATTCATGTTCAAATCATGTGCATCAAATCTGTGCAGAATACTATACGTGTGAATAGACCCTTGGGGTACGTTCACAAGGACGGAGCTGCAGCATATTTTATAGCAGCAATCCGCCACTACAAACAGACACGCTGCGATGTGCGAGTCGCCACGCGCAATATACTCGCACACATCACGGCTTCTCTCAGCTTAGCTCAAGAAGCAGGGGGAGCGGCCGCTATGTATTTGAGTACACTGCACATGAGCGCTGCGACTTGCACATCAGTGTGTCTGCTTGTAGTGTCTGATTGCCGCTATGAGCAAGCACACTGTAGCGCCCATCTTCCGCAGCATAAAATACGCTGCAGATCTGTCCGTGTGAATGTACCCTTAAAGCAGTGGCGTTGCGACCCGGGTGCGGGGGGTGCGGCCCGCACCGGGTGACACCAACCTAATGTGGTGACACCAAGACGTTCCGCAGCCCCATCCCCCCCCCCCACCCTAGCTACACCGACACCCCCCATCTGTCCCCGACCGGCCTCCCATCCGTCATCCGTCAGCACACCCCCCAGGAGGACATCAGTTACGTCACTTGCACGGCGCCCGGTGAGAAGGAGCGCTGCGCTGGATGGGTGAGTGTGTGTGTCTGTCTCTCTGTCTGTCTCTATGCTTGTGTGTGTGTGTGTGACTGTGTGTGTGACTGTGTGTGTTTGTGCGACTGTGTGTGTGTCTGTGAGTGTGTGTCTCTCTGACTGTGTGTGTGTGTCTCTCTGTGTTGTATGTGTTTTTTTTGTGTGTGTGTGGGGGGGGGGGGGGGGGGGGTGGGGGGGGGGCATAACCAGCGATCTATTGTGGGGAACCTGCAAGGGAACCTGCGGCCTAATGTGGGGAAACTACTACCAAATGTGGGGAGTCTATGCTGCCTAATGTGGGGAGTCTATGCTACCTAATGTGGGGAGTCTATGCTACCTAATGTGGGGAATCTGTGCTACCAAATGTGGGGAATCTGTGCTACCGAATGTGGGGAAATTGCTACCTAATGTGGGGTAACTGGTACCTACCTAATGTGGGGGAACTGGTACCAAATGTGGGGAATCTATGCTGCCTAATGTGGGGAACAGATGCTACCTAATGTGGGGAAACTGCGACCTACCTAATGTGGGGGGAACTGCTGCCTACCTAATGCTCCCCCCTGGCAGTAGCACCCTCATCATCCACCAGCAACACCCCCCCCCCCCCCCACCAGCAGCACCTCCATCAGCAGATCCTGATGGTGGATGATGGCGGTGCTCCTGCCAGGAGGATGATCCTGCCGATGGATGATGGGGGTGATACTGCCAGGGGGGATGGCTAGTAGCACCCTCATCATCCTCCAGCAACACCCCCCCAGTAGTAGCACCCCCATCATCCACTAGCAACACCACCAATACCCCCCTCCCGTGGTAATAGCATCAGCTAACGGATGTTGAGGGGTGTTACTGCGGTTGTGTTATTATATTCAGAGGGTGCACTGTATGGCAACGTTATATTCAGAGGGCACAGTTTGTGGTAGTATTATATTCAGAGGGTGCAGTGGGTGGTAGTATTATATTCAGAGGGCGCAGTTTGTGGTAGTATTATTAGAGATGAGCAAACTTACAGTAAATTCGATTTGTCACGAACTTCTCTGCTCGGCAGTTGATGACTTTTCCTGCGTAAATTAGTTCAGCCTTCAGGTGCTCTGGTGGGCTGGAAAAGGAGGATACATTCCTAGGAAAGAGTCTCCTAGGACTGTATCCACCTTTTCCAGCCCATGGGAGCACCTGAAAGCTGAACTAATTTATGCAGGAAAAGTTATCAACTGACGAGCAGAGAAGTTTGTGACGAGTTGAATTTACTGTAGTTTGCTCATCTCTAAGTATTATATTCAGAGGGCGCAGTGGGTGGTAGTATTATATTCAGAGGGTACAGTATGTGGCAGTATTATATTCTGGGGTACAGTATGTGATAGTATTATATTCAGTGGGTACAGTGTGTGGCAGTATTATATTCAGAGGGTACAGTATGTGGTAGTATTATATTCAGTGGGTACAGTGTGTGGCGGTATTATATTCAGGGGTACAGTATGTGGCAGATTTATATTCAGAGGGTACAGTATGTGTTGGTATTATATTCAGAATGTACAGTGTGTGGTAGTATTATATTCAGTGGGTATGGTGTATGGAAGATTTATAATCAAAGAGTATAGTGTATAGTAGTATTATATTTAGAGGATACAGTGCCCGTCAGGTTTATAATAATACTTGTTTTCATATAGAGGATGTTAATGCGCTGACATAGTGAGGAGACGTCTGGGCGTCACATTCTGCAGAGAGAAGTTTTAGCTGGAACAAGTCCCGGCGGTATGTACCATCTGAATTAGATAAGGAAAGACTATAGAGAAGACGTCACCTGTAATCACTGATATCATTGTGTATTCTCCTCACTATAGAGAAGACGTCACCTGTAGTCACTGATATCATTGTGTATTCTCCTGACTATAGAGAAGACGTCACCTGTAATCACTGATATCATTGTGTATTCTCCTCACTATAGAGAAGACGTCACCTGTAGTCACTGATATCATTGTGTATTCTCCTCACTATAGAGAAGACGTCACCTGTAATCACTGATATCATTGTGTATTCTCCTCACTATAGAGAAGACGTCACCTGTAATCACTGATATCATTGTGTATTCTCACTATAGAGAAGACGTCACCTGTAGTTACTGATATCATTGTGTATTCTCCTCTCTACATCAGAGCTGTAGTCACTTGTCAGTTCTACAGTTAGGTCAGTGAAACTACAACTCCCAGCATAACCTCATCACTGCTCAAAGGGGTACTCTACTTGAAAACATTTTTTTTAATCAGCTGGTGCTACAAAGTTAAACAGATTTGTAAATTACTTCTATTTAAAAATCTTAATCCTTCCAGTACTTATTAAATGCTGTATAAGCGATTCACAGGAAGTTATTTTCTTTTTTAATTTCTTTTCTGTCTGACCACAGTGCTATGTGCTGACACCTTTGTCCATGTCAAGAACTGTCCATAGTAGGAGCAAATCCCCATAGCAAACCTATCCTGCTCTGGACAGTTCCTGACATGGACAGAGGTGTCAGCAAATAGCACTGTGGTCAGACTGGAAAGAACTACACAACTTCCTGTGGAGCATACACCAGCTTATAAGTACTGTAAGTATTAAGATTTTAAATAGAAGTAATTTAAAAATCTGTTTAACTTTCTGGCACCAGTTGATATAAAAGTAAATGTTTTCCAGTGGAGTGCCCCTTTAAGTAATTCTGGGAGCTGTATATTTCAATGGTGAAAACTTCTTTAACACTTTCCTATTCTGTGGCAACTGGTATATCTGATTATTATACTGGAATTTCTCCCAATGCGCTACAACAGTGGTGTCTGTCACAACAGGCTAAAAACTTACTGGGGGGAGGGGGGAGGTATAGGGGTGACACCATTTTCTACCGCACCGAGTGACACCAACCCTAGCAACGCCACTGCCTTAAAGGAAGAGTCTCTAAAAGGTTCAAAAGGAGGACCAGGTTTAGATCCCAGGGTGGAACAGTTGATTTAGTTTGAGAATTTAACCTAACTGCTCCCTTAATGAACCTCTTTATTAAAGGATCTTCAGCTGGTTTACAACTGAAGAAAGAACTAAGGGCAGAAACTTGTACTTTAAGAGTACTGGGACTCAAATTGATCTCAAGTCCTTTCTAAAGAAATTTGAGTATGAGAGGAAGATTTGGTTCTGCTGGAAGGATCAACTGCACAGTCAGCAAATCTAAGCAAGGCATTCCAAGATCTCAGATATATGGAGGAAGTAATGTCCTTTCTACTAGCTAATAAAGTGTTAATCATTTCACTAGAAAAACTTCTCTTCTCTAGAATCAACCTCTCAGCATCCAAGCTGTTAAGTGGAGATGAGAGGATTGAGGAGGATGGACTGAGCCCTCAATTAACAGATCTTCTCTGTCTGGCAAAATCCAAGGTTGACATATTGACATCATCCTTAAAGGAAATCTGTCATCAGTGTCACCTGCACTAACCTGCTGGACACTGATGACAGTGGTACTCACCTTGTCCCGTTCCGTGGCGGGGATCTCCTCCGTTAGCTCTGCTCCGGGCACCGGCTTGGGTGGAACTTACTGACATCACCGCTGCTGTTCTCTCACAGCGGGACCCAGCAGGTCGCAGAAGCATTGACGTCAGTAAGCTCCGCCCATGTCCCAAGCCGTTGCTGCTCTCTGCAGGGTCTCACAGCAGCATTGACGTCAGTAAGCTCCGCCCATGCCCCAAACAGTTGCTGCTCTCTGCAGGGTCTCTCAGCAGCATTGACGTCAGTAAGCTCCGCCCATGCCCCAAACCATTGCTGCTCTCTGCAGGGTCTCTCAGCAGCATTGACGTCAGTAAGCTCCGCCCATGCCCCAAACCGTTGCTGCTCTCTGCAGGGTCTCTCAGCAGCATTGACGTCAGTAAGCTCCGCCTGTGCCCCAAGGCGGCTGCCGGGACTGGAGCTAACGGAGGAAATGACCAAATATCCCCGCCACGGAAAGGGACAAGGCAAGTACTGTTGTCATCAGTGTCACCTGTCATCAGTATCTGTCAGTACCGACAGGTTAGTGCAGGTGACTCTGGTGACAGATTTCCTTTAACAGCACGAACCAGGGCCTTCTTGGCCAAAAAGGCGCTATTAACAATACTAGAGCTTGATCTTTTATTTTCTTCAGGGTTCGAGGAATTAGGTGAAGAGGTGGAAAGGCATAGGCACTTTCTTTTGCCCAGGACTGTGAGGTGTCTTCTGCTAGAGGGTAATCTGAAAGATTAAGGGAAAAAAAATTCTTTGAAGTTTCTTGTTTTTTCGTGTAGCAAATAAATCTATTGAGAGCTTCTCAAACCTGACATCATTAGGCCTAACATGGCTTCCCTGATTGTGCATACATAAGTTATAAACAAATGTGTTGCTTTGTCTATTACTATTTTGTTTGACTAGGGGAAGGACTTTTGAATTTCCGAGTTTAGAAGAATACCTAAAAATTTACAGATTTTTGATGGGATGAGATTAGATTTTTTTTTAGATTTAAATTCCATTAGATTTAAATTCCTATAATAGAGGAGACCTGCCTCAGATGCTGATCTAGTATGGCTACAGAGTGGGATACAATTAAGAAGTCGTCTAGGTAGGGGATTAACTCCTTAACGACGCAGGACGTATGTTTACATCCTGCACCGGCTCCCGCAATATAACGCAGGGTTACACAGTGTTATATTGGGTTGATCCCGGCGGCCATCAATGGCCAGGAGTCACGGCTAATACCGGACATCACCGATCGTGGTGAAATAAAAATATAAAAACATATGTGGTATGGCTGTGTGCGTAATTGTCCAAAGCATAAAAATATATCGTTAATTAAACCGCACGGTCAATGGTGTACACGTAAAAAAAAATTCAAAAGTCCGAAATAGCGTATCTTTGGTCACTTTTTATACCATTAAAAAAATTAAAATAAAAAAGCGATCAAAAAGTCAGATCAACACAAAAATGGTACCAATAAAAACTTCAGATCACGGCGCAAAAAATGAGCCGCATCAGAAGAGGACATTTTTAATCGTATAAATTTTCCCGCATGTAGTTATGATTTTTTCCAGAATTACGACAAAATCAAACCGATATAAGTAGGGTATCATTTTAACCGTATGGACCTACAGAATAAAGATAAGGTGTCATTTTTACCCAAAAAATGCACTACATAGAAACAGAAGCCCCCAAAAGTTACAAAATGACGTTTTCTTCAAATTTGTCGTACGATTTTATTTTCCGTTTCATCGTGGATTTTTGGGCAAAATGACTAATGTCACTGCAAAGTTGAATTGGTGGCGCAAAAAATAAGCCAAAATATGTATTTTTAGGCAGAAAATTTTTAAAAGGTAAGGAGGAAAAAACGAAAGTGCAAAAACTGAAAAACGCTGAGTCCTTAAAGGGGTTAAAAGGATGACTTTTGTCCATATAAATGTCACTAGTTCTGCCAAAATCTTCAGAAGAAAAATGAATAGACAAAATTTCTTTATCTTAGTCCTGGACAAAATGGATAAGGGAGCGGGCAGACACACATAATTGTAGAAGAAGTGCTAGGTTTATCCTGGCCAGGGGTCCCTTGAAGTCCCAGATTTTTAAGGAATGAATCTATTTCCTCACGAATTATCTGCCTAAGACTATTCGCAATAGCAGAAGATTTCTGTGTCACAATAACCTGCACAAACTGACTTCTTATATAAAGGGTCTAAGGTTTCTTGCATTCTGCACATTCCCTATTATGGGGTTTTGAAGAGACTAGCACTGCTTTCCACACCACTTTTGAATGGGACACGCGGACGAACGTAACATCACCCACGGCCGGAAGTAGTCATCAGAGGCAGCGCCCCCTAGGAACGGAAGAGCCCACACAACCTGCACTCTCCAAACCGTCTGGCCCCCGGAGAGACTGAACGCCAGCGGAAGAAAACTAAGAGCCTTGGGACTGTCGGCAGGCTCGCAGCGGCTTCCAGAGAAGACTTATGCCAACCAGGGAGCAACACTATGGAGGACCTGCAGCCTGGAGGCCCAGGCTTCCCACCGGAGGACAGGAAACCTGAACTGAGGTATGGAGAGGCGTGTTCAGTTTTATATCAACAGGTTTCCTGTCCTGCGGTGGGTGGTCCTCTCCAGGGGTGCTGCCATGAGCGTAGCGGTAGACAAAATGTTACCTTTGTTGTCCCAATCTACTCCAACCTGTAACCATTTGTTGCAAACCTGTCTCCCCATTATAACAGGCTATACTGCCTATTTCGGATATAAACATTGGAGATTGATCAAAACCTGTGCAGAGAAAAGGTGGAGCAGTTGTCTATAGCAACCAGTCAGATCACTTTTTAATTTTTAAAAGCCCTCTCAAAATCGCTGAGCACTGCTGTAAAAATAAAGTCAGATTCATGGAGCCAAGACTTATGCCTTGGTGCAGATACCACAGGACACCTTCAGAAATCTTCTGGTGTCCATGCCTCGAGGGGGGGGGGGGGGGGGGGGTTGGGGTCTTATGCGATCAGACATGATATCCCCTATCCTTCGGTTAGGGGATAAGGCTAACATGTCTATGCGTGGTGAACCCCTTTAAGGAGGAAGACTATTAAATCATTGGATGCATTTACAGAGGAAGAGGTTAGGTCAAGACAAGTAGAGTTAAGACAAGTAAGTCACAGGAGCCCTATGGGATACATTTAAAGTTATTAAAAGAGCTAAGTGGTGTACAACTGACACAGTGAGGATAAGTGCAAGATAAAGCATCTGGGGTGTAAGAATAGAATATGTGATCTAGTTCTAACCTCAGTTGTAGAGGAAAACGATTTAAGGGTAAACATTCCAAAAGACTTAAAAGTAGGCTAGCAAAGTAATAGAGCAGCAAGAAATGCTAGCAGAATGCTTGTGTGTATAGGGAGAGGTATTAGCAGTAAAAGAGGGAAGTGCTCATGGGTGTATAGGGTGAGGTATTAGCAGTAGAGAAGTGCTCATGCCGCTGTACAGAAGACTGGTGAGACCTCACTTGGGGTATTGTGCCCAGTACTGGAGACCGTATCTCCATAAGGATATAGATACTCTATAGAGAGTTCACAGAAGAGCTACTAAACTAGTACATGGATTTTAGCATAAAACTTACCAGGAAAGGTTAAAGGACCTTAAAATGTATAGCTTGGAAGAAAGAAGAGACTGAGGGTGATGTGATAGAAACTTTTAAGTACATAAAGGAAACACAATAAAGGAGGAGAGAAGAAAAACTACCACAAGAGGACATAGTTTTATATTAGAGGGGCAAAGGTGTATACAGTAATATCAGGAAGTATTACTTTACTGAGAGAGTAGTGGATGCATGGAATAGCCTTCCTGCAGAAGTGGTTGCTGCAAATACAGTGGAGTTTAACCCTTTGGGGACTGAGCCCATTATAACCCTAAGGACGGGAGCATTTTTTTGCAAATATGACCACTGTCACTTTAAGCATTAATAACTCTGGGATGCTTTTACTTATAAATTTGATTCAGAGATTGTTTTTTCGTGACATTCTACTTTATGGTAGTGGTAAATTTTTGTCGATACTTGCTTCATTTCTTGGTGGAAAATTTGATGAAATATTTGAAAAGTTTGCATTTTTCTAACTTTGAAGCTCTCTGCTTGTAAGGAAAATAGACATTCCAAATAAATAATATATTGATTCACATATACAATATGTCTACTTTATATTTGCATCATAAAGTTGACATGTTTTTACTTTTGGAAGACATCAGAGGGCTTCAAAGTTCAGCAGCAATTTTCCAATTTTTCACAAAATTTTCAAAATCGTAATTTTTTATTGACCAGTTCAGGTTTGAAGTGGATTTGAAGGGCCTTCATATTAGAAATACCCCACAAATGACCCAATTATAAAAACTGCACCCCTCAAAGTATCCAAAATGACATTCAGTAAGTTTGTTAACCCTTTAGGTGTTTCACAGGAATAGCAGCAAAGTGAAGGAGAAAATTCTAAATCTCAATTTTTTACACTCGCATGTTCTTGTAGACCCAGTTTTTGAATTTTTACAAGTGGTAATAGGAGAAAAAGCCTCAAAAAATGTGTAACCCAATTTCTCTCGAGTAAGGAAATACTTCATATGTGTATGTCAAGTGTTCGGCGGGCGCAGTAGAGGGCTCAGAAAGGAAGGAGCAACAATGGGATTTTGGAGAGCGAATTTTGCTGAAATGGTTTTTGGGGGGCATGTCACATTTAGGAAGCCCTTATGGTGCCAGAATAGCAGAAAACCCCACATGGCATACCATTTTGGAAACTAAACCCCTCAAGGCACGTAACAAGGGGTCCAGTGAGCCTTAACACCACGCAGGTGTTTGACGATTTTCGTTAAAATCGGATGTGTAAATGAAAAAATTTTTTTTTCACAAAGTGCAGTTTCTTCCCCAAATTTACAATTTTTACAAAGGGTTATGGGAGAGAATGCCCCCCAAAATTTGTAACCCCATCTCTTCTGAGCATGGAAATACCCCATGTTAAGACGTAAAATGCTCTGCGGGCGAAATACAATGCTCAGAAGAGGAGGAGCGCCATTGAGCTTTTGGAAAGAGAATTCGTTTGGAATGGTAGTCAGGGGCCATGTACATTTACAAAGCCCCCCCGTGGTGCCAGAACAGTGGACCCCACGTGACCCCATTTTGGAAACTAAACCCCTCACAGAATTTAATAAGGGGTGCAGTGAGTATTTACACTGGCGTTTGACAGATCTTTGGAACAGTGGACTGTGCAAATGAAACATTTTATTTTTCATTTTCACGGACCACTGTTCCAAAAATCTGTCAGACACATGTGGGGCGTAAATGCTCACTGTACCTCTTATTACATTACACGAGGGGTGTAGTTTCCAAAATGGGGTCACATGTGGGGGGGGGGAGGGGGGTTCCATTGTTCTGGCGCTATGGGGGCTTTGTAAACTCATGTGGCCTTCAATTCCGGACACATTTTCTCTTCAAAATCCCAATGGCGCTCCTTCTCTTCTGAGCATTGTAGTTCGCCCGCCGAGCACTTTACATCCACATATGGGGTATGTTCTTACTCAGAGGAAATGGGGTTACAAATTTTGGGGGGCTTTTTTTCCTATTTTCCCTTGTGAAAATGAAAAATTTAGGGTAACACCAGAATTTTAGTGAAAACATTTTTTTTTTCATTTTCCCATCCAAATTTAATGAAAATTCGTCAAACACCTGTGGGGTGTTCAGGCTCACTATACCCCTTGTTACGTTCCGTGGGGGGTATAGTTTCCAAAATGGGGTCACATGTGGGTATTTATGTTTTTGCGTTTATGTCAGAACCACTGTAAAATCAGCCACCCCTGCAAATCACCAATTTAGGCCTCAAATGTACATAGTGCGCTCTCACTCCTGAGCCTTGTTGTGCACCCGCAGAGCGTTTTACGACCACATATGGGGTATTTCCGTACTCAGGAGAAATTGCGTTACTAATTTTGTTTTTTGTTTTTTCCTTTTACTGCTTGTGAAAATAAAAAGTATGGGGCAACACCAGCATGTTAGTGTAAAAATTTTTTTTTTTTTTACACTAACAGGCTGGTGTAACCCCCAACTTTTCCTTTTCATAAGGGGTAAAAGGAGAAAAAGCCCCCTAAAATATGTAGTGCAATTTCTCCCGATTACGGAAATACCCCATATGTGGCCCTAAACTGTTTCCTTGAAATACGACAGGGCTCCAAAATGAGAGAGCGCCATGCGCATTTGAGGACTAAATTAGGAATTGCATAGGGGTGGACATAGGTGTATTCTACGACATTGATTCCCAAACAGGGTGCCTCCAGCTGTTGCTTAACTCCCAGCATGCCTGCACAGTCAGTGGCTGTCCAGAAATGCTGGGAGTTGTTGTTTTGCAACAGCTGGAGGCTCCGTTTTGGAAACACTGCTGTACAATACGTTTTTCATTTTTATTGGTGGGGACAGTGTAAGGGAGTGTATATGTAGTGTTTTACCCTTTATTATGTGTTAGTGTAGTGTTTTTAGGGGACATTCGCATTGACGTGTTACGGTGAGTTTCCCGCTAGGAGTTTGAGCTGCGGCAAAAAATTTGCCGCAGACCAAACTTGAAGCAGGAAACTTACTGTAAACCTGCCCGTGTGAATGTACCCTGTACGTTCACAATGGGGGGGGGGGGGGGGTGGGGGGGGGGGGAAGGGGGGGGGCAAACCTCCAGCTGTTTCAAAACCACAACTCCCAGCATGCACTGACAGTGCATGCTGGGAGTTGTACTTCTGCAACAGCTGGAGGCACACTGGTTGGAAAACCTTCAGTTAGGTTCTGTTAGCTAACTCAGTATTTTCCAACCAGTGTGCCTCCAGCTGTTGCAAAACTACAACTCCCAGCATGTACTGACATACCGTGCATGCTGGGAGTTGTACTTTTGCAATAGCTGGAGGCACACTGGTTGGAAAACCTTCAGTTAGGTTCTGTTACCTAACTCGGAATTTTCCAACCAGTGTGCCTCCAGCTGTTGCAAAACTACAACTCCCAGCATGTACTAATCGCCGAAGGGCATGCTGGGAGATGTAGTTATGCAACAGCTGGAGGTTACGCAACTACAACTCCCAGCATGGTGAGACAGCTGTTTGCTGTTTGGGCATGCTGGGATTTGCAGTTTTGCAACATCTGGAGGGCTACAGTTTATAGACCACTGTTTATAGACCACTTGTGATCTCCAATCTGTGACCCTCCAGATGTTGCAAAACTACAAATCCCAGCATGCCCAGACAGCAAAGAGCTGTTTGAGCATGCTAGGAGTTGTAGTTTTGCAAGATCTGGAGGGATACAGTTTAGAGACCACTATATAGTGGTCTCAAACTGCAGCCCTCCAGCTGTTGCAAAACTACATATTCCAGCATGCCCAAACAGCAAACAGCTGTCTGGGCATGCTGGGAGTTCTAGTTTTGCAACATCTGGAGGGCTACAGTCTCAGACTGTAGCCCTCCAGATGTTGCTAGGCAACTTACCGGCTTCAGTAGGATCCAGGGAGCAGTCTTCTTCTGCTGCACACCGCCCGCGCCGATCTCCGTCGCCGCTCGCCGATCACAGTCGCCCGCAGCCTCCGGAGGGGTAAGTGGACCTTCGGCGTTCGGTCCCCGTCGTTTCCCCGTCCTGCCCCGCCTATTGTGGGTGGGCAGGACGGGGAAAACTAAAGTAAACCCCTCCGCCCCCGATCTGCTATTGGTGGTCGCGTCTAGACCACCAATAGCAGAGATAGGAGGGGTGGCACATCTGCCACCTCACTCCTATCGCTTCAGAGGGATTGAAGTTGTCTTAGACAACCGCGATCCCCCTTCTATTCCGTGTCACAGTGTCACCATAGACCCGTAATGACCCGGAATCGGCGCAAATCGCAAGTGTGAATTCACTTGCGATTTGCACCGATCGCAGACATGGGGGGGGGGGGATCTAATGACCCCCCTGGGCATTTGCACGGGGTGCCTGCTGATAGATATCAGCAGTCACCCCAGTCCGGTCCCGCCCGGCGGAGACCGAAATTCCCACGGGTGTATGGATACGCCCTTCGTCCTTAAGTACCAGGACGCAAGGGCATATGCATACGCCCTTCGTCCCCAACAGGTTAACCCCTTAAGGACCCAGCCATTTTACACCTTAGGACCCGGCCATTTGTTGCACATCTGACCACTGTCACTTTAAACATTAATAACTCTGGAATGCTTTTAGTTATCATTCTGATTCCGAGATTATTTTTTCGTGACATATTCTACTTTAACATAGTGGTAAAATTTGGTGGTAACTTGCATCCTTTCTTGGTGAAAAATTAGAAAATTTTGCATTTTTATAACTTTGAAGCTCTCTGCTTGTAAGGAAAATGGATATTCCAAATAATTTTTTTTTTATTCACATATACAATATGTCTACTTTATGTTTGCCTCATAAAATTGACGTGTTTTTACTTTTGGAAGACATCAGAGAGCTTCAAAGTTAAGCAGCAATTTTCAAATTTTTCAAAAAAATTTCAAACTCACAATTTTTCAGGTTTGAAGTGGATTTGAAGGGTCTTCATCTTAGAAATACCCCACAAATTACCCCATTATAAAAACTGCACCCCCCAAAGTATTCAAAATGACATTCAGTCAGTGTTTTAACCCTTTAGGTGTTTCACAGGAATAGCAGCAAAGTGAACGAGAAAATTCACAATCTTCATTTTTTACACTCGCATGTTCTTGTAGACCCAATTTTTGAATTTTTACAAGGGGTAAAAGGAGAAAATGTATACTTATATTTGTAGCCCACTTTCTCTCGAGTAAGCACATACCTCATATGTCTATGTAAATTGTTCGGCGGGCGCAGTAAAGGGCCCAGAAGCGAAGGAGCGACAAGGGGATTTTGGAGAGTATGTTTTTCTGAAATGGTTTTTGGGGGGCATGTTGCATTTAGGAAGCCCCTATGGTGCCAGAACGGCAAAAAAAAAAAAAAAACACATGCCATACCATTTTGGAAACTAGACCCCTTGAGGAACGTAACAAGGAATAAAGTGAGCCGTAATACCCCAACAGGTGTTTCACGACTTTTGCCTACATTAAAAATAAAAAAAAATAAAAAAATTCACTAATGTGTGTTTTCCCCCAAATTTAACATTTTTGCAAGGGTTAATAGGAGAAAATACCCCCCAAAATTTGTAACCCCATCTCTTCTGAGTATGGAGGTACCCCATAAATTGACCTGAAGTGCACTACGGGCGAACTACAATGCTCAGAAGAGAAGGAGTCATATTTGGCTTTTTGAGAGCAAATTTTGCTCGGGGGGGCATGTCGCATTTAGGAAGCTCCTATGGTGCCAGGACAGCAAAAAAAACAAAAAAAAAAAAAAAACATGCCATATCATTTTGGAAACTAGACCCCTTGAGGAATGTAATAAGGAATAAAGTGAGCCTCACGACACTTGCATATGTAAAAAAAAAAAAAATTTCACTAAAATGTGTTTCCCCCCAAATTTCACAATTTTGCAAGGGTTAATAGCAGAAAATACCCCCCCAACTTTGTAACCCCATCTCTTCTGAGTATGGAGGTACCCCATAAGTGGACGTCAAGTGCACTGCAGGAGCGCCACAATGCTCAGAAGAGGAGTCACATTTGCAAACTTTGCTGAAATGGGGGGGACATGTCGCATTTAGGAAGCCCCTATGGTGCCAGGACAGCAAAAAAGCCCCCACATGGCATAACATTTTGGAAACTAGACCCCTTGAGGAACGTAACAAGGGGTTAAGTAAGCCTTAATACCCCACAGGGGTTTCATGACTTTTGCATAGGTAAAAAAAATATATATTTTTTTCACTAAAATGTGGGTTTTCCCCAAAATTTCACATTTTTACAAGGGTTAATAGCAGAAAAGACCCCCCAAAATTTGTAAATACATTTCTTTGGAGTAAGGACATACCTTATTTTTGGATGATTTTGGCTCCGCGGGTGCACAACAGGTCTTGTAGTGGGAGGTCAGTCAGGGGCCTTGAGCTTTTCATAGCAGCCAGGATGTGGGACCCCCCCTCAAGGAGCGTTAATTGGGGGGGGGGAGCACTGAGCCCTAAAATAGGGGAACACTATGGGGGACAACAGGCCGTAACTGGGGTAGACAGGTGGGGTACAGAGGCCCGTAATATGGGGTACAGTGGGGCAGAAAATTATAAAACAGGATATGTTCCCAGAATGATGACCCAGAGCATAGCCAAAACTAAAAAAAAATGCCCGTCCCAAACCCTATGCTCTGAGTCATCATTCTAGGAATGTGGCGTGTGGCCGTCCCTAACCTGTTGCCTCAAATGCGCACCCAGCTCAGGTGGAGAGAGAGCGCTGCACATTTGAGGCAACATAAAAAAGTCCCCGATGATAGTGACTCAGTGACCTGTGACCCATTTTTGAAACACCACCCCCAGAGGTCTCATCAGGTATTTTTTTTTTCAGTTTTTTTTTGGCAATATAGTGATTTATGGGGGTTATATTTTGGAATGTACTCTGGACTTGGTACATTGGTCAAATTATGGAAAATTCTAATGAAAAAGGAAAATTTAGTGCTCCATGGAAGTGTGATACCCCCTGAAGCAGCCTATGCAGAGGCCCAGATTATCTGGGCAAGTGTCGCACTGATAGGTGGTGTCCTTCCGCATCCCCTTCCTGTAACACACACTGCATTTTTTCTGGGATCATCCCTTCTTTCCACTGGGGGGGATCTCACCTGGAAAGTGTTGGCCTGGGACGATCCTGGCGCCTATAACTCCAGACCCTTGGGAAGTCCGCCCTGATCTTTCCCGGTCAACAAAGATCAGGAACCTTAGGACTTCTTCTTGGTACTGGAGGAATGTCCCTGTGTTGCCAGCGTACTGGGATAGTACAAAAGCGTTGTACATGGCAACCTGTACCAAGTAGACCGCAACTTTTTTGTACCATACGCGTGTTTTCCGCATGGCATTATATGGCTTGAGGACTTGATCTGAGAGATCAACTCCCCCCATATACCGATTGTAGTCCAGAATACAAATCGGGCTTGAGGACCGGTCCCACGGTACCGCGCACAGGGACAGGGGTGCTGCCGTTCCCATGAATAGTGGTGAGCATTAGGACATCCCTCTTATCCTTATACTTCACCACCAACAGGTTATCATGGGTCAGGGCACGGGACCCTTGGGGATAGGTGTCTGGACCAAATTTAGAGGGAGGCTTCTTTGGTTCTTCCGCACGGTCCCACAAGCGGACGTGGATCTGGCGGAAAGGGATTTGAACAGAGGGATGCTGGTATAAAAGTTATCCACGTATACGTGGAAACCCTTATCCAGCAATGAGTGCATAAGGTCCCAAACTATTTTCCCGCTAACACCCAGAGTGGGGGGACATTCTGGGGGTTCAATATGGGAATCTCGTCCCTCATATACTCTAAACCTGCAAGTGTACCCGGAGGTACTCTCACAGAGTTTATAGAGCTTCACGCCATACCGCGCCCGCTTCGAGGGAATATGCTGGCGGAAGATGAGTCTCCCCTTAAAACTGATGAGACTCATCTACCGATAGGTCCCTGAGCGGTACACGTAGGCCTCCAAAAATTTGGCCCCAAAGTGATCGATGACCGGCCTCACTTTGTTAAGCTAGTCATGGGCGGGATCACCTCGGGGCGGACATGCCGCATTATCTGCATAACGCAGGCATTTCCGAATGACCTCGAACCGCTTCCGTGTCATCGCCATACTGTAAAGCGGGGTCTGATAGAGGACGTCTCCGCTCCAGTAATGACGAGCACTTTTTGTTCAGGCCCATATGCAGCGGGAGGCCCCAAAATGTCCTCATTTCCGCTGCATCAATGGCGCGCCATTCATTGGACCTGGCCAAAAAGGAATCGGGATGGTGGGCAATGAACTGCTGGGCATACAAGTTCGTTTGCTCCACCATGTGATTGACCAGGCTGTCACTGAAAAAAAAAAACTTTAAAAAGTCCAGAACAGTGACGCCAGCCATGTCAATCCGGATTCCTAAGTCGCCAACAAACTCAGGAATCCGTGGCTGATAACCCTCTGGGGGGCTCCAGACAGGGTCATCGGAAGGGGCTCTTGTCTGGGGAGCCGGACTCCTATTACGAGCGGCATTGCCACTCTTACTTGTGTCGGCCACTGGGTCACTCTCATGGGGGGGGGGGGGGATGGTGCGTGGCTTCGCCTGGCGGCGTCTCCAGTGCCGTACAGGGGATTCATCATCACTACTAGATGATGAGGAGGGCGAGGAAGAACACAAAAAAGTTGGATCTTCCTCGTCCTCACTGGCAGATTCGGAGTTGGAGGCTAAAAAAGAGTAAGCCTCCGCTGCCGAAAATGCCCGGCGGGCCATCGCCTTTTTTCTACGGTGGCGGGGGGGGGGGGGCAGCTCCCTGAACCCCTAATAGGACCCGGGGTAAGGGATCAGACCCTAATAGGACCCTGGGAGACCTATTAGGGGGTCGGAGGGGGGGGGGGGGGCGTACTTTTTTTTTTTTACTTTTATTTAACTTTTTTTTTTTTAACTGATTTACTCCTACCTTTCCCTGCAAACCGCTGTCCCTATTCTAAGGCTCCTGAGGGGGCTCCGGAGCCCCGAGGGGGGATCCACGGCTTCTTCTCACTGCTGCACCCGCTGACTGAACGAAGAGAGTGGGTGCAGCAGAGGGAAGGAGCCGTTAACTCCTCCTCTGCCGCTCTGCTATTGGCTGGACGATCGCCGGCCAATAGCAGCGTTGCTGGGGCGGTGACAGTATTGTCACTGCTCCCCAGCAACGGCAGGTGATTGGCGGTGAATTGTACACCGCCGATCACCATTTATTTCTGGGTCATCGGGTCACAAGTGACCCGAATAGCCGAAGATCGTTTGCGTGATTTCGCAAGCGATCTCCGGCGAACGTCAACATGCGGGGGTCCCGGGACCCTCCTCGGCATTTGCACGGCATGCCTGCTGAAGGATATAGACATGCCGTTCTCTACCCGGCGCGCGGCAGGGACCGGAATACGCCAGGACGTCACAGGACATCCTGGGTCCTTAAAGCCCAGTGTGTCAGGACGTCCCCTGACGTCCTGGGTCCTTAAGGGGTTAACCCCTTAAGGACCGGAGGTTTTTCCGTTTTTGCATTTTCGTTTTTTGCTCCTTGCCTTTAAAAAATCATAACTCTTTCAAATTTACACCTAAAAATCCATATGATGGCTTATTTTTTGCGCCACCAATTCTACTTTGTAATGACGTCAGTCATTTTGGCCAAAAATCTATGGTGAAGCGGGAAAAAAAAATCATTGTGCGACAAAATTGAAAAAAAAACGCTGTTTTGTAACTTTTGGGGGCTTCCGTTTCTACGTAGTACATTTTTCGGTAAAAATGACACCTGATATGTATTCTGTAGGTCCATACGATTAAAATGATACCCTACTTATATAGGTTTGATTTTGTCGGACTTCTGGAAAAAATCATAACTACATGCAGGAAAATTAATACGTTTAAAATTGTCATCTTCTGACCCCTATAACTTTTTTATTTTTCCGTGTATGGGGCGGTATGAGGGCTAATTTTTTGCGCCGTGATCTGAAGTTTTTAACGGTACCATTTTTGCATTGATAGGACTTATTGATCACTTTTTATTCATTTTTAAATGATATAAAAAGTGACCAAAAATGCACTATTTTGGACTTTGGAATTTTTTTGCGTGCACGCCATTGACCGAGCGGTTTAATTAATGATATATTTTTATAATTCGGACATTTCCGCACGCGGTGATACCACATATGTTTATTTTTATTTACACTGTGTTTTTTTTTTTTATTGGAAAAGGGGGGTGATTCAAACTTTTAATAGGGGAGGAGTTAAATGATCTTTATTCACTTTTTTTTTGCAGTGTTATAGGTCCCATAGGGACCTATAACACTGCACACACTGATCTTCTATGTTGATCACTGGTTTCTCATAAGAAACCAGTGATCAACGATTCTGCCGGATGACTGCTCATGCCTGGATCTCAGGCACTGAGCAGTCATTCGGCGATCGGACAGCGAGGAGGCAGGAAGGGGCCCTCCCGCTGTCCTGTCAGCTGTTCGGGATGCCGCGATTAGCCGCGGCTATCCCGAACAGCCCGACTGAGCTAGCCGGGAACTTTCACTTTCACTTTTAGCCGCGCGGCTCAGCTTTGAGCGCGCGGCTAAAGGGTTAATAGCGCACGGCGCCGCGATCGGCGCTGCGCGCTATTAGAGGCGGGTCCCGGCTTCACTATGACGCCGGGCCCGCCATGATATGACGTGGGGTTACTGTGTAACCCCGCGTTATATCAGAAGAGCAGGACCAAGGACGTACCGGTACGTCCTTGGTCCTTAAGGGGTTAAAGGGGTATTCCAGGAAAAAAACTTTTTTTTTTTAATATCAACTGGCTCCAGAAAGTTAAACAGATTTGTAAATTACTTCTATTGAAAAATCTTAATCCTTTCAATAATTATCAGCTGCTGAAGTTGAGTTGTTGTTTTCTGTCTGGCAACAGTGCTCTCTGCTGAAATCTCTGTCTTGGGAACTGCATAGAGTAGAAGAGGTTTGCTATGGGGTTTGCTTCTACACTGGGCGGTTCCCGAGACACGTGTCATCAGAGAGCACTTAGGCAGAAAAGAACAACTCAACTTCAGCAGCTCATAAGTTCTGAAAGGATTAAGATTTTTTTTTTTTTAATAGAAGTAATTTACAAATCAGTTTAACTTTCTGGAGCCAGTTGATATATAAAAAAAGTTTTTTCCTGGATAACCCCTTTAACCCCTTAAGGACGCAGGACGTAAATGTACGTCCTGGTGAGGTGGTACTTAACGCACCAGGACGTACATTTACGTCCTAAGCATAACCGCGGGCATCGGAGCGATGCCCGTGTCATGCGCGGCTGATGATCGCAGCCAGGGACCCGCCGGCAATGGCCGACGCCCGCGATCTCGCGGGCGTCCGCCATTAACCCCTCAGGTGCCGGGATCAATACAGATGCCGGCATCTGCGGCAGTTCGCGATTAAAATGAACGATCGGATCGCCCGCAGCGCTGCTGCGGGGATCCGATCATTCATAACGCCGCACGGAGGTCCCCTCTCCTTCCTCCGTGCGGCTCCCCGCGTCTCCTGCTCTGGTCTGTGATCGAGCAGACCAGAGCAGGAGATGACCGATAATACTGATCTGTTCTATGTCCTATACATAGAACAGATCAGTATTAGCAATCATGGTATTGCTATGAATAGTCCCCTATGGGGACTATTCAAGTGTAAAAAAAAATGTAAAAAAATGTAAAAGTAAAAGTAAAAAAAAAAGTGAAAAATCCCCTCCCCCAATAAAAAAGTAAAATGACCGTTTTTTCCTATTTTACCCCCAAAAAGCGTAAAAAACTTTTTATAGACATATTTGGTATCGCCGCGTGCGTAAATGTCCGAACTATTAAAATAAATTTAAAAAGTCCAAAATTCCTACTTTTTTAATACATTTTATTAAAAAAAAAAAATTATAAAAAATGTATTAAAAGTTTTTTATATGCAAATGTGGTATCAAAAAAAAGTACAGATCATGGCGCAAAAAATTAGCCCCCATACCGCCGCTTATACGGAAAAATAAAAAAGTTATAGGTCATCAAAATAAAGGGATTATAAACGTACTAATTTGGTTAAAAAGTTTGTGATTTTTTTTAAGCGCAACAATAATATAAAAGTATATAATAATGGGTATCATTTTAATCGTATTGACCCTCAGAATAAAGAACACATGTCATTTTTACCAGAAATTGTACGGCGTGAAAACAAAACCTTCCAAAATTAGCAAAATTGCATTTTACGTTTTAATTTCCCCACAAAAATAGTGTTTTTTGGTTGCGCTATACATTTTATGATCTAATGAGTGATGTCATTACAAAGGACAACTGGTCGCGCAAAAAACAAGCCCTCATACTAGTCTGTGGATGAAAATATAAAAGAGTCCTTAAGGCCAAAATGGGCTGAGTCCTTAAGGGGTTAGAGAGTACCTGTCATCAACAAAAACTTTTAATATGTTGTTCATAATCATTAATGAAGACATATTGTAATATATCTTCATTAAAAAAAAATTATATTTATACCATTTTTGTCATTTTATACTTTTGGCCACTAGGGGCCTCTCTTCTATGTCTGGTCTGCAGGCAGCTTCCTATGCTTTTCATAGTAAGTGTACAGCTTTTAGGACTAATGCTGAAAGGGCACTGGTCCTTCCACAGGAAGTTCAGTACTCTCAGCTCAGGACTCGCTCCCAGCCTGGAGCAGCACTGTGAGCTACAAGCCTGCACATGCCTCTCATATAACAGAGGCCAGTCACCTCCCCCTCCCCCCTGCTCTGTGTTCTCCCTGCCCCTCACCACACGTTATCTTATACATTGTATTATCTCACTGCACTACCTGCTTTGTGCCCCACCCGACATTCATCTTAATTAATGTCTCTGTAATTGCTCCCACCACCCCTGGTTCTCAGCATTGACTTTTTAGTGCAGAGAGACACAGGAGAGAGAGACAGAGGCTGCCGTCCCTCCCCTGTACTTAGTCTGTATGCACACTTCAGAGCAGTGTTTCCCAACCAGGGTGCCTCCAGCTGTTGCTAAACTACAACTCCCAGCATGCCTGGACAGCTGTTGGCTGTCTGGGCATGCTTTGTGTTGTAGTTTTGCAACAGCTGGAGGTACCCTGGTTGGGAAACACTGCTGCAGAGGGAGAGCAGCATACAGGAAGACTGGCAGAAGCAGAGTCCGGCCAGGCTTCATGTGACCGCCTCCTTCCACCCCTCAGAAAGACAGTGCTCCTGAGCTAATGAAGAGGGATAAAAAAAAAAGGTATTTCCACAGCGTTTTAAACCTCAATAAACACAGGGATAGGCATAGTTAGAGTAAGGGACAGATGGGGAGGGGGATCAGGGAAAGTTTAGTTGATGACAGGTACTCTAAGTATGCATGGGATAAGCATAAGGCTATCCTTCATATAAGATAGGGCCAGGAACTATTCGTAGTATTCAGGATATTGGGCAGACTAGATGGGCCAAATGGTTCGTATTTACCGACACATTCTATGTTCCTCAATAGCAAAAGCCACCTGTAGCAGCAGCTCACATCCCATCATGGAAACACAGCTCAACCCTTCTTGCCTCATGGCTTGCCTAAATGGTTGGCTGGGCCTAACCTGCAGGTTTAGCCAACAAGCATTTAATTTGTCAGCATTTCTACTCAGGAAAGATTTATCCACAATGATGCATTGCAACAAATGCTCAGCTAAGATAAGAATCAGGTCGGTACAGTGTAAACAGAGAAGGGTGAAATTCTGATTCTAATAATTATAAGCAAGTTGCATAACTTTGTGCTTGCAAGAAGGAAAGTTAGAAATAATGACAGCAATAAAACATAATCATATAGTTATTATAAAGGTGCAAGCTGTGGCATGTAAAGCACTAAAAATACCTCAACAGCTGTGAAAGTCCAAGTGTGCACAGCACAGTGATAAAGGTACAGTAATGCTACCTCTAGATACAGGGACCTTCTCATATGTCATAGAGACATCAGATGTTATGACTGGTGGGGCAGTTGAACATGGGTATTAGTGGGTTTCATACCAGTTACAGTATTGTATTTCAGTGTGAATAAAAACATTAAAAAAATGCAAAACAGACATTAGAGATTTCAAACAATGAAGTTTTATTTAGCGAAAACTGTGACTACACTGGACAGCTTGCTGAAGAACTAGGATGTATGCTGCTCAATTTCTCAAGGTAAAACTCCATAAGGATCCCAAAACAGGTTTATACACACAGCGTGTGATAAAAAGGTAAAGTGCATGAAAGAATGGCTGCTCAGATGAGTGGGAGAAGTCAGAAAAGAACTGATCATTCACCAGATCGGCAGCAGGCCCGAAAACCACACTGCAGATTCTGGCATCCGCTGGCCGTGTCAGCATGAGGACCTGCATGAGAACACAATGGTGGTGAACAACAGAGACAATCAGAAGAAATCCAACAGGTGAGAATCAGCAAAATATTAAAGTCATTAAAAAGGTTTTTTTTGGGCACTATTTTTATATTTTTCAGTTTTTTGAAGGAAAACTGACGGTAGGGTCACCGGCACTAAACTGAATACATAGGCTTATAGTGCGGGTAACCCTCTCTTACCCAAATCAGTCCAGACGTTGTGGTGATAATCAGCATTACTATATATGCAGTAATTCGATTCGTCACAAATGTCTCGGCTCGGCAGTTGCTGACTTTAGCCTGCATAAATTAGTTCAGCAAACGCCGTGCCGAGAAGTTCGTGACGAATCAAACTACTAGAAGTTTGCTCATCTCTAATGCTAATTCTGGGAAACAAGCAATTAGGGGTTCCCATAGCGCTTTTAGCAATACTGATGTCTTCATCCCCTGGCCATTCCGCCAACCCCTTCGTTAACCACTTAAGAACTCCGTTTTTTTTATTTTCATTTTTGCACTTTCGTATTTTCCACCTCCCTTCCTGATCATAACGCTATCAGACCTACAGACCTATACGTGGGCTTGTTTTATGCGTTACCAATTTTACTTTGTAATATCAGTAATTTTAACACAATCTACTGCAAAACCAAGACAAAATTATTTGTGGGTCAAAATTGAAAAAACAAAAAACAGAAAAAAAGCCATTTTGTAACTTTTGGGGGCTTCTGTTTTACGCAGTACGCTTATCGGTAAAAATTACACCTTAGCAATACAATTATACAATTAAAATGATACCAGACTTAGAGGATAGATTTTGTTTTACTTCTGTTAAAAAAAAAATTATAACTTTTTGCACAAAAATTTGTAAGTTTAAAATGTCCTGTTCCGAACCCTATAACTTTTTCATTTTTCCTTATACAGGGCTATATGAGGGCTCATTTTTTGCGCCTTGGTCTGCAGTCTTTATCGGTAACATTTGTTTTGATGGGAATTTTTGATCGCTTTTTATAAAAATTTTAGGGTATACAAAAGGGACCAAAAATATGCACTTTTGGACATTTGGCATTTTATTTACGTATACGCCATTGACCGTGCAGTTTAAACATTATATTTTTATAGTTAAAACATTTACGCATGTGGCGATACCACATATGTTTATGTTTATTTTTGTTTACATTTATTTTATTAAAGGAAATCTGTCATCAGAATCACCCGCACTAAACCTGTTACACAGGCTTGTAGTGCGGGTGATCCTGATTAAAACGCTTCTTACCTGGTTAAAAATGGTTCAGCGGTTCTTCAGATATCTTTATTTTTAGTTTTCTGTTATTCCCTGGCTTGGGACTCAGTGGAAGGTGTTATCATCTGGGACTCGGCCACACGTCATTCTAGCTGGGCGGAGAGGCCGCCTGGCTCATGAATATTCATGAACTTATCCTCGTAGTCTCGCTCCTTTTTCTAGGTCTGGTGGGGAGGGCCGCGAGGATAAGTTCATGAATATTCATGAGCCGGACGGCAGCTCCGCCCAGCTAGAATGACGTGTGGCCGAGTCCCAGATGATAACACCTCCCACTGAGTCCCAAGCCAGGGAATAACAGAAAACTAAAAATATAGATATCTTAAGCGCTCAACCATTTTTAACCAGGTAAGGAGCGTTTTAATCAGGATCACCCGCACTACAAGCCTGTGTAACAGGTTTAGTGCGGGTGATTCTGATGACAGATTTCCTTAAAAAAATTTTGGTAAAAGGGTGGTTATTCACATTTTTAATAGGGAAGTAATTAATTCCCATTTCTAAATGTTTTTTTTAATTATTTTTATTTTTTACATTTTCACACTCTCTTTTAGTCCCCATAGGGGACTATCACATGCAATCCAAGGATTGCATACACTGAACAATGCTATGCCAGAGCATAGCAATGATCAGTATTATCGGTGCTCGATTGCTTCAGCCTGCCATGGCTGGCTGGTGCATCAGATAACTGATCGACCGATGAGGAGGCAGGCAAGGGTCCTCCCGCCATCCTCATGTTTTTACCGTGGTGGTCCCGATCAGCTCCGCTAAGCTGCCAGGACAGTTTTTTTATTTTATTATTTCTTTTAGACGCCGCAATCAACTTTGATTGCAGAGTCTAAGGGGTTAATGCCGGGCATCGCCACGATTGGTTGATAGCAGCCAGGACCCCCCCGCTATGACACTCGCTCAGTGAACAGGTATGCCCTGCGTCCTTAAGGAGTTAATATTCACTGCTCCTTCAGCATCTGTTATCACGTGGCAGCTGTAAGCTGCATAACCACTTGTGCTACAGCAAAGCAGGTAATATTTTATGAAGGTAAGGGTGGAACAGCCGGGAGATAAAGACATCAGTATTGCTAAAAGTGCAATGGGAACCCCACAAATGCGAGTTTTCTGTAATTAGCATACATACATTTTGTTGGATACCATCATGATGGCTTTATTAATTTGGGTAAGAGACGCATTGTTAGTAAAAGGGTGACCCGCACTATAAGTCTGTGTATTCTGATTAGTACTGGTGACCCTTCTGTCAGTGTCCCTTTAATGCAGTGCAGGTGCTATAAAAACAAAAAAAGGGCATACTTACCTGCCTCGATCCACCACAGCTGCGCTATTCAGACATCAAAAAGGAAAATCCGCTAATAGGGGGAGCAGCAGTGAGCAGCTGGGACCAGGAGACACCAGAACAGCAGCTGCAGGGGTGTGGGGACTTATGTTTTTATTTTTAAAGTCCCTAAATTCTAATGCCCAGAAAACCCCTTTTATCAGCAAATGCTTCTTACGTTGCATAAGTCTATTTGTCAATGCTGTAATCTTTTGTTTTAAGTATTTTAAACTATACAGTGGGGATCAAAAGTTTGGACACCCAAGGTAAAAATTTGTATTAATGTGCATAAAGAAGCCAAGGAAAGATGGAAAAATCTTATAATATGTCAAAAAAAAGTTAGATTTTATTTCCATCATTTACACTTTCAAAATAACAGAAAACAAAAAAATGGTGTCTGCAAAAGTTTGGGCACCCTGCAGAATTTATAACATGCACTGCCCCTTTTGCAAAGCTGAGACCTGCCAGTGTCATGGATTGTTCTCAATCATCATCATCTGGGAAGACCAGGTAATGTCAATCTCAAAGGTTTTAAATGCCCAGACTCATCTGACCTTGCCCCAACAATCAGCACCATGGGTTCTTCTAAGCAGTTGTCTAGAAATCAGAAACTGAAAATAGTTGACTCTCAAAGCTGGAGAAGGCTATAAGAAGATAGCAAAATGTTTTCAGATGTCAATATCCTCAGTTTGGAATGTAATTAAGAAATGGCAGTCATCAGGAACAGTGGAAGTTAAAGCAAGATCTGAAAGACCAAGAAAAATATCAGACAGAACAGCTCGCAGGATTGTGAGAAAAAATTAAAAACCCACGTTTGACTGCACAATCCCTCCAGAAAGATCTGGCAGACACTGGAGTTGTGGTACACTATTCCACTATAAAGAGATACTTGTACAAATATGGTCTTCATGGAAGAGTCATCAGAAGAAAACCTCTTCTACGTCCTCACCAAAAAAATCAGCGTTTGAACTTTGCAAATGAACATATAGACAAGCCTGATGCATTTTGGAAACAAGTTCTGTGGACCGATTAGGTTAAAATTGAACTTTTTGGCCAGAATGGGCAAAGGTACGTTTGGAGAAGAAGGGGAACAGAATTTAATGAGAAGAACCTCTGTCCAACTGTTAAGCATGGGGGTAGATCAATTATGCTTTGGGGTTGTATTGTAGCCAGTGGCACAGGGAACATCTCGCGAGTAGAAGGGAAAATGGATTCAATAAAATTTCAGCAAATTTTGGATGCCAACTTGATGCCATCTGTGAAAAAGCTGAAGTTAAAGAGAGGATGGCTTCTACAAATGGATAATGATCCTAAACACACCTCAAAATCCATGGGGGATTAGATTAAGAGGCGTAAACTGGAGGTTTTGCCATGGCCTTCACAATCTCCTGACCTCAACATAATTGAAAATCTATGGATAGACCTTAAAAGAGCAGTGCGTGACAGACAGCCCAGAAATCTCAAAGAACTGGAAGACTTTTGTAAGGAAGAATGGGCAGAGATACCTCAAACAAGAATTGAAAGACTCTTGGCTGGCTACAAAAAATGTTTACAAGCTGTGATACTTGCCAAAGGGGGCAGTACAACATATTAACTCTGCAGGGTGCCCAAAGTTTTGCAGACGCCATTTTTTTGTTTTCTGTTATCTTGAAAGCGTAAATGATGGAAATAAAATCTAACTTTTGTTGACATAAGAATGTCTAATCTGTAATTTGATTCCTTTTGCAGATTTTTCCATCTTTCCTTGGCTTCTTTATGCAAATTAATACAAATGTTTACCTGGGGTGCCCAAACTTTTGATCCACACTGTATGTACAAATTATATATCTGCATTTTGATGGATTTTCCACTTTCAGGGGTTATAAGGCCTATAAAAGCACCATGACATTCGCTGGAAACACTCCTAAAACCTCTATTGGACAATGTATACAGAACTTACCTTTAGTGTATGAAAGCTCAGAAGCGTCATTACATTAATACTATAATTACTAAAGACACTGCTTATGGTGTTATAAAAACAATTTCCCTTCAACCAAAGCAGCTTGGGGCACTGTACAGCCCACTAGAAATGCAGATAACTGACATTCAAGGGTTAAATCTTTAAGGTAGATGCTCATGCAAGTCTCCTGAGAGGTTTTGAAGTCACCAAACACCCAATGCACATTACCATTAATGTTGTCACAGTAGTAGAAGTGTTCATCATTAAGAGAGGGACATGCAGACACCAGCTCCTGTAAGCCTGAGCCAGTCACATTGAGACATCCAGAGAGATTTAGGTGTTCTAGATAAGGTAGTCCTCCGCCTATGGTCAACGCCCTGTAATAAACCCAACACATCATTATTAGGATTTCATCATGATATCACATACACTTTGCTATCCATATACCTGCTGAACAGACATTTAACTTCTATAGATTGAACAGAATAACATATTACAGATAGTCCTGGTGTCATCAGAAAGAAAGACCATTAGTGACCTTGCAGTGCTATGCTGTTTATATTACACCCATTAACCTCTAAACTACAGTGGGGATCAAAAGTTTGGGCAACCCAGGTAAAAATTTGTATTAAATGTGCATAAAGAAGCCAAGAAAAGATGGAAAAATCTCCAAAGGGCAACAAATTACAGATTAGACATTCTTACAATATGTCAACAAAAGTTAGATTTTATTTCCATCATTTACACTTTCAAAATAACAGCAAAAAAAAATGGTGTCTGCAAAACTTTGGGCACCCTGCAGAGTTAATATGTTGTACTGCCCCCTTTGGCAAGTATCACAGCTTGTAAACTCTTTTTGTAGCCAGCCAAGAGTCTTTCAATTCTTGTTTTAGGTATCTTGGCCCATTCTTCCTTACAAAAGTCTTCCAGTTCTTTGAGATTTCTGGGCTGTCTGTCACGCACTGCTCTTTTAAGGTCTATCCATAGATTTTCAATTATTTTGAGGTCAGGAGATTGTGAAGACCATGGCAAAACGTTCAGTTTACGCCTCATGATGTAATCCCCCGTGGATTTCGAGGTGTGTTTAGGATCATTATCCATTTGTAGAAGCCATCCTCTCTTTAACTTCAGCTTTTTCACAGATGGCATCAAGTTAGCATCCAAAATTTGCTGAAATTTTATTGAATCCATTTTTCCTTCTACTCGCGAGATGTTCCCTGTGCCACTGGCTGCAATACAACCCCAAAGCATGATTGATCCACCCCCATGCTTAACAGTTGGACAGAGGTTCTTTTCATTAAATTCTGTTCCCTTCTTCTCCAAACGTACCTTTGCTCATTCCGGCCAAAAAGTTCAATTTTAACCTCATCGGTCCACAGAACTTGTTTCCAAAATGCATTAGGCTTGTCTATATGTTCATTTGCAAAGTTCAAACGCTGATTTTTGTGGTGAGGACGTAGAAGAGGTTTTCTTCTGATGACTCTTCCATGAAGACCATATTTGTACAAGTATCACTTTATAGTGGAATAGTGTACCACAACTCCAGTGTCTGCCAGATCTTTCTGGAGGGATTGTGCAGTCAAACGTGGGTTTTGAATTTCTTTTCTCACAATCCTGCGAGCTGTTCTGTCTGATATTTTTCTTGGTCTTCCAGATCTTGCTTTAACTTCCACTGTTCCCGATGACTGCCATTTCTTAATTACATTCCGAACAGAGGATATTGACATCTGAAAACATTTTGCTATCTTCTTATAGCCTTCTCCAGCTTTGTGAGCGTCAACTATTTTCAGTTTCAGATTTCTAGACAATTGCTTAGAAGAACCCATGGTGCTGATTGTTGGGGCAAGGTCAGATGAGTCTGGGCATTTAAAACCTTTGAGATTGACATCACCTGGTCTTCCCAGATGATTATGATTGAGAACAATCCATGACACTGGCAGGTCTCAGCTTTGCAAAGGAGGAAGTGCATGCTAGAAATTCTGTAGGGTGCCCAAATTTTTGCAAACCGTTTAGTTTTCTGTTATTTTGAAAGTGTACATTATGGAAATAAAATCTAACTTTTGTTGACATATTATAAGAATGTCTAATCTGTAATTTGATGCTTTTTGTTGGAGATTTTTCAATCTTTCCTTGACTTCTTTATGCACATTAATACACATTTTTACCTGGGGTGCCCAAACTTTTGATCCCCACTGTATGTAAAACAGTTTGGTCAACAGTTTCCGGCTTGGTGATCACCTCTGGCAGCCAGGAAGACCTTCAAATCTCAACACAGGTGTAAGCCCAATGGTGGGACCCACACCTATCAGAAATTTATGACATATTCCCCATGGATATGATATGTAGATCTCAGATGGAAATTCCCCCTTTAAAGGGGTTGTCCGAGCACGTAAAAGTTATCACCTATCCACAGGTTAGGAAATAAGTGTCTGACCGTGGAAACAATTTTCAGAATGGGGCCAGTCTCTTATCTCGGAGCACTTCGGCCCACACCTTCTGAGACAAACTGGCCTCAGGGTGACAATCTGCTCCGATGGGGGGGGGGTCTACCGTACAGGGCTCCAGCTCTGCAGCTGTGATGACGATTCGCACCAGCACTCTATTCATTTCTATGGGAGAAGCAGAGACATGTGAACGCTGTGTCGCCACCTCTTCCATAGAAATGAATGGAGGAGGTGTTTCAACCAGCTTATGTGCTGTGTGCGAAACCTCATCACAGCAGCTGAGACAGGGGCTCCGTACTGGACATTGCGGTGGGTCCCAGGAGTCGGACCCCCTGAGATCACACACTTATCCCCTATCCTGCGCAATAAAGGACAATAAATATAGAGCAGTACTGAGCAGTGTACGGTAAGAGAATAGAAGCTGCAGGAATGCCTGTGTGTGCCTCTGCCTCTCTCCATCAGGTTCCTCCTCCTCCAATCACTACAATCCTCTATAAACAGCAGCTGTAACCTATTCTGTCAGTCTACAGATATCATCAGTTATTTTACAGTTAGTGCAGGAAGGGGCAAGAAAAGAGACAGACGTGAAGAAAGAGGCATTAACAGAGTTTCTTATCTTCCCTTCGGTGGTATTGATTTATGGAAAGAAAACGTAACCAGTAGCTTCTATTTAAATATGGAAATGTCATTTTCTGATGACACACTGCTTTAAAGCAAAGGCTCACATTTGACCTGGTGCATACATATATTACTAAGGTGTTATGCCTTAATTATAGGAATTGTTGCCTTTACAATCAAAAGTTACCATATATTCAAATAAAAAGCATCCTTTAACCCCTTAAGGACTCAGCCCATTTTGGCCTTAAGGACTCAGACAATTGAATTTTTACGTTTTAATTTTTTCCTCCTCGCCTTCTAAAAATCATAACTCTTTTATATTTTCATCCACAGACTAGTATGAGGGCTTGTTTTTTGCGCGACCAGTTGTCCTTTGTAATGACATAACTCATTATATCATAAAATGTATGGCGCAACCAAAAAAACACTATTTTTGTGGGGAAATTAAAAAGAAAAACGCAATTTTGCTAATTTTGGAAGGTTTCGTTTTCACGCCGTACAATTTACGGTAAAAATGACATGTGTTCTTTATTCTGAGGGTCAATACGATTAAAATGATACCCATTATTACATACTTTATTATTGTTGTGCTAAAAAAAAAAAAATCAAACTTTTTAACCAAATTAGTACGTTTATAATCCCTTTATTTTGATGACCTCTAACTTTTTTTTTTTTCCGTATAAGCGGCGGTATGAGGGCTCATTTTTTGCGCCATGATCTGTACTTTTTTTTGATACCACATTAAAAAACTTAATACATTTTTTATAATTTTTTTTTAATAAAATGTATTAAAAAAGTAGCAATTTTGGATTTTTTTTTCCGTTCACGCCGTTCACCGTACGGGATCATTAACATTTTATTTTAATAGTTCGGACATTTACGCACGCGGCGATACCAAATATGTCTATAAAATTTATTTAGCCGGAACATCGGTATAAGTTATCGGCTATCGGCCTCAAAGTTCACAGATTATCGGCCCTAAAAAAAAAAAAATCAATATCGGTCGATCCCCACTCCCGACCCTGCTGCCACATCCAGACGCTCTGCGTCAGTGATTCTAATAGCGATGCCTTTAATCTGCATGTCATACTGAATAACAGTATTATTTCACTACCACAGCACACTCCCTATGCGTGTTAAGGCAAGGCAAAGTGTTTTACAGCCCTATTGAGGCTCCTTGTAGGACAAAAAAAAGGGATTTTTGTCTTACCGTAAAATCTTTTTCTCAGAGGATCCATTGGGGGACACAGACCTTGGGTGTATGCTGTTGTTGCTAAGAGACTTGACATTAAGGAAATCAAAAAGTCGGCTCCTCTAAGCAGGATATACCCGCCTACAGAGCCTGAGGTAATCAGTTTAGTCCCCAAGCAGTAGGAGAGGACCGAGAAGGCAGAAAACCAAGACCAGTCCGAGGTAGCCAGAACAAAAAATTAGCTGGACACACCTTCGGACAGGTAACCTAAACCGGAACACCAAAGAAAGGGCGGGAGCGGTGTCCCCCAATGGATCCTCTGAGAAAAAAGATTTTACGATAAGACAAAAATATCTTTTTCTCTATCAGCTCCTTTGGGGGACACAGACCTTGGGACGTACCAAAGCCGTCCCTAGGGTGGGCACAGAAAACAATCAAGGGGCAGGCTGGGCCACCGCCGCCTGCAACACCTTACGGCCCAGACTAGCATCTGCGGATGCAAAGGTATGAACCTGGTAGAATTTAGTAAAAGTGTGCAAGGACGACCAGGTAGCCGCCTTACAGACTTGAGAGGCTGAAGCCCTGGTATGGAGAGCTCAGGAAACTCCGACAGAACGCGTGGAGTGAGCTGAAACCCTGAAAGGAGGGGGCTTCCCCCTGCAACGGTAAGCCTCTGAAAAGGCAGACTTGATCCACCGCGAAATGGTTGCCTTGGAAGCAATTAAACCCTTATGGTGACCGTCCGTAAGAACAAAAAAGGAATCACATTGACGAAAGGGAGACGTAACAGAGAGGTAGGTACGCACTGCCCGTACCACATCAAGTTTATGAAGCAAACGCTCCCCAGAATGAGATTGAGCGGGCCAAAAGGACGGGAGGACGATATCCTCATTAAGGTGGAAAGCAGAAACCACCTTAGGTAAAAAAGAAGGAACCGGACAAAAAACAACTTTGTCCTGATGGACAATTAGAAAGGGAGAGCGGCAAGAAAGAGCCGCCAACTCCGAAACCCGTCTGATGGAGGTAATTGCCATAAGGAATGCCACCTTCCAGGAAAGGAGACGAAGGGAAACCTCCCTAAGGGGTTCAAAGGGCGCGCCCTGCAGTGCGCCAAGGACCAAATTAAGATCCCAAGGAGGAGCTGTAAGGAGGAACCTCTTGGGCCACTCCTTGAAGGAAGGCCCGAACATGAGAATCAGATGCCAGAGGGTGTTGGAAAAGAATGGAAAGGGCAGACAATTGACCCTTTAAAGAAGGCTTGTGTGTCTTGAGCATGGTGCGAATCACCTGAGTTGAGAAGCCACGGGCCCTTAGTACCGCGGTCTCAACCACCACGCCGTCAAATGCAGAGACCGTAATTTGGGGTGGCCCAGGGGACCCTGAGAGAGAAGGCGTAGCAGAACGTCGTCCAGGAGCCGGGCGACAATCGGCGTAACACGCCCTCCGAGTCAAATCTGGAGCCACGTGAATGCCCTCCGCGTTGAGCTTCCTCAGGACCCTGAGAAGGCGAAGAAGAGGAGGGAACAGATAAGGTAGGGCGAACCCCGACCAAGGAATTACCAGTGCGTCCATTGCCAGAGCACGGGGGTCCCACGACTTGACACAAAGAGGGGAACCTTCTGGTTGTGGCGGGATGCAAAGAGATCCACATCTGGGGAGTTCCCCAGAGGCCACAGATCTCTGCGAACACCTCCGGATGAAGGGACCACTCGCCGGGAGAGGACCGGCTTAGGAGGTCCGCTTACCAATTGTTCACGCCTGGGATGTGAATTGCCGAGATGGCTGGAACCCTGAACTCCGCCCAGAGAAGAATCTTGGAAACTTCGGCCATCGCCGCCAGACTTTGGGTGCCACCCTGGCGATTGATGTATGCCGTCGCAGTGGAGTTGTCCGACTGGACACGAACTGGGCGGTCCTGGAGAAGGATCTCCCAATGTAACAGGCAAAGGTAGATTGCCCTCAGCTCTAAAGATTTTGACCGGGAAGAGTGTCTCCCTGGGAGACCAAAAGCCCTGGACTGTCCGGTCTCTGAAGACACCCCTTCAACCCGAAAGGCCAATGGAGGGGCAGGAAGGAGTGCCCCTGAAGAAGCAGGAGGGGGGGGGGGAGCGGAGCCACCACAGAAGGGAGAGACGAGATGACCGAGGAAGTACGATCTTGCGATCGAGGGACAATGGAGACCTGTCCCACCAGGATAGTATTGCAAATTCAAGGAATCGAAAATTTTATTGAGCGAAGGGAACGGCCTCCATGGCCGCCCCATCCGACTCAGGACTTCCATGCAAAACCGAATGGATACTGGGGAGGGGTTCCTGAGTATACGAACCCCCGACAGAAGGGTCAACCGCTTGTCCGACGGAAGATGAACCCGTGCGGACCAGGTGTCGAATCGAAGTCCTAGAAAAACCAGGGACTGAGTGGGGGATAGGTTGGACTTGTCCCAATTGACCAACCAACTGAAGCGAGACAGGGCCTGAAGTGTGAGGGTGAGACTCTCTAGATTCTGGTCCTTGGACGGAGCCTTAATCAGAAGGTCGTCCAAGTAAGGGATCACTGAGACCCCGCTTTGTCCGTAGCAGACCGATCACCGGCTCAAGGACCTTGGTGAACACCCTCTGAGTTGTGGCTAGGCCGAAGGGGAGAGCCACAAACTGAACATGTCCCTCCGGGACAGCAAAGCAGAGGAACCGCTGATGTCCCGGAAATTTCGGAACATGGAGATAGGCGTCCCTGATGTCTACTGAGGAAAGAAACTCCCCCTGATCCATGGTTGCCACAACCAGAGAGACTCCATGCGGAAGTGGAGCAAGAGGAGATGCCGGCTGAGGAGCTTTAGATCCAAGATGGGGCATACTGGACCCCCTTTTCATGGGAACTACAAAGAGGTTGGAATAAAAACCCAGAAACCGTTCCCTGAGAGGAACCGGAACAATGACCCCCTGAATGAGGAGGGACTGAAGCGCACCCCAGAAGGCCTAAGCCAGAGAGGGAGATCGTGGAACTCGGGAAAGGAAAAAGCGATCCTTTGGAAGAGAGGCAAACTCGTTCCGGTAACCGTTGGACACCACATCCCTGACCAGGAGTCCTGCACATGCGTGGTCCAGACGTCCCGGAAGAGTAACAGACTACCTCCCACCAGAGAAAAATCCGCGGGTGGGGGCCTCCCTTCAGGCAGAGGTGGGTTTACAGGTACAAACCTTGGCGCAAAGCAGCCCGAACAGTTACCCGAATTCAAGGATGTGCAAGTCTGGAAGAAGGCAGCCTTTTTGTCCCGAGAAGGCGCCTGCCTGGTCCCCTTCGTGACCCCGAAGGTCCGAAAGGAGGTAGATTTACAGCAGGAGGTAGTTCTATAGGCCTTATTTTGAGGTAATAAGGAACTCTTCCCTCCCGTGGCTTCAGAGATGATCTCGTCTAGGCGCTTAATAAAAAGCCAAGAACCAGTAAAAGGAAGCTCAGTGAGAGACTTAGAGGCTGCGTCCGCATCCCAGGCTTTTAGCCACGCGGATCTACAGAGAGCCACAAGGTTACCCGTGGCAAAAGCAGCACAGCGGGCCGACTGCATGGAAGCAGAACATAGAAAATCTCCCGCTTTAGAAAGCAGGAGAATTAAGATGGCCAGTTCTTCCGAGGAAGCTCCAGAAGAATTGCCCTGGCGGAGTCGGGAAACACAGATCTTAAGGGCCCAGGAAACCCAGGCAGAGGCAAAGGCAGGGAGAAGAGATGAACCCGCAGCCACAAGGGCAAATTTAGCCAAGGTCTTCCCTTTTTGTCCGCTGGATCCATAAAAGATGCAGCATCGGGCAAAGGTAGGGTAGTAGTCTTAGATAGACGGGAGACTGGTGGGTCCACTGTAGGAGGTGAGGACCACCGGGCAATGAGGTCCTTAAAGGGATAACGCGCTTGAACCTTCTTTGTTTCTTGAAACCTCTTGTCAGAGTGCCTCCAGGCAGACTCTAGCAAGGCATGAAATTCAGCATGGGAGATGAACATCTTGTGTGCCGGACGGGCACGATGAAAGGAAACTTCTGGGACAGCGTCCGAAGTTCCTGGGTCCTCTAGGTGAAAGGTGTCTCTTATGGCCGAAACCAATGAGTCCACCGTATAGGTCATGTCTGCGTGGTTTTCTGAGTCTTGAAACAGAAGCAGCCTCATCAACTAGTTCACCAGGGGAGTGAGAACTGGTGGAGGCAGCCTTAGAAGAGGGAGACACTGACCTGGCGCGCCGTTTTGAAGACTCAGGGGAGCTTCTCAGGGAGCGTCTTCTGGAAGAAAGACACTTGCTGGAAGACGTAGCAAAGGGACGATGCCCATGCCTACGTCTGTACAAAGACTCCAGAGGAGTCAGAGGAATGGTCCCTATTACGCTTGTGAGAGCTTTAAAATAGGGTGAGGGAGAGCGAGGCTCTATTGTGGAACGGTGTAAGGAGGACCTCTCTAAGGCAGTCACCACGGAATGGGAGACCTGCGCCAAGTCAGAAATAGAGAGGGAAGACACCCACATTGGGTCTGGGAGAGCATCCTGAATAGTAATACTAGGGGGTGCAGTGGTGCAGGTGGAACAAGTGGGTTCAGCAGACCCAGGTATATAGCGTTGCAGCCCTTACAAGTATAGTAGGTGACCAGGGCCCCAGGTACCTGCTTAGAGGGAGGTAATCTCACCAGCATCAATGTCCCCCACCAGTCAGCTGCTGTGAGAAAAGCAGGGACACCAGGACCAATCAGAAGAGAGGGGCCGGGTTAGACTGGAGCGCCTCTGATTGGCCTCAGTCCCCCGCACAGCTCTGATTGGCTGAAGACATTCTCGCTCTCCATAGGGCGCGAATCTCGCCGGGGAAGAAAGATGCCGGCTCATAATGGCGCCCGCTCCAATCCACGAGCATATGTGAGTGCCGGGGAACCGAAGCGGGCAAAGTGCCGGCGCAGCGAGCCGCTGTGAAAACCAAAGTAAACTGCACCCCGGTCGTGCTGCACACCACGCGGTCGGAGTACAGAAGAAAAAAAAAAAAACATAGAGAAGGCAGCCGCGGCTGCTGAATAAAGAAAGACTGCCCAGTGAATAAAAATGAACAGTCCTACACCACTGATATTAACCCCCTGAGTTCCCCCAATAGCGTTAGGGACCCCTTGCCCAATAGGGACCCCAACTAGAAACAATAAAAAGGAGTGGGACCAAAACAGGGGTCCTCCAGAGGTTGCAAGCCCCAGACACCTGAAAGAAAAAAAGGGAGGAAAGGGAATACTCACCTCATGAAGTCTTCAGTCATGAAGTCTTCAGCCAGCTTTTTGTCACCTGCATCATGCCGGGCTTGAAAAGCGAGACGAGCAGGGAAAAGTGGGGGACCCGGACCCATAAGGTACAACCCCAAGCGCTGGCCGTTGGCGAGAGGGGGTTGACAGTACATCCACGATGCTTGTGCCCCCTCAATTGCAAATGGGGAAACAGTGAATGCTATGTTCCTGAGTCCCCACCTGAAAACAGGAAAATAAAAGGGAATAAGAAAAACTAAACGTCCTTATTCTGTAAAAATAAAAAAATGTTAGACCAAGTCTGGGGAGAACCCCCGACTAGTGTCCATCTCCTGCGACACCAAGCTTAAACTGATTACCTCAGGCTCTGTAGGCGGGTATATCCTGCTGGGAGGAGCCGACTTTTTGATTTCCTTAGTGTCAAGTCTCCTAGCAACAACAGCATACACCCAAGGTCTGTGTCCCCCAATGGAGCAGATAGAGAAACAGCAGTTTTTAATAAAAATTTGCTGTGAATAAATTCGGACCAAAACAAAATCTTTTAGGAAATTTTGATGAATCGTCCGAATCAAATTTTTCAAAAATCCACTCACCTCTAGTTCAGACAATTCTGATCAATAATGTTTAATTTTAAAAGTTTAGGGGATGAGTGTCTATGGATGCAGATCTCCTTTAGTTTAGTACTTTATGATGGAAACAATGTGTAAGTAGTCAGATGGTAAAAAAAATTAAAAATAAGATTCACTAACCTGAGCCCACGATCTGTGATCTGAAGACAACCCGAGAGGCTAAGTAACTGTAACACACGTGCAGCACTAGGCTCACACTTCGCACTCCCAGAGAAAGAGTCTGTGACCTCTGACTGAAGAGTCCTTTTGCCACCTTTGCAGAGAGCAGAGGTTTCTGGGAGTGCTTGTATAGTTCTTAGTTTTGCTCCAGCAGAACAGAATGAATGGCCACAATAGGTATAAGCATCTGACTGGTATCGCTGCTGCCAGCCACCATTAGTCCTCATACCAGGCATTGGATTCCTGTTGCAATACCCATTACCAAAGCAATTCATATTGGAGGACATCTCCAATACACAAAGTCCATCAGTATTTCCATACTTCCAATCAGCCGCATCTTCAATGTCAGCCAGCCTCTCAGACTGTAAAATCCAGAAAGGTGAAGATGGATAGCCATCACAGTGGCCAGACCGCGTCCATAATTCTTCAGAAAACAATCCGCACTGCATGGCATTAGTCCTCATTCTGTTGTTCATGTCTTTTCTCCCCCAGGCTGATTTGACATTTTTGTTGTTTCGGGAACATTTCAATAAACTTTTCCTGTAAGGAGGTAGCACGCCGAGGGCCAGACTCAGCCTTTCCAGCGTTCTGTCACTGATCTTATCACATCCAGACAGGTCAAGATGACGAATGTTCTGACAGCTGCCAAAATACCACCTGAAAGGGAGAAACTTACATTATTAAAATGCTGTGACAAGGATTTCCAGAATATAGATATAAAAAAAATTCTGATGCTAAAACTATTACCTTAAAGGGGTTATCTGGGCAGCAAACTTTTGGTTTGGGGACATGTCATTATAGGCTGGTCAGCCAATTGGTGCCCACTAAATGGCTGAGCAGGCTCTGTGATACTGGTGGCGGCAGTCACTTATGTTACTGGGTGTCATGGCTGTAATCCAGGCTTCTGTTGTTGAGGAGGAGATTGCTATACTTAACTAGGTTTATCTGCCCCATAAGAGTTAAATGGAGTTTCAGCTACATGGACCGCTGCTCAATTCATTCGGGGGAACACAGACCCCTCATGTTAAACCGGGGAAATTGCACACCTATTAAATACAACGTCATCATAGATGCTTGGTTTGATGCTTTGTGATTGTCTCAGCAGTCAAATCCAAAAATATGCATGCGTTATGGCTGTTAGCTTGGATATTACATTTTATAGATGTGACAAAGAATTTGTAAAGGGCAAGGGCAAGCAACATACAAAGCCGAAATAGTACATCACCTAGGTATTGGTCTGAAACACCTAACATTGGAGAAGGACAATGCCTGAGATGTAAATGGTTATTCTCAATCCCATGATAAACATACGTACCCATCAAAAGTAGAGTCTGAAATATCCGTCTGAGTAAGATCCAGGTGTTCTAGATTGGGGCAAAACTCAAGCATCTGCCGAATCTATAAAGTGAAACAACAAACAGTTATAGAATATGCCTGAGCTATTCATCACAATTAAAAAAAATCTCTCTATATATAAATGCATACCATTTTGCTGCTAGCGGCTGAACTGTATGCTAGTACAAGGGTCTTCACTGAATGACCAACATAGGGAAGAATATTCTGTATTAAACCATGCAGTATCTCCTTTTCTTGCTGTGCCACACTTATGGAGGACGAATAACCTTCATCTTCAGGCTCCTCTGTAACAAAAAATAAAATAAATCTAACAGCTGGCATGAGATTCAGGAAGGGTCTGCTCACACTTCCTTTGTTGTTTCCGTTGTAGGTGTATTTTAGAAGTATTCCCCGATGTATGCCTCCAACAGGCAAACAATTGCATATCAGCCACTGACTCCCAAGTAGCATATGTTTTTAACTATATATCACTCTGTATGTGTGATATAACACTACACTTTCCCATATAGTAAAAAGCAAAAAGAATGCCAATGCATACGCCATAACAGTATATGCTGGGTGCATGGGAACCTATGTATACATTTGGCATATGCCATGGGAGCCCTCCTGTAGAATATGCTGGGCATAGATAAATGAATTGTAAGCAGACTCTGAGCGTACTTTCACACTATGTTGGTAGTATCTGGTTATGATATGCATAGGACTCTATTCACCTCCTTTAACTTTGGTCATATTATAAAGAGGCAGCTGCAGAACATCACCAAACCTGGGAGCACCAGACTGCGGGGAGGGGAGCCCTGGTTTTGCACGGTGACGAAGAAGGTAGGAGTGTTTTTTTTTTGTTTTTTATTTAACCCCTCCTGACTCATTATAAAAAAAAAAAAATAAGTAAATGGGCGAACTACCCCTTTAATACCCCCTTAATAATCTTTTACATAATATGGTTGTCTTAACCAGACACCATCATTAGGGCAGAAGGAAGTTACCCATTTGCCAAGCCCCCAATTTCTAGAATGTAGACTTCGCCCAGCCATATATTACTCAGTGGTCTCAAACTGTGGCCCTCCAGATGTTGCAAAACTTCACCTTCAATCATTGGCGGGAGTTGAAGTTTTGCCATATTTGGAAGGCCACAGTTAGAGACCACTGTATTACAAGTGGTGCACAAGCGATAAACAAACTGGTTCCTTACCAGACTCATCAATGTCGGCATCCTCATCCCACTCCTGGTATGCACGACTCTCATCCTTCCTTCTGGACACCCAGTCCTCATCTGGCTCAGGGTCAAGGTGAATAGCCGCCCCGCTGTACCAGTTACCTAAAAAAATAAATAAAAAAAAAAAGACACTTGTCACAACGGAAAAAGGAAATAAGCTTTTCTCAACCTGAAGACAAGGTAATCCTGATAAGGCATGAGCATCCCTGCAGCAGCCCGCATTCTATGCGTAGCTACATCTAAAGTTTCGGAAACCGCCGGGCTTCCGAGACAGGGACATGACATCACGCCACGCCCCCTCCATTCATTTCTACGCCCCTTTACCAGGAATAGCCCTTTAAGATACAATGATAGGCAGGAAAAAAAACAGCAGAGAGCAAACAATCTCACACCAATATGGAATGACAATAGTTATTGGAAAAGGATTAATGTAATGAAATAGGGAAGGAAAACATGAACTCAGAAACAGGAGATGACTTCGCAAGGCAACCACCTAAATCAGTGTTTCCCAACTAGGGTGCCTCCAGCTGTTGCAAAACTGGCTATGCTGGGAGTTGTAGTTTTGCAACAGCTGTGGGCACCCTGGTTGGGAAACACTGCCCTAAATATACATATGTCCAGAGTCTGCATCTGTTCATCCTTAAGGCATTTGTACCCAGATGTGGAGGTGGTGCCTACTCACCACATTCATAAGTAGGTGTGACTCACCTCTAGCCCACAGCACCGGGTACAGATGTTTCCAGAGAGATCCAGCCTTTGCCAGCTGTGCCCATTTACTGTTTACTTGACTACAACGACACAGCTCCTGGGGATTAAGGTAACTAAAAATTTTCAGCATTACCTCCGGAGGAAGATGACAAATGGATGTTGCACTCAGCTGAGCAGCTGGCTCTGCAACAACAAGAAATCCTTATAAATACCTGAGTACACACTGCTTCACTAAAGTTATATAACACCAACATATCTCACACACACACACGCATCGTGATTTTGGGGAATTGCGATATGTCGATATGGCCCACCAGAAAAATTAGGAGTTACCTGCCACGGTGGCTGTGCTGCCACCAAAATTAAAACCAGAAAACACTGTCTTAAAGGGGTATTCCGGCTGTAGACATCTTATCTAAAGGATAGTAGATAAGACGATCACGTCACGCCCCCTCCCAAAGACATGAATGAAGGGGGCATGACATCACGTCTCGGTAGCCCTGCGATCAGACATCTTATATCCCCTATCCTTTGGATTGGGGATAGGATGTTTAAGGCCAGAATACCCTTTAGGGTACGTTCATACGTACGCAGATTTGATGTGCAGGATTTTCTGCTGCAGATTTCAATGTAAACGAAATGACTGAACACAGCTTCTTATTACAAATCCTGCGCATCAGTTACAAATCCTGCGCATCAAAACTGCGCAGGATCCTGTATGTGTGAACGTACCCTTAGGGTACGTTCACACATACGTAGATTTGATGCACGTGAACGTACCCTAAGGAATAAGGGGGGTGTGGGGGAAACAAAAACCCTGAAACTCACCTTGCCCTGGTTCCCGTAGGTCTGCCGCAGTTCTCCTCAGTGCGGTCCCGGTGTCTTCTCTGTGCTGCCAAACACCAGTTGGTCCAGGACCTTTCCCGCTCAGATAATCATTGGCCACAGCATTGTCAGGTGTCAGGCCAGTGACTGGCTGAGCAGGAAGGTCCTGTAAGTCCTATAAGACACCGGAGGAGAATGGGATCTGCAGCAGACCTAAGGGGGACCGAGGCTAGGTAAACATCCAATTTTTATATGTTTCCGGGCAAAATATTAATGGGGGAGACGTGTCAAGTGAGGGGGATGGGGGCTGAGTGACATTGGGGGATTGAAATTAAATTGGTAAGATGTAAAATGGAGGGTGTAGACATGAAATGGGCGGGGATAGACGTGAAATTAGAGGATTTCACCATTTGATTATTATATCGCAATTGCATAACGAAATCCCGATATTTACCTCTATTATCACAATTGCACGTTTTCCCCAAATCATGCAGCCCTAATATAAGTAATAATGCAGGACTACATTACAAGGGACAAGTACTGACATATCAGAAAAGTCCAATGTAAAGTTTACATATGAAGACAGTGCAAGTCATGTTTCTGGCCATTTTTTTAAGCTGCTGTACTATGAAGGCAGAAGCTGAAAATAATCATTTTGAAGCCAAATTTCAAAATATCCCATAAAATGTTGAGCAATTTTGTCAAAATATTGCCAAATTCAGAATTCTGCTGACCTGTTTAGTGGAATGTGTGACAGGCGGGTGGTAAGAATACACTCTGTCAGTACTAAAAAGTGCTGATGACAAAGCATGAGGAAAGGAAGGGAATTCATGAGAAAATGATTTCTGTGAACTAGAGTACTAGATATCACCGTCGTAGTGGAATCGGCTATGGGCACTGAGCAGAGAGGTGGTGGTGGTGGGAATGGGTCTATTATGCTGTTCCTAAACCAAGTTTAGATACCTCAAACCTGTAATTGCACTGTATAAAAACTATGGTTAAACATACTTCTAATTATTCATAAATGTGGCACTTCCAAAAACATCCCCCAAAACACTCCATGTATAAGAAGCTACACGCAATATGTAGAAAAAGTAATACTACAAAATGTCCAAGGTGCTTAGATCCTTTTTGTCACTTAAATTACATTCAGCATTAAAGGGGTACTCTGGTGGAAAACTTTTTTGCCAGAAAGTTAAATAGATTAGTAAATGACTTCTATTTAAAAATCTTAATCCTTTCAGTACCTATTAGCAGCTGTATGCTACAGAGGAAATTCCATTCTTTTTGAATTTCTTTTTTGTCTTGTCCACAGTGCTCTCTGCTGACACCTCTGCCAGTGTCAGGAACTGTCCAGAGCAGCATAGGTTTGCTATGGGGATTTTCTACTGCTCTGGACAGTTCCTGATACGGGCATCAGGTGTCAGCAGAGAGCACTGTGGACAAGACAAAAAAGAAATTCAAAAAGAAAAGAATTTCCTCTGTAGCATACAGCTGCTAATAAGTACTGGATGGGTAAAGATTTTTAATAGAAGTCATTTACAAATCTGTTTAACTTTCTGGCACCAGTAGATTTAAAAAAAAAAAAATAATAATAATTTTTTTAAAGTTTTCCACCGGAGTACCCCTTTAATACAAGTAATAGGCCTCACCCTTCTCCGTCTTTTCATCCATAGAGTACTTGAGCACCTTCTGAATCTCTTCAGCCTCAGTCCACAGACTCAGCCCTCTGAGCAGTTCTGTGGGGTCTTTCTGGGAGCAGTGTTGGGCGATCACCATCTTTTTAATGTCCTTTAGCTCATCATAAGTAAAGTATTCCATCAACATGGGCTGAAAAACCTGAGAGAAAGCTTATTTAGTCTAGATGTGTACATCTCATGAGATGTTTTATGAACATTGGATAGTGAAACGTCACGACAACTAAGGGTCTATAGCAGTGTTTTCCAACCAGGGTTCCTCCAGCTGTTGCAAAACTACAACTCCCAGCATGGCTGGACAGCCTTTGGCTGTCCAGGCATGCTGGGAGTTGTAGTTTTGCAACAGCTGGAGGCACCCTGGTTAGGAAGCACTGTTTGAGTGAACAGAAATGATATGGCAGTAACCTTCCATCTGAAGATGCTTGTATGCACATGAGAACGATCAGAAATAATGGACTTACCTCCTCTTCTTCCTTCATATGAGGGATGAAGTCACTGGTGAAAGCCTCCAGCCTCTCCTTCAGCTGCTGGGCATAGTTCAGCTGTTCATATTCATCCTGAGAGCACAGAACAATGACTGGGTGGTGACATTTTATGTCTAACATATAAACTGATAAACCACTGCTTTTAAAACACAAGGTTAACACTTCTTGTCGGCAGCAAACGTAGTAAACTTTTATAAGTGACAAGTGCTCAGCAGATTTATCATGATGAAATCTCTTCCAGTGTCACAACCTCTGTACAATCAGTTCCTCAAATACAGGGGAGAGGAGTGGTCATTTACTTATACTGGACATTTCATGGACTTTAGCTGTCCAATTCTGTTCATGGCAAAAATCAGTCTCCTTCCCACTCTGGCAGCTGAAAATATAGTCCTCACATTCACTGCAAAAGGAGTTTCCCTATTCTGTCACGCTGCTGCAGAGGATCTGGGTTAAAGCTATATTTCTATTGGCTGCCCTGCAGAGAACAGAGGATCACTGTGCAGAGACCTGGCTGTGAGCAGAGTAAATAAGCATGTGTCCCTTCCAGCACTCAGTTCCGAAAAAAAACTTTATCCCCAAATAAGGCTGGGTTCACACCACTGTTTTGCAATACAGTTCCCGTGTCAGGTTTTTGGATGAAAAATGGATTTCTCAAAACCGGACTAAACTATATCAAAACGTGTGTACAAATTTTAACCCATATACGGTTTGAAAAATGATGTCCGGTTGCATCTGGTTGTTCCCATTGACTCCCATGTAAAAAAAAAAAAAAAAAAAAACACATACGGTTTTTCACCCAGACCAAAAACCATGGTACGGTTTTGGGTACGGGAAAAAAAAAAAAAAAAAAAAAACACTCAGACCTTGTCAGATCAAAAATATTTGATATGACTCCATGATATATCAAAAGTATTTTTTTGTAATTACAGGTACACTATAAAACAGATTCTTACTTGGCACTGGGCAGTCACAGTAGGGCCCTGTATTCTGTATTACAAGCCAAAATGCACATAGGTTCCAATGCTAGAGACTCATACACACAGCACTTATATCAGTATATTTCTTTAATATTGTTCTCTGCACATACATTATAAAAGAACAAGTAGACCAGTTTCCCATGAAGACAGATCAGGACACAGCTCTGAGCGATAAGTCACTGTAGTAGATGCAAAGCTGCATGTGATATTACATTTGGCTCACAGCGGACAGCAGCTTCCGATATAACAAGTAATTGTCTTTAGGAGACAACCCCTTTCATTGTGAAATCAACATTACTATGCCATACAGTATGTGCATTCGGCAGGAGGCTTACCTTCACATTTTTCAGCCCTTTCTCGAACAGGACAAGCATCTCAGAGAGCTTGTTGTCAGAGTGCACATTGTACACGGTCTGGCTGCGTTGCTGTAACAGGCCAATGATGCATTCATTCTCGATCTGCTCGTGCATCTTGAACTCCTTGAAGGTCTCGTACAGAGACTGCAGCAGGGCGCGGAAGTCATTGTTGTTGGAAAAATTGGTCTTGGAAAGCTGGGTGAGAGGTTGAACCAATACATTAGTTTTCAGCTCAGAAAAAAAATAATATAAATGTGTATGAAAAATAAAGAACTCAAAATAAGAATATAATTATTACATATGACCGTGACACATTAGAAATGAATCCAAAAGGAAATATTACTATAACCTTTGGTAGAAAGAAACGGCCTCATGTTTTCTTTTAAAAAGCCATGTCACTGTGAACATACAGCCTGATGAAAGAACCATAAGAGGTTGCATCAATTCATCCAACATTAGGAGCCAAGGCAGAACTAACTATTGACCTTAGAAACTTTTTATATTATAGCTATCAACTGGCTCCAGAAAGTTAAACAGATTTGTAAATTACTTATATTAAAAAATCTTAATCCTTCCAGTAGTTATCAGCTGCTGAAGTTGAGTGGTTCTTTCTGACAACAGTGCTCTCTGCTGACACTTCTGCTTGTCTCAGGAACTGCACAGACTAGGAGAAAATCCCCATAGCAAACCACTCCTAATCTGGACAGTTCCTGAGACAAGCAGAGGTGTCAGCAGAGAGCACTGTTGTCAGAAAGAAAATAACTTCAGCAGCTGATAACCACTGGAAGGATTAACATTTTTTAAATAGAAGTAATTTACATATCTGTTTAACCTTCTGGAGAAAGTTGATTTTATAGATAAATAGGTGTGTGTGTGTGTGTATAAATATAGCTCTATCTAAAAAATAAAAAAAAATCAATATATATATATATATATATATATATATATATATATATATATATATATATATAAATAAATAAATAAATAAAATGATTTATTTTTTTTTTTTTTTAGATAGAGCTATATTTATACATACACACACACACACACACACACACACACACACACACACATATTTTAAAGTTTTTTCCTGGAATACCCCTTTAAAGTTACTCAAAGTTTTTTTTTGTTTTTTTTTGTTATAAAGCCAGGAATGGTGAGTGGTAACATTTTTTACATACTAGTGGTCTGAAAACCAGCTGATCCTGACCTTTAGCGATCAGCTGATATCTCCGGAGAAAACCACATCTGGTCAGAGAAATGTAAGAGACAGCAGCTTTATCTGTGTTTTCCAAACAGTAAGTCTCCAACTGTTGCAAAACTACAACTTCCAGCATGGTGGGGAAAAGATTTAGCATAACTTGTAACTTATTGATTGAAATCTCTGATCTTTCTATTCTAAAAGGAGTCCAGTGGGCAGTGTCACTCAATGATAGGAGTCTAGTGGGCGGTCCTAAGCATGGAAAGATCAGAGATTTCAATCAGAATCTGCAAGTTATACTGAATCTTTTCTCATAAGTATATATATCAACAGGCTCAGCTTTCTCTGCTCTATAACATGAATTTGGCGGATTAGATAGCACTTTCATGGTGACAGAATTCCATTGGGTGAGAGGGGAATACCAGACTTCTTTCAGAACAAGGGGATCCAGCATGTTGAATTCCAAATCAGGAGGTCACCATAGCCCCGGGGTTAGTGTGTATGGCCAGCCTTATCCTGCTTATAATAATGATATGACTACTGACACTTCACCAATGTTGCGCAAAATATTCATCAGCGACAATTTCTCCTAAAATGTGTCTCAGGGTGATCAGCTGAAAGGTTAGGGTCCAGCAGTGAGCGCCTAGGACACCAGGGGATAGGGCTATTTTTATTTCCCTACCCGGAATTAAGAGGCCTGAGTAGATGTCAGAGGATAGTTAGGCTGCATTCACACCATGATTTTGCAATGCAGTTCCGTATAAGTTTTCAATTTAAAAACAGTACGGAACCGTATTGAAAACAGTATGCCAAAAGATGCATCAGGTTGTGTCCGCTTTGCGTCCTATACGGTTTTGTCAGTTTTTTTCCTGTACCAAAAACGGTAGTCTACCACTTTTTGGTCCGGGTGAAAAACCGTATTACAACGTATACGTTCTTTTTTTAAAACATGGGAGTCAATGGGAACCGTACAGAACCGTATGTGCGTACGGTTCCATCTGGTTTTCACCATACTTTTTTTTACTTTGCACATTTTTATTGGAATTTCAATCAAACAAGTGAAGCTTTATTCATAATGGAATGAAAAGTTTAAAAACTTACACTTTTTTTTCTTAAAAACGGATGAAACCGGACATCATTTTTCAACCGTATATGGTTTTCAACCGTATACGGATTAAAATTTGTACACACATTTTGATACAGTTTAGTCAGGTTTTGCAAAATCAGTTTTTTTAATCAAAAACCTGATACGGGAACTGCATTGCAAAAACGTGGTGTGAACCCAGCCTTAGTCAGGTAGGTACTGGATTGCATAATGCGCTGCCTTTAGCCATGTAATCACAAATCCACAGGCATGTGTGTACTGTAGGCATTTCCACGGTTTCCACCTTGCAGACTATGCAAAAGGAAAGATTAGTGGGTCACGTACCAGACATTAGCAAACTAACTCTCTTATCTTTCCACTCAAAAGCACAAATGGCTCCGCTGTGTAAAGTTCTTCATCGTATATGTGCAAACACAACACACAAAGGAATGAGAAATCCCTGGAGAACAGAAGTGGTAGCCACCTTGGCATGGTGCCTACGTTTACATGGGAGATGTGCCTACTGACAACAGGAACATCTTTGAAAGATTTATCTGGCTCAAACACTGACTGGCTCCTAAGCTATTACGTTCTGCCCTTGTGCCTCAAGTAATCCACAAGTAAACAAAACAAACAAATTGTAGTCTGGTTATGCTGAGAAACCAAACAAGCAAGAGGAAGACGACTCTAGGCCACAGGGTAAGAGATTGGAGAAGCCACATGAAAGTTAAAGGGTTATCCAGGGAAAAAAAATGTTTCTATAGATCAACTGGCTCCAGAAAGTTAAACAGATTTGTAAATTACTTCTATTAAAAAATCTTAACCCTTTCAGTACTTATGAGCTTCTGAAGTTAAGGTTGTTCTTTTCTGTCTAAGTGCTCTCTGATGACACCTGTCTTGGGAACCGGCCAGTTTAGAAGTAAATCCCCATAGCAAACCTCTTCTAAACTGGGCGGTTCCCTAGACACGTGTCATCAGAGAGAACCTAGACAGAAAAGAACAACCTTAACTTCAGAAGCTCATGAGTATTGAAAGGATTAAGATTTTTTTTTATAGAAGTAATTTACAAATCTGTTTAACTTTCTGGAGCCAATTGATATATATAAAAAAAAAAAGTTTTTTCCTGGAATACCCCTTTAAACCAGAACACACAATAATAGCCATGTATATACTTTAAGGGTCCATCAAGGAGATTGTTCTTTGTGGATTGTCTGTCGTGGTTACTTTACACAGCTACCAGATTTTATGTTGTACTGAACAGTGGAAATGCCTACAGTTATTTTCTAGAATCCTATTCTCACTATAGGGCCAGAAATGACAGTTTTAGGTCATACAGAAAGGTCCACCCTTCATGGATAGTACTTGATGCTCAGCTGCTTGGACTCTATAGCACCCGTCTCCATACCGGATATTATAAAATAGCACTAGACAACCCCTTTCATTTAAAGTGGTATTCTGGCCTTATACATCTTATCCCCTATCCAAAAGGAATAGGGGATAAGAGGTCTGATCGTAGTGGTCTTGCCACTGGGCCGATACGTGACATCACTGCCACGCCTCCTCCATTCATGTCTATGGGAGGGGAATGGCCATGACACAATGAAGGGGCTTGGCTGTGACGTCTTGTCTCAGACAGCGCCCGCCACAGAATACTGGGGGCTGCACCGAGGTCGCGGACATCCCAGCAGAGGGATCCCTGCGATCAGACATCTTATCCCCTATCCTTTGGACCAGAAACAAAAACCCCATTCCCATTAGAACATTGTTTTTGCAGTGTGGTAGTGGTGCAGATTCCTAAGCCGGGCTGTCCGAATTATCATGCAGGGTTGAAGAACTTTTGAACAGTAAATCTTGAATGTATAAAGTCATTGGAGGAATTTATCAAGGTTTGCATGCTAGTTTTCTGATGTAAAAAAAGTTGATGATGTAAACATTGATGAGTTCCCCCAATGTCTTTGGACAGAGTAACAAAGAAATACAGGACACTGGGTCAGCATAGCTACAAGACTAAATAGTTTACCATCTTGGCTGCTGCCAGCAGGGACATATGTAGACAGCACATTAATACATTTCCAAGTTGACATATTTTTATGTATGTATGTGTATATATATATATATATATATATATATATATATATATATATATATATCTTTTTTTTTTTTTTTTTTTTTTAAAGGAATATTCCAGGAAAATTGACTTACCCCCTATTCAAAAGTATAAGGGATAAGTAGCTGATCGCAGGGCTCCGACCAATGGCATCCCCCCCACAATCTTCAGCAGGGGACTCTGGCGGTCTCAGTGAGGAGCATGTGTCGTCTATCTGTAGTCGGCACAGGCTCCATTAATTTCTATGGGAGCGCCAATAATGCCCGAAAGCTGTACTCGGGTCTTTTTGGCGCACCCATAGAAATGAATGAAGCACATGACCGCTACACCACGCACTCTTCACAGAGCACCGGGCCCCGTGGATAGGGGATAAGTAAATGTTTTTTGTCTGAGATTTTCAGTGATGTTACAAACATAGATAAAACAGTCTGCCATGGAATCCCAACACCCACCAAGTCATGAAACATACAAATTTTTATTTAAAAAATGTAATAAATAAAAATGATACACAGTCTGGTCCTCTCCCCCATTCTTCGGTACAGATCCTGACTCCCTCCTTCATCTCACTGTCATATGATCTCCTTCAATAATTTTTTTTCTGACTTTTTTCTTAACTTATAAAATAGAGAAATAATTGTTAGCTGCAGCCCTAGAATATTGTACGCGACTATGACATCAATGGGGCTCACAACCTAATATCCAAAGCTCAAAAACAAATAAAACTAATCACATAGGAAGAAAAAAAGAATCAGTAGGTTTTTGGATTATGAGAAGAAACCATAAAACTAGAAAACACCCATAAAACACTAGAGGGACGCAGGAACTCCTTGAAGATGTTGTCCTTGATCAAAGCAAAGACACAAGCTGGCCAATGCGACAGGAGCTATAGCCTTAACTTCATAACCCTAGAGGACCAATGACACAAGTGTATGTCATGGTGCCCCAGTACTTTATGCACCATTAAAGGGGTTATCCATGAAAAAACAACAACATTTTTTATATATCAACAGGCTCAAAAAGTCAAACATATTTCTAAATTACTTCTATTAAAAAAATCTTATTCCTTTCAGTACTTATGAGCTGCTGAAGTTGAGTTGTTCTTTTCTGTCTAAGTGCTCTCTGATGACACCTGTCTCGGGAACTGTCCAGAGTAGAAGCAGATCCCCATAGCAAACCTCTTCTACTCTGTGCATTCCCGAGACAGACAGAGATGTCAGCAGAGAGCACTGTTGTCAGACAGAAAAGAACAACTAATTTTCAGCAGTTGATAATTATTGGAAGGATTAAGATTTTTTTGATAGAAGTAATTTACAAATCTGTTTAACTTTCTGGAGCCAGTTGATATAAGAAATTTTTTTTTTCCTGGAATACCCTGTTAAGTACATTTACGGCATGAACCGAAAAGTGCTCACTTCACACATGGTGAGTCCCAACTACTGACCTCCCTCGCCGCTTATGATGGACATAAGGAAAGCACCCTTAAGGAAGCCGCTCCTAGGCGACGTACCACGTGGGGTTACAGTGGGTCACTCGCCTTCGTGATTTGCTTTAGTTTCACCTTCCATCTGGTCCTTTACCTGGGTCTCACACAGGATCACTGTTTGTTATACAGCATTATTACATATTGTCTTCATTTCATTCATTGTATTTCATTTTCAGGATAGTGGGGTAATGTTTGATTCATATCTGACCTCCATTGGGGAACAATATTGCACATTATTTGCAGGACCAGAGGTCATATTTATGTATATACTGGACAAGTGATGTCTATAGAGGGGTCCATGGTCGCCTCGGGTTGTAGGATAGAGCTCAGTGTTTAAGCCTTTTTAAATTGCTTATAAAAGATTCCTTATTTTGTACGTCATTGTTTATGTTTAGTATTTAATAAAATAATTTTTGTTTGCTCTGCAATCACTGTGACTGCAAGCAGCGTATCCGCAGCGCCAAATATGCTGCGGATGCACTGTGCGTGACCCTACCCTAAAGGGGTAATCACATCACATCAAGCGATAATATCTAGTTAGACTATGTCTTCAGTTTATCATTCGTGGGTGTCTGCTTTTTAGGCCCATCCTGGGAATGAAGGGCTGCAGAACTCGTTTAGCATTATGTCTCCTAAGTTTTCATGGCACTCTTGGTCACTATTCACTTGAATGGACGAGCTGCTATACAGCAGTATTTCTCAACAAGGGTGTCTCCAGCAGTTGCAAAACTACAACTCCCAACATGCCCAGACAGCCAACGGCTGTCCAGGCATGCTGGGAGTTGTAGTTTTGCAACAGCTGGAGGCACCCTGGTTGGGAAACACTGACATACAGGGTAATCTGTGAATAGGACATTGTACCACAGCAGCTCTGCTGCCCCTTTCCTTCTAAAAATCTGATCTATGGGATCTCCATGAAAGTTCAATCACATGTAAGGAGGGATCGGGATCGAGCAGACGGCCAAACAAACTTTCACGTGTATGCGGAGATAACTGTTGAAGGTGTATGGCATACATAGATGACTGTAGACTTACTTATAAAGTCTAAATTCTGCTTACAGATGCTGCACCCTAAGCTCAGCCATCTTAACGAGACTTTATAGAGAAATTTACAGGGTCACAAGATTATTATGTCTTTAGTCTTTGCTTTAAAAAACTTAACAAGATGCAATGGTGCTAAGTAAGCGGAAAACCTTATCACAGCTGTAAACACCAGGAAGAACAAATACTGTGCAGTACAGGTAGACTATATTAAAGTATATCTCCAGTAATAAAGAATATAATTATATACAGCAGGAATGTGCTCAATCATCACTTTTATAAATCCCTTTCATTGACATTTACTTATAGTTCACACCGCAGGGAACACACAACTATGCATTAGGAGACAGTACATTCTGCATGGTTTCCTAAGCTTCTCTCTAAAGTACAGGATCAAATGCAGGAGAATCCCACTCCACCGCACCGCCCCGGAGAATCCCACTCCACCGCACCGCCCCGGAGAATCCCACTCCACCGCACCGCCCCGGAGAATCCCACTCCACCGCACCGCCCCGGAGAATCCCACTCCACCGCACCGCCCCGGAGAATCCCACTCCACCGCACCGCCCCGGAGAATCCCACTCCACCGCACCGCCCCGGAGAATCCCACTCCACCGCACCGCCCCGGAGAATCCCACTCCACCGCACCGCCCCGGAGAATCCCACTCCACCGCACCGCCCCGGAGAATCCCACTCCACCGCACCGCCCCGGAGAATCCCACTCCACCGCACCGCCCCGGAGAATCCCACTCCACCGCACCGCCCCGGAGAATCCCACTCCACCGCCCCGGAGAATCCCACTCCACCGCACCGCCCCGGAGAATCCCACTCCACCGCACCGCCCCGGAGAATCCCACTCCACCGCACCGCCCCGGAGAATCCCACTCCACCGCCCCGGAGAATCCCACTCCACCGCACCGCCCCGGAGAATCCCACTCCACCGCACCGCCCCGGAGAATCCCACTCCACCGCACCGCCCCGGAGAATCCCACTCCACCGCACCGCCCCGGAGAATCCCACTCCACCGCACCGCCCCGGAGAATCCCACTCCACTGCACCGCCCCGGAGAATCCCACTCCACTGCACCGCCCCGGAGAATCCCACTCCACTGCACCGCCCCGGAGAATCCCACTCCACTGTACAGCCCAGGAGAGTCCCATTCCACTGCACAGCCCCGGAGAATCCCATTCCACTGCACAGCCCCGGAGAATCCCATTCCACTGCACCGCCCCGGAGAATCCCATTCCACTGCACAGCCCCGGAGAATCCCATTCCACTGCACAGCCCCGGAGAATCCCATTCCACTGTACCGCCCCGGAGAATCCCATTCCACTGTACCGCCCCGGAGAATCCCATTCCACTGTACCGCCCAGGAGAATCCCACTGTACAGCCCAGGAGAGTCCCACTGTACAGCCCAGGAGAATCCCACTGTACAGCCCAGGAGAATCCCACTGTACAGCCCAGGAGAATCCCACTGTACAGCCCAGGAGAATCCCACTGTACAGCCCAGGAGAATCCCACTGTACAGCCCAGGAGAGTCCCACTGTACAGCCCAGGAGAGTCCCACTGTACAGCCCAGGAGAATCCCACTGTACAGCCCAGGAGAATCCCACTGTACAGCCCAGGAGAGTCCCACTGTACAGCCCAGGAGAGTCCCACTGTACAGCCCAGGAGAATCCCATTCCACTGTACAGCCCAGGAGAATCCCATTCCACTGTACAGCCCAGGAGAATCCCATTCCACTGTACAGCCCAGGAGAATCCCATTCCACTGTACAGCCCAGGAGAATCCCATTCCACTGTACAGCCCAGGAGAATCCCATTCCACTGTACAGCCCAGGAGAATCCCATTCCACTGTACAGCCCAGGAGAATCCCATTCCACTGTACAGCCCAGGAGAATCCCATTCCACTGTACAGCCCAGGAGAATCCCATTCCACTGTACAGCCCAGGAGAATCCCATTCCACTGTACAGCCCAGGAGAATCCCATTCCACTGCACCGCCCAGGAGAATCCCATTCCACTGCACCGCCCAGGAGAATCCCATTCCACTGCACCGCCCAGGAGAATCCCATTCCACTGCACCGCCCAGGAGAATCCCATTCCACTGCACCGCCCAGGAGAATCCCATTCCACTGCACCGCCCAGGAGAATCCCATTCCACTGTACCACACTAGATTATGTGCTGGAGGTGGGAGCCTAAGAAACTGTAGAACACAATGGGGTAGATAATACACTGTTGCAAAGTAAGTGTCTTCATTACCCATAGCAACCAATCACTGTTCAGCTCTCATTAAGATGTGAAAGCTGGTCTCTGACTGGTTGCTATGGGTAACAGACCATTTTAGCGTGACTGTGCCACTCTTACTACTCAAGCTCACTGTTTAACCAGTCAAGACCGTTACCAATAAAGTTGGTTGACTATTGGGGTAAGGGTTGTCTTGTTATATAGTACCTGAACTCCTTTTAGACCCAAGATTGGAAGTTTCAAATAAAAAAAAGTGATCCAGAGGCCTATCATTTCCACAAGGGAGCGAGGCTGCTGTTCTCTAGCACTGAGTATCTACAGTATTATATAATACATCCCATAGACAGCAGTCTATACAGGAAGATATAAGTGACTATTTGCACCCAGGCTCACACAACATGCAGCGTTTTCCAAACAGTGTGCATCCAGCTGTTGCAAAACTACAACTCCCAGCATGCCCAGACAGCCTTTGGCTGTCCGGGCATGCTGGGAGTTGTAGTTTTTCAACAGCTGCAGACACGCTCTTTGAAAAGCACTTTAATACTGACTGATCTGAGTCCCAACCAAATACTTATTAGGGAGGAACCGGGAATATAGCGAAATTGCAATGAAGACTTAGCATTCAATAAAACCAAGATTCATAGGACATGTGCAGTCCAAAAGGGCTGAACTACAGGAGGCCCCGGCTCAGCTTTACCACCCAATGCCATAACCCCACTGCTACATGCAGCTCTAGTTATTAGGATGGGGGTTGTGTGCTGTAGAATTACTTAAGATGGGGGTGGGGGTGGGGGTTTCAATAATGCTTGTCTTCAATTCCTAGCTCTACTGAAAATCAATGGTCAACAATGAAGTGCATTATGTTCAGTGAGTTCACACAGCTGTACAGTGCCAATGGGAATTCGATCTTCGTGTTAATAAAGGGGGTGTTAAGAGGTGGGACCCCATGTCTTAAAGTGGGAGGGGGGCTATAACAGCCACTTAAAGGGTTATCAGGTATATTGAAAATGAAATCCTGTTAGGTGCAGGAATAGAAAAAATAAAAAAATAAAAAACACTATACTTACCTAACCCTCGTCCCCTTCAGATCTCATACAGCTCCATCTAGTCCACAAAACCTCCTCTTCCTGCTTCTGAGATGAGCGCTTAGCACAGGACCTACCTGTTCAGCCATCACTGTGGCCAGTGACACGCTGAGCTGGCAGGTCCTGCACCAAGAGCTTGTCTTAGAGGAGGTAAGAAGGGAAAAGATCAAGGGACCGGACAGAGGAAAAAAAGAGGAGGTGCAGGGAATCAAGGCTAAGTATGTACAGTTTTTTTCCCGATTTTTACCGCCCCCAGCAGGATATTAAAAGGAGTAGTCTAGTATCCAAAAATGTATCCCGTCTGCCGCATGTATCGAGGTGTGTCGATCAAGGCACAAAGTGGTGCCCAACATACCACCTCCATCTCAGTGGATAGGGGATACGTTTTATTATACTAGATCAGTGGTTCTTAACCTTGTTGGGGGTACTGAACCCCACCAGTTTCATATGCGCATTCACCGAACCCCTCTTAATTGGAAAAATAAAATATGATTTTTTCAAATTCAAAACATAGGAGGTATATATTTAAGTATATACTTATAGGTGCACAAAATGAACAAAACCATTAAGAACAAAGAACAAAACCATGAAAACATGATTTTCACACAAAAACTAAAACATAATTAATATTTAATGCAAATCAGTGTGACTTCTGCTGTTGTCTTTCAGAGACCAGTTCAGAAATGCGCGGATTTACCTTGGCAAGTGCTACTCTCATGTCATTTTCGCAACTATGGCAGTGTCCCCCCCCCCCCCACCACATTAGGCAGGCAGTGTCCCCCCCCCCCCACCACATTAGGCAGGCAGTGTCCCCCCCCCCCCACCACATTAGGCAGGCAGTGTCCCCCCCCCCACCACATTAGGCAGGCAGTGTCCCCCCCCCCCCACCACATTAGGCAGGCAGTGTCCCCCCCCCCCCCCACCACATTAGGCAGGCAGTGTCCCCCCCCCCCCCCACCACATTAGGCAGGCAGTGTCCCCCCCCCCCCCACCACATTAGGCAGGCAGTGTCCCCCCCCCCCCCACCACATTAGGCAGGCAGTGTCCCCCCCCCCCACCACATTAGGCAGGCAGTGTCCCCCCCCCCCCCCACCACATTAGGCAGGCAGTGTCCCCCCCCCCCCCCACCACATTAGGCAGGCAGTGTCCCCCCCCCCCCCACCACATTAGGCAGGCAGTGTCCCCCCCCCCCACCACATTAGGCAGGCAGTGTCCGTCCCCCCCCCCCACATTAGGCAGGCAGTGTCCCCCCCCCCACCCACATTAGGCAGGCAGTGTCCCCCCCCCCACATTAGGCAGGCAGTGTCCCCCCCCCCCCCACATTAGGCAGGCAGTGGGGGGGGGGGGGAATTGCCCCGTCGCTACAGGACCGGCAAACACTGGCTCTGCTCGAGGCCCCGGGCCAGCTCAGGGCCCCAAGCAATTGCTTGGTTTGCCTGTCCTGTTGCGACCTCCCCCGCCGAACCCCCGGGACTGACTCACCGAACCCAGGTTAAGAACCACTGTACCAGATAAGATAACCTCTTAGCACTTTAAAAGGGGTACTCCACTGGAAAACATTTTTTTTTAATTAACTGGTGCCAGAAAGTTAAAACAGATTTGTAAATTACTATTTAAAAATCTTAACCCTTCCAGTACTTATTAGCTGCTGTATGTTCCAGAGAAGTTTTTTTCTTTTTGAATTTCCTTTCTGTCTGACCACAGTGCTCTCTACTGACACCTCTGTCCACTTTAGGAACTGTCCAGAGTAGCAGAAAATTCCCATAGCAAACCTATCCTGCTCCGGACAGTTCCTAAAATGTAGAGGTGTCAGCACAAAGCACTGTGGTCAGAAATAGAAAATTCAAAAAGAAAAGAACTTCCTGTGGAGCATATAGCATCTGATAAGTACTAGAAGGATTAAAATTTTTAAATAGAAGTACGGTAATTTACAAATCTGTTTAACTTTCTGGCACCAGTTGATTTAAAGAAAAAAAAGTTTTCCAGGGGAGTACCCCTTTAAACTGCCCCGATACCCTTTGGAACAGCGATCTCCAGATGGGAATACCCCTTTAAGACCATCATTGTGACATCCAGTACTATAGGGTTGTGTCACCAAATTTTCGTAACCTGTTTCCCCATGTCTGGTCTGGTCTGCTCACATGACCCTATGTGGAGTTAGAACGTAACATACTGACTGTTGGCATGAAGGTACATTACACCAGTTATGTGGTGTAAACACGTTTTAAATAAAGCTTAGGTAGAAAGCCAAAGTATCAAACTGGGGTAAAAAGGCCTAAACCTACATACCCTGTCCATGAAACGATTGCACCACTTTTCAGCACAGGGTGGCAGTGATCTATTCCAGACACAGCTCACTAATAACACCCTACACAAAATATCTACAGGGACCCATATTAGTGACAAGACGTCATACAGAGTATATGGGCTACAATCACAGTAAGCACAAGAATGGCATAACCTTCACTTAAAGAGGTACTCCAGTGGGAAAAAAAATTTTGGTGCCAAAAAAATAAAAAAAGGTTTGTAAATTACTACTATTTAAAAATCTTCATCCTTCCAGTAATTATCAGCTGCTATATGCTCCACAGGAAGTTAAGTTGTTCTTTCCAGTCTGACCACAGTGCTCTCTGCTGACACCTCTGTCCATGTAAGGAACTGTCCAGAGCAGGAGAAAATCCCCAAAGCAAACATCTACTGCTTTAGACAGTTCCTGACATGGACAGAGGTGTCAGCAGAGAGCACTGTGGTCAGACAGAAAAGAACTATACCACTTCCTCTGGAGCATACAGCAGCTGATAAGTACAGTGATCCCTCAACTTACAATGGCCTCAACATACAATAGTTTCAACATACAATGGTCTTTTCTGGACCATTGTAACTTGAAACCAGACTCAACATACAATGCTACGGACAGTCCAGATCTGTGATACCTGTCACAACTGGAGGAACTGACCAATCAGAATTGGCATTTTATTGGTAAATCACCTCTATTACTGAAGTACAAGCACTGACTGGCTGTCTGGTAGCGCCCCCTACAGTACAGGGAGGAACTACAAGTTCTGTACTACTCCTTACCTGTACCAGGATTAGCTGCTCCTTTGGACACAAAGTAAGGGCGGCTCCATTTGGGACACTGTGTGTACTGTATAGGACCCTGAAGAAGCTCCTGTCCTCTACATGAACCATTGTTTCCCAACCAGGGTGCCTCCAGCTGTTGCAAAACTACAACTCCCAGCATGCCCGGACAGCCAACGGCTGTCCGGGCATGCTGGGAGTTGTAGTTTTGCAATAGGTGAAGGCACCCTGGTTGGGAAACACTGACATAGACAGTGATTATAGCTCCCAGCAGATCTTTCTTACTTTTATATGTAAGGACTTGCTTTATCTGTATTATTTATCTACTTATTTTTCTTTAATCCTCCTATTTTTCTATTTTTGGATGACATTTTGGTGGCTTCAGAACCAATTACCAGGTTTCCATAGAGTAATGGTCTCAACATACAATGGTCGTCCTGAAACCAATTAATATTGTAGCTTGAGGGACCACTGTACTGGAAGGGTTGAGATTTTTAAATAGAAGTAATTTACAAATCTGTTTTACTTTCTGGCACAAGGAGATTTGAAAAAAAAAATGTTTTTTCCATCAGAGTACCCCTTTAACATGATAAAGGCAAAATTTACCCTGTAAAGGTGTTTACAGGGAAAATGGGGGAGATTCATCAAGACCTTGTGCTGAGGAAAAGTTGACCAGTTGTCCAGAGCAACCAGATTGCTTTTATTTTTCTAAAGCCTTTTCAAAAATGAAAGAATGAATCTGATTGGTTGCTATGGGCAACTGGTCAATTTTTCCTCCACACAAGTTTTGATGAACCTCCCCAATGTGTGTTATTAGTACCCAGTAGAGCCCTGCACAGGACTGTTTACCTAATCCCTTTCCGGCTGCACTTCTGACCATTAAAAGGAAAACGGTCACATGATCACTCCCGCAATAACCACAGGTACTGACGATAGTGCGGGGGACGCCGATTCATATGATCCCTACCTTGCCCAGATCCGTCCGGCCGTTCACCCACAATCTTAGTTTTTCTATATATGCAAATGTGGCTGTAATTGGGATGGGCGGGTTTTCAGGAGCCTAGTGGCACTGTGACATCAGCACCGCTCACTTACGAATATACATCCCCCCTCCCCCCGGCGCTCCTAACTGGTCTTCACTGCGCAGGTGCCGCTTCCTGACATGCGCAGTGCAGACCAGTTAGGAGCGGCGGGGAATGAATATTCATAAGCAGGCGGCGCTGCGGATGGGCGGTGCTGATGTCACAGTGCCACTAGGCTCCTGAAAACCCCGCCCGTGCCAGTTACAGCCACATTTGCATATATAGAAAAACTAAGACTGCGGGTGAACAGCCGGACGGACCCGGGCAAGGTAGGGATCATATGAATCAGCGTCCCCCGCACTATCCGTCAGTACCTGTAGTGTGGGAGTGATCATGTGACAGTTTTCCTTTAACACTCGCTACTACAAGGTGGGTGTTCTATTTCTGCCCACTCCCGCAAAAAATTTGTCACAGCTTTAAACTTTTCTCTGTGCCAATTCATCAGCCCCCTGTATGTTATGTGACCGCCCGATCCTGCAAGTTTTATATCGAGCCCAATCCCATTACAGTCCTCTAGTACACAGCAAGTGATAAGTATTATACACAGTCATGACCGTAAATGTTGGCACCCCTGAAATTTTTCTAGAAAATGAAGTATTTCTCACAGAAAAGGATTGCAGTAACACATGTTTTGCTATACACATGTTTATTCCCTTTGTGTGTATTGGAACTAAACCAAAAAAGGGAGGAAAAAAATATAATTGGACATAATGTCACCAAACTCCAAAAATGGGCTGGACAAAATTATCAGCACCCTTTCAAAATTGTGGAAAAATAAGATTGTTTCGAGCACCTGATGCTCCTTTAAACTCACCTGGAGCAAGTAAAAGGTGTGGGCAATATAAAAATAACACCTGAAAGCAGATAAAAAGGAGAGAAGTTCACTTAGTCTTTGCATTGTGTGTCTGTGTGTGCCACAATAAGCATGGACTACAGAAAGAGGAGAAGAGAACTGTCTGAGGACTTGAGAACCAAAATTGTGGGAAAATATCAAAAATCTCAAGGTTACAAGTCCATCTCTAAAGATCTAGATTTGCCTTTGTCCACAGTGCGCAACATTATCAAGAAGTTTGCAACCCATGGCACTGTAGCTAATTTCCCTGGGTGTGGACAGAAGAGAAAAATTGATGAAAGGTGTCATCGCAGGATAGTCCGGATGGTGGATAAGCAGCCCCAAACAAGTTCCAAAGATATTCAAGTTGTCCTGCAGGCTCAGGGAGCATCAGTGTCAGCGTGAACTATCCATCGACATTTAAATGAAACACTATGGCAGGAGACCCAGGAGGACCCCACTGCTGACACAGAGACATAAAAAAGCAAGATTACATTTTGCCAAAATGAACTTAAGTAAGCCAAAATCCTTCTGGAAAAATGTCTTGTGGACAGATGAGACCAAGATAGAGCTTTTTGGTAAAGCACATCATTCTACTGTTTACCGAAAATGGAATGAGGCCTACAAAGAAAAGAACACAGTACATACAGTGAAATATGGTGGAGGATCAGTGATGTTTTGGGGTTGTTTTGCCGCCTCTGGCACTGGGGGCCTTGAATGTGTACAAGACATCATGAAATCTGAGGATTACCAATGGATTTTGGGTTGCACTGTACAGCCCAGCGTCAGAAAGCTGGTTTGCGTCCGAGATCTTGGGTCTTCCAGCAGGACAATGACCTCAAACATATGTCAAAAAGCACCCAGAAATGGACGGCAACAAAGCGCTGGAGAGTTCTGAAGTGGCCGCTAATGAGTCCAGATCTAAATCCCATTGAACACCTGTGGAGAGATCTTAAAATTGCTGTTGGGAAAAGGCGCCTTCCAATAAGAGACCTGGAGCAGTTTGTAAAGGAAGAGTGGTCCAACATTCCGGCTGAGAGGTGTAAGAAGCTTATTGATGTTATAGGAAGTGACTGATTTCAGTTATTTATTCCAAAAGGTGTGCAACCAAATATTAAGTCAAGGGTGCCAATAATTTTGTCCAGCCCATTTTTGGAGTTTGGTGTGACATTATGCCCAATTTGCTTTTTTTCCTCCCTTTTTTGGTTTAGTTCCAATACACACAAAGAGAATAAACATGTGTATAGCAAAACATGTGTTACTGCAATCCTTTTCTGTGAGAAATACTTCATTTTCTAGAAAAATATCAGGGGTGCCAACATTTACAGCCATATGACTGTAGGTTCCATAACATACACTACAGGCCTTTGGCTGTCCAGGAATGCGGAGAGTTGCAGTTTTGTAACAACTAGAGGCGCCCTGGTTGGGAAGCACTGTACACACATATTACATTATATAACCTATGTATAGCAGTGCACATGTAATATACACTACACTACACTGTATATAACCTATATATAATAGTATAAATGTAATGTACCTAGTAATACCATATATAGAATATACCACAGTATATATATGTAATAGTATGTACGTAATGCAAATAGTAATATCATACACTGCAGTATATACAGTACACTATAACCTATGTATAGCAGCGCACATGTAATATCCACTACACTGTATATAACCTATATATAATAGTATAAATGTAATGTACCTAGTAATATCATATATAGAATATACTATACACCACAGCATATTACCTATATATAATAGTATGTATGTAATGCAAATAGTAATATATCATACACTGCAGTATATACTGTACACTATAACCTATGTATAGCAATGCACATGTAATATACACTACACTGTATATAACAGTATAAATGTAATGTACCTAGCAATATCATATATAGAATATACTATACACTATATACCACAGTATATAACACACATATATATATATATATATATATATATATATATATATATATATATAAATAGTATGTACGTAATGCAAATAGTAATATATCATGCACTGCAGTATATAACCTGTACACTACAACCTATATATAGCAGAATACTAATGTATATGGTAACATAAATCTATATTGTATTTACTGTACATTATCTTACTATACCTTTCATTATAACCTATGTATAGAAGTATAAATGTAATGTTAATATAACCTCTTATTATATATGCTGTACAATAGGATACAGCCCCCTATAGCAGTGGTCTTCAACCTGCAGACCTCTAGATGTTGCAAAACTACAACTCCCAGCATGCCCGGACAGCCGTTGGCTGTCCGGGCATGCTGGGAGTTGTAGTTTTGCAACATCTGGAGGTCCGCAGGTTGAAGACCACTGCCCTATAGTGTATATTAGTTACATAATAGTATACATGAAATCTACCTGGTAACAAGATCATATATAACATACAGTGCATAATGATATATCTACAGTGTATTTAGTATTATACCCCATATAACAGCGTAAAAGGCTTCTACATGGTTTTATAATACATCACATATGGTACATACTGTATATAACACAAGAATGTATACAGTAACCTAAAGATATATACACCACACTGCTCTGTATACAATGTACACAGTAACCTATATCTATAGCAGTATACAAGTATTATATTACACTGCTGTCCTGTATACAATGTAAACAGTAATAGATATATATATGTGTGTAATATATATATATATATATATATATATATATATATCACTGCCCTGTATACAATGTACACGGTAACCTATATCTATAGCAGTATACAAGTATTATATTACACTGCTGGCCTGTATACAATGTAACAGGTATATATATATATATATATATATATATATATATATATATACACACATATATCACTGCCCTGTATACAATGTACACAGTAACCTATATCTATAGCAGTATACAAGTATTATATTACACTGCTGGCCTGTATACAATGTAAACAGTAATATATATATATATATATATATATTATATATACACACACACACACACATAGATATATATCTATATATATATCTATCTATCTATCACTGCCCTGTATACAATGTACACAGTAACCTATACCTACAGCAGTATATACACATCATACTGCCCTGTATACAATGTACACGGTAACCTATATCTATAGCAGTATACAAGTATTATATTACACTGCTGGCCTGTATACAATGTAAACAGTAATATATATATATATATATATATATATACACACATATATCACTGCCCTGTATACAATGTACACAGTAACCTATATCTATAGCAGTATACAAGTATTATATTACACTGCTGGCCTGTATACAATGTAAATACACACACACACACAGATTATATATATATATATATATATATATATATATCTGTGTGTGTGTGTGTATATATAATATATATATATATATATATATATATATATATTACTGTTTACATTGTATACAGGCCAGCAGTGTAATATAATACTTGTATACTGCTATAGATATAGGTTACTGTGTACATTGTATACAGGGCAGTGATATATGTGTGTGTGTATATATATATATATATATATATATACCTGTTACATTGTATACAGGCCAGCAGTGTAATATAATACTTGTATACTGCTATAGATATAGGTTACTGTGTACATTGTATACAGGGCAGTGATAGATATATATATATATATATATATATATATATATATCACTGCCCTGTATACAATGTACACAGTAACCTATACTTACAACAGTATATACACATCATACTGCCCTGTTTACAATGTACACGGTAACCTATACCTACAGCAGTATATACACATCATACTGCCCTGTATACAATGTACACGGTAACCTATACCTACAGCAGTATATACACATCATACTGCCCTGCATACAATGTACACGGTAACCTATACCTACAGCAGTATATACACATCATACTGCCCTGTATACAATGTACACAGTAACCTATACCTACAGCAGTATATACACATCATACTGCCCTGTATACAATGTACACGGTAACCTATACCTACAGCAGTATATACACATCATACTGCCCTGTATACAATGTACACGGTAACCTATACCTACAGCAGTATATACACATCATACTGCCCTGTATACAATGTACACGGTAACCTATACCTACAGCAGTATATACACATCATACTGTGCTGTATACAGTGACCTATATCCAGTACACACAGGTCCTGTGCTCCAGCGGAGGAAGCGGTAACGCACATCCTCGGCCGGGCCGTTCACACTGCGCGGTCTCTCGTTACCTTATCGCAATAGCGCCCGACCAGCTGCTTCATCCGCCAGTGCGGCCCGGTGAACACATCCACCTCATCCGGGAAAGGAGCCATTCTCCACTCTCCATACAGAGCAGACGGCGCTGAGTTCCGCGGGCGGCCACCAGGCTACCACGACGACTCCGGGACTGAACCTACAGCACTAACACCACTCCTCCTCATTACAAGTGCGCAACTACGGCCTACCGCCACTGCGCCTGCGCACCTCTCCCCAGCGTCACTCCCTGAGAGCATCTTCTCCGACGCATGCGCGCCTCTCCGACAGCCTTCGTCGGTCTTCTAGCGCGCCTACGCAATGCACAGCAAAGCTACCAGCCAGCCATCGCGCATGCGTTTACTGAAGTGGATGGCATTGTTGTTATGTCATGCTGACAAATTGTAGTTACGAGAGCAATTTCACCCGTATGCAGTATGTTCAGTGGTGTCCGATATTGACTGTATCCTACTGTGCATATTATCCTCGGAAAGTCTTTACTGACAATGGAAAACAAAAATTTATAAAGAATTATATAATATATAACATTAGAAGCATTTATCGTAAACAACTGTTTCCCAACCTGTGACTCTCCAGCTGTTACAGAATTACAACTCCCATCATGTTCTGACAACTTGTGTTTCTCTACCTGTAGCTCTCCAGCTGTTACAGAACTACAACTCCCATCATGTTCTGACAACTTGTGTTTCTGTACCTTTAGCTCTCCAGCTGTTACAAAACTACAACTCCCATCATGTCCTGACAACTAGTGTTTCTCTACCTTTAGCTCTCCAGCTGTTACAAAACTACAACTCCCATCATGTCCTGACAACTAGTGTTTCTCTACCTTTAGCTCTCCAGCTGTTACATAACTACAACTCCTATCATGTCCTGACAACTTGTGTTTCCCTACCTGTAGCTCTCCAGCTGATACAAAACTACAACTCCCATCATGTCCTGACAACTTGTGTTTCTGTACCTTTAGCTCTCCAGCTGTTACAAAACTACAACTCCCATCATGTCCTGACAACTAGTGTTTCTCTACCTTTAGCTCTCCAGCTGTTACAGAACTACAACTCCTATCATGTCCTGACAACTAGTGATTCCCTACCTTTAGCTCTCCAGCTGATACAAAACTGCAACTTCCATCGTGTCCTGACAACTAGTGCTTCCCAACCTGTAGCTCTCCAGCTGTTACAGAACTACGACTCCCATCATGTCCTGACAACTAGTGTTTCCCTACCTGTAGCTCTCCAGCTGTTACAAAACTACAACTCCTATCATGTCCTGAAAACCTGTGTTTCCCTACCTGTAGCTCTCCAGCTGTTACAGAACTACAACTCCCATCATGTCCTGACAACTTGTGTTTCCCTACCTGTAGCTCTCCAGCTGTTACAGAACTACAACTCCCATCATGTCCTGACAACTAGTGTTTCCCTACGTGTAGCTCTCCAGCTGTTACAGAACTACAACTCCCATCATGTCCTGACAACTTGTGTTTCCCTACCTGTAGCTCTCCAGCTGTTACAGAACTACAACTCCCATCATGTCCTGACAACTTCTGTTGCCCAACCCGTGACTCTCCAAGTGTTGAAAAACAACAGTATTTTAGGACTTCTGGTATGAAAATAATTCATGAGAACTCCCTGGCCTTATCAGCAACCAGGACCCACGGCTAATTCCATACATCACCGATTGGGACGATATCCGGCATTTACCCTTCAAACATTGTGATAAAAGTTGATTGTTGCATCTAAAACAAGAAAAATCTATTGCTGGGGTCCCGATCAGCTGTGAGGATGGGCGGTGCTCTCTTACCTTTGTTTGTTTAGTCTGATCAGCGCCTCAGCGGCCTGTAGTAATGGAGCACCTATAACACTGATCAGCGCCTCAGCGGCCTGTAGTAATGGAGCACCTATAACACTGATCAGCGCCTCAGCAGCCTGTAGTAATGGAGCACCTATAACACTGATCAGCGCCTCAGCAACCTGTAGTAATGGAGCACCTATAACACTGATCAGCTCCTCAGCAGCCTGTAGTAATGGAGCACCTATAACACTGATCAGCGCCTCAGCAGCCTGTAGTAATGGAGCACCTATAACACTGATCAGTGCCTCAGCAGCCTGTAGTAATGGAGCACCTATAACACTGATCAGCGCCTCAGCAGCCTGTAGTAATGGAGCACCTATAACACTGATCAGCGCCTCAGCAGCCTGTAGTAATGGAGCACCTATAACACTGATCAGCTCCTCAGCAGCTTGTAGTAATGGAGCACCTATAACACTGATCAGCACCTCAGCAACCTGTAGTAATGGAGCACCTATAACACTGATCAGCACCTCAGCAGCCTGTAGTAATGGAGCACCTATAACACTGATCAGCTCCTCAGCAGCTTTTAGTAATGGAGCACCTATAACACTGATCAGCGCCTCAGCAGCCTGTAGTAATGGAGCACCTATAACACTGATCAGCGCCTCAGCAGCCTGTAGTAATGGAGCATCTATAACACTGATCAGCGCCTCAACAGCCTGTAGTAATGCAGCACCTATAACACTGATCAGCGCCTCAGCAGCTTGTAGTAATGGAGCACCTATAACACTGATCAGCTCCTCAGCAGCTTGTAGTAATGGAGCACCTATAACACTGATCAGCGCCTCAGCAGCCTGTAGTAATGGAGCACCTATAACACTGATCAGCGCCTCAGCAGCCTGTAGTAATGGAGCACCTATAACACTGATCAGCTCCTCAGCAGCTTGTAGTAATGGAGCACCTATAACACTGATCAGCACCTCAGCAACCTGTAGTAATGGAGCACCTATAACACTGATCAGCGCCTCAGCAGCCTGTAGTAATGGAGCACCTATAACACTGATCAGCGCCTCAGTAGCCTGTAGTAATGGAGCACCTATAACACTGATCAGCGCCTCAGCAGCCTGTAGTAATGGAGCACCTATTACACTGATCAGCTCCTCAGCAGCCTGTAGTAATGGAGCACCTATAACACTGATCAGCGCCTCAGCAGCCTGTAGTAATGGAGCACCTATAACACTGATCAGCTCCTCAGCAGCCTGTAGTAATGGAGCACCTATAACACTGATCAGCGCCTCAGCAGCCTGTAGTAATGGAGCACCTATAACACTGATCAGCGCCTCAGCAGCCTGTAGTAATGGAGCACATATAACACTGATCAGCTCCTCAGCTGCCTGTAGTAATGGAGCACCTATAACACTGATCAGCGCCTCAGCAGCCTGTAGTAATGGAGCACCTATAACACTGATCAGCACCTCAGCAGCCTGTAGCAATGGAGCACCTATAACACTGATCAGCGCCTCAGTAGCCTGTAGTAATGGAGCACCTAAAAGGGTACGTTCACACTACGGAATTGCCGCGGAATTTCCGGGCGGAATTCCGCAGGCGCAATTCTGTGGTGTGAACTTTAACATTAGTGTGAACGGGTCTCCGCGAGACCCGTTCACACTACGGAATTTCAGCGGCGGACATGTTCATTCTTTGTGCGGAATCCGCGAGCGGACCATAGCCGTCAATGGTGACGGGTCAGTGCCCCGCGTCCCTAGTGCCGCAGTATTCGGCCAGGCAGAATCAGTAGTAATGGAGCACCTATAACACTGATCAGCGCCTCAGCAGCCTGTAGTAATGGAACACCTATAACACTGATCAGCGCCTCAGCAGCCTGTAGTAATGGAGCACCTATAACACTGATCAGCGCCTCAGCAGCCTGTAGTAATGGAGCACCTATAACACTGATCAGCGCCTCAGCAGCCTGTAGTAATGGAGCACCTATAACACTGATCAGCGCCTCAGCAGCCTGTAGTAATGGAGCACCTATAACACTGATCAGCTCCTCAGCAGCTTGTGGTAATGGAGCACCTATAACACTGATCAGCGCCTCAGCAGCCTGTAGTAATGGAGCACCTATAACACTGATCAGCGCCTCAGCAGCCTGTAGTAATGGAGCACCTATAACACTGATCAGCTCCTCAGCAGCTTGTAGTAATGGAGCACCTATAACACTGATCAGCACCTCAGCAACCTGTAGTAATGGAGCACCTATAACACTGATCAGCGCCTCAGCAGCCTGTAGTAATGGAGCACCTATAACACTGATCAGCGCCTCAGCAGCCTGTAGTAATGGAGCACCTATAACACTGATCAGCGCCTCAGCAGCCTGTAGTAATGGAGCACCTATTACACTGATCAGCTCCTCAGCAGCCTGTAGTAATGGAGCACCTATAACACTGATCAGCGCCTCAGCAGCCTGTAGTAATGGAGCACCTATAACACTGATCAGCTCCTCAGCAGCCTGTAGTAATGGAGCACCTATAACACTGATCAGCGCCTCAGCAGCCTGTAGTAATGGAGCACCTATAACACTGATCAGCGCCTCAGCAGCCTGTAGTAATGGAGCACATATAACACTGATCAGCTCCTCAGCTGCCTGTAGTAATGGAGCACCTATAACACTGATCAGCGCCTCAGCAGCCTGTAGTAATGGAGCACCTATAACACTGATCAGCACCTCAGCAGCCTGTAGCAATGGAGCACCTATAACACTGATCAGCGCCTCAGTAGCCTGTAGTAATGGAGCACCTAAAAGGGTACGTTCACACTACGGAATTGCCGCGGAATTTCCGGGCGGAATTCCGCAGGCGCAATTCTGTGGTGTGAACTTTAACATTAGTGTGAACGGGTCTCCGCGAGACCCGTTCACACTACGGAATTTCAGCGGCGGACATGTTCATTCTTTGTGCGGAATCCGCGAGCGGACCATAGCCGTCAATGGTGACGGGTCAGTGCCCCGCGTCCCTAGTGCCGCAGTATTCGGCCAGGCAGAATCAGTAGTAATGGAGCACCTATAACACTGATCAGCGCCTCAGCAGCCTGTAGTAATGGAACACCTATAACACTGATCAGCGCCTCAGCAGCCTGTAGTAATGGAGCACCTATAACACTGATCAGCGCCTCAGCAGCCTGTAGTAATGGAGCACCTATAACACTGATCAGCGCCTCAGCAGCCTGTAGTAATGGAGCACCTATAACACTGATCAGCGCCTCAGCAGCCTGTAGTAATGGAGCACCTATAACACTGATCAGCTCCTCAGCAGCTTGTAGTAATGGAGCACCTATAACACTGATCAGCGCCTCAGCAGCCTGTAGTAATGGAGCACCTATAACACTGATCAGCGCCTCAGCAGCCTGTAGTAATGGAGCACCTATAACACTGATCAGCTCCTCAGCAGCTTGTAGTAATGGAGCACCTATAACACTGATCAGCACCTCAGCAACCTGTAGTAATGGAGCACCTATAACACTGATCAGCGCCTCAGCAGCCTGTAGTAATGGAGCACCTATAACACTGATCAGCGCCTCAGCAGCCTGTAGTAATGGAGCACCTATAACACTGATCAGCGCCTCAGCAGCCTGTAGTAATGGAGCACCTATTACACTGATCAGCTCCTCAGCAGCCTGTAGTAATGGAGCACCTATAACACTGATCAGCGCCTCAGCAGCCTGTAGTAATGGAGCACCTATAACACTGATCAGCTCCTCAGCAGCCTGTAGTAATGGAGCACCTATAACACTGATCAGCGCCTCAGCAGCCTGTAGTAATGGAGCACCTATAACACTGATCAGCGCCTCAGCAGCCTGTAGTAATGGAGCACATATAACACTGATCAGCTCCTCAGCTGCCTGTAGTAATGGAGCACCTATAACACTGATCAGCGCCTCAGCAGCCTGTAGTAATGGAGCACCTATAACACTGATCAGCACCTCAGCAGCCTGTAGCAATGGAGCACCTATAACACTGATCAGCGCCTCAGTAGCCTGTAGTAATGGAGCACCTAAAAGGGTACGTTCACACTACGGAATTGCCGCGGAATTTCCGGGCGGAATTCCGCAGGCGCAATTCTGTGGTGTGAACTTTAACATTAGTGTGAACGGGTCTCCGCGAGACCCGTTCACACTACGGAATTTCAGCGGCGGACATGTTCATTCTTTGTGCGGAATCCGCGAGCGGACCATAGCCGTCAATGGTGACGGGTCAGTGCCCCGCGTCCCTAGTGCCGCAGTATTCGGCCAGGCAGAATCAGTAGTAATGGAGCACCTATAACACTGATCAGCGCCTCAGCAGCCTGTAGTAATGGAACACCTATAACACTGATCAGCGCCTCAGCAGCCTGTAGTAATGGAGCACCTATAACACTGATCAGCGCCTCAGCAGCCTGTAGTAATGGAGCACCTATAACACTGATCAGCGCCTCAGCAGCCTGTAGTAATGGAGCACCTATAACACTGATTAGCGCCTCAGCAGCCTGTAGTAATGGAGCACCTATAACACTGATCAGCACCTCAGCAGCCTGTAGCAATGGAGCACCTATAACACTGATCAGCGCCTCAGTAGCCTGTAGTAATGGAGCACCTAAAAGGGTACGTTCACACTACGGATTTGCCGCGGAATTTCCGGGCGGAATTCCACAGGCGCAATTCTGTGGTGTGAACTTTAACATTAGTGTGAACGGGTCTCCGCGAGACCCGTTCACACTACGGAATTTCAGCGGCGGACATGTTCATTCTTTGTGCGGAATCCGCGAGCGGACCATAGCCGTCAATGGTGACGGGTCAGTGCCCCGCGTCCCTAGTGCCGCAGTATTCGGCCAGGCAGAATCAGTAGTAATGGAGCACCTATAACACTGATCAGCGCCTCAGCAGCCTGTAGTAATGGAACACCTATAACACTGATCAGCGCCTCAGCAGCCTGTAGTAATGGAGCACCTATAACACTGATCAGCGCCTCAGCAGCCTGTAGTAATGGAGCACCTATAACACTGATCAGCGCCTCAGCAGCCTGTAGTAATGGAGCACCTATAACACTGATCAGCGCCTCAGCAGCCTGTAGTAATGGAGCACCTATAACACTGATCAGCGCCTCAGCAGCCTGTAGTAATGCAGCACCTATAACACTGATCAGCGCCTCAGCGGCCTGTAGTAATGCAGCACCTATAACACTGATCAGCGCCTCAGCAGCCTGTAGTAATGGAGCACCTATAACACTGATCAGCGCCTCAGCAGCCTGTAGTAATGCAGCACCTATAACACTGATCAGTGCTGTGCCAATCAAAGATGGCATGTAATAGTTCTTTATGGGGACTTTAAAATAGTGAATACAATAAATGCTAACAAAAAAGATGTAATAAATGTGAATAAGCCTCTTCCATAATAAAGGTTTGAATCACCTCCCTTTTTCAATTTTTTCAAAAACAATAATGTACATCATGATGCGCTGCTACTTTGGACACGAGGATGTACATTTATGTCCTGTACATGTAGGAAGCGCAGGAGCTGTGCTCGCTGCATGTACGGAGGGTCCGAGCTGCTAGCGGCAGCCATGAACTCGTATGTAATGGCGGATATCAGCAATCGTGCTAATGCCCTCCATTAACTGTTCAGATGCCTTGATAAATACTGATCACTGCATCTGCGGCAATGGGGCGGCTTTGCTGGCACATCAGATCTCCCGCCAAGGGATCAGATGAGCCAAGATGGCGGACGGAGATCTCCTCACCTGCCTCGGGCCACTCTGATGGGTTCTTCTTCTTTGATCTGCTTTCTAGCAGACTACAGTAGTAAATCACCGACTATACTAATCAGTGCTATGCCTATTGGGACATAAAACATTTAAAATAAATGGTAACAAAAAAATATATATAAGAGGCCCCTCCTTGAAAAACATTATAAATGAAGGAACGAATGAATTAATGAAGCAATTAGTTAATCAAACAATCAAATTATAATGTTCATGATCCCAAATGGTCAATGGCGTCAACGTTAAAAAAAAAAGAAAAAGTCCAAAATTGCTGATTTTTGGTCTCATCACATTCCAAAAAAATTTAAGAAAAAGTGAAAAAAAAGTCACATATACGTAAAAGTGGTACAATAATAAAACAAAAACCTACAGATCGTTGTGCAAAAGATTTGCCCTTATACAGCCCCGTATATGGAAAAATTAGAAACGTATAGGTGGTCACAATAAGCCAATTTTAAACATACTTTTATTATGAAAAAAAAGTTTGTGTTTTTTTAAAAGCAGTACAGTAATAGCAAAGCATATAAACATGGATATCATTCTAATCGTATTGACCCACAGAATAACGAAAACATGTCATTTAAACTGCAAAGTGCACAGCAGGAAAACGAGACCGAATGAATCCTTTTCTTTTCAATTTCCCCACAAAAATAATATTTGTTTGGTTTTGCTATACATTTTATGGTGATGTTATCAGAAAGTACAATTGGTTGTGCAAAAAACAAGCCCTTATTAGTGATGAGCGGCAGGGGCCATATTCAAATTTGCGATATTTTGCTATGTTCGTTCTCATGCGAAAATTCGTAATGAAATTTGCATAGTACGCATACATTATTATTATATCTCACCTAAAAGAAGGGAGGGATCAGTGTCCAGTCTGGAAGTGCCGATATTTGCATAAATATTCGCAGAAATATTCGCATAAATACACATAAAAAAGTGCATTTCGAATATTCGCGCCCAACACTAGCCCTCATATGGGTGTGAAGATAAACATTTTAAAGAGTTATAGCTCTTAGAAGGAGAGGAGGAAAAAAACTAAAATGTAAAAATAAAATGGGCTGTGTAAAAAACAAGTACCAGAATTAATGATTTTGGTCACTTCATATAGCGGAAAATAATTCATAAAAAGCGATCAAAAAGCCCCATGAAAACAAAAATGGTAATGATCAATGTGACATATCACTGTATGAAAAAGTTCCCCCTCATACAGACCCGAATACAGAACAATAAAAGTGTTATGGGGGTCAGAAGAAGACAATTTTAAGAGGAAGAATTTTCATACAAAAAGTTATAATTTTTTAAAAATAAAACAAAACCCATATACTCATATGAACCTGCAAGATAAGGATAATGTGTCATTTTTCCGAAAAGTGCACTGCGTAGAAACATTTTTTCATGCAAAATTTTATGATTTTTTTTAAAGTAGTAAAATAAATCAAAAACTATATCAAATGGGTATTGTTTAACTCGTATTAAACTACAGAAAAAATGATAATGTGCCATTTATACCAAAAAAAAGTGCACTGCGCAGAAATGGAAGCCCTCAAAACTAGCAAAATGGCTCATTTATATTTTGCTCTACACCCTAAAATGGGTCTGTAGGGGGAAAATTAAAAGTGTTATGGATATTAGAAGTCATGGAGAAAATACGAAAAGGAAAAATCCTGATGTCCTTAAGGAGTACAAAATAAGTTATATATTCCTGGAAATAGTATTAAAAAAAACATACTCACTTTCCTCAGGTCCCCCCAACTCCTGCTAGAACTTTATCCAGTCCTTTGCTTTCTCCTTTCGAGACTCGTCTCAGCAGTGCCGGTCCTTTTAGCCAATCACTAACTGAGGCTGAACACTGCTGCACACAGTAACTGGCTGAGCAGGCTAGGACAAGCTTGGCTTAAAAGTAGGAAGCAAAACGATGAGCTGCTTGGAAGTGAGGTGGGTGAGTATACCTTTTTATTAGTTATACACCATTTCCAGCCATACAATTTTTTCGTCTCTGGATAACCTCTTTCACACACAAATTTGATTTAATGGGGTACTCTGGTGAAAATTATTATTATTTTTTTTAAATCAACTGGCGTCAGAAAGTTAAACAGATTTGTACATTACTTCTATTAAAAGATCTTAATCCTTCCAGTACTTATTAGCTGCTGTATAAAACAGATACATCTGTGAATTTATTTTCTCTCTGACAACAGTGCTCTCTGCTGACACCTCTGTCCGTGTCAGGAACTGTCCAGATTAGAATAATATCCCCATAGAAAACCTCTCCTGCTTTGGACAGTTCCTGACAAGGACAGAGGTGTCAGCAGAGAGCACTGTGGTCAGACTGGAAAGAACTTCACAAATTTTTCTGTAGTATATCTGTAGTATACAGCAGCTGATAAGTACTAGAAGGGTTAAGATTTTTAAATAGAAGTGATTTACAAATCTGTTTAACTTTTTTTGCACCAGTTGATTGGAAAACATTTCTTTTCCCAACCAAGTTCCCCTTTAACCCCTTAACGACGCAGGACATATATTTACGTCCTACGGCGGCACCCGCGATATGAAGCGGGGTCGCATCACATTGTGTCGGTCCCGGCGCTCATCAACGGCCGGGACCCGCGGCTAATACCACACATCGCTGATCGCGGCAATGTGCGGTATTAACCCTTTAGAAGCGGCGGTCAAAGCTGACCGCCGCTTCTAAAGCGAAAGTGAAAGTATCCCGGCTAGTCAGTCGGGCTGTTCGGGTCCGCCGCGGTGAAATCGCGGGGTCCCGAACAGCTTGCAGGACACCGGGAGGGCCCTTACCTGCCTCCTCGGTGTCCGATCGACTAATGACTGCTCTGTGCCTGAGATCAAGGCAGGAGCAGTCAAGCGCCGATAACGCTGATCACAGGCATGCTAATACACGCCAGTGATCAGCATGAGAGATCAGTGTGTGCAGTTTTATAGGTCCTTATGGGACCTATAACACTGCAAAAAAAAAGTTAAAAAAAGTGTTAATAAAGGTCATTTAACCCCTTCCCTAATAAAAGTTTGAATCACCCCCCTTTTCCCATAAAAAAAATAAAACAGTGTAAATAAAAAAAAGTAAACATATGTGGTATCGCCGCATGCGTAAATGTCCGAACTATAAAAATATATCATTAATTAAACCGCACGGACAATGGCATACGCGCAAAAAAATTCTAAAGTCCAAAAAAGCGTATTTTGGTCACTTTTTATACCATTAAAAAATTAATAAAAAGTGATCAAAAAGTCCGATCAAAACACAAATCATACCAATAAAAACTTCAAATCACGGCGCAAAAAATGAGTCCTCAGACCGCCCTGTACGTGGAAAAATAAAAAAAGTTATAGGGGTCAGAAGAGGACATTTTTAAACGTATATGTCACGATGCCGGCTGGCAGGTAGTGGATCCTCTGTGCCAGAGAGGGATTGGCGTGGACCGTGCTAGTGGACCGGTTCTAAGCCACTACTGGTTTTCACCAGAGCCCGCCGCAAAGCGGGATGGTCTTGCTGCGGCGGTAGTGACCAGGTCGTATCCACTAGCAACGGCTCACCTCTCTGGCTGCTGAAGATAGGCGCGGTACAAGGGAGTAGGCAGAAGCAAGGTCGGACGTAGCAGAAGGTCGGGGCAGGCAGCAAGGATCGTAGTCAGGGGCAACGGCAGAAGGTCTGGAAACACAGGCAAGGAACACACAAGGAACGCTTTCACTGGCACTAAGGCAACAAGATCCGGCAAGGGAGTGCAAGGGAAGTGAGGTAATATAGGGAAGTGCACAGGTGATTACCCTAATTGGAACCACTGCGCCAATCAGCGGCGCAGTGGCCCTTTAAATCGCAGAGACCCGGCGCGCGCGCGCCCTAGGGAGCGGGGCCGCGCGCGCCGGGACAGAACAGACGGGGAGCGAGTCAGGTAGGGTAGCCGGGGTGCGCATCGCGAGCGGGCGCTACCCGCATCGCGAATCGCATCCCGGCTGGCAGCGGGATCGCAGCGCCCCGGGTCAGAGGACGTGACCGGAGCGCTGCAGCGGAGAGAGTGAAGCGAGCGCTCCGGGGAGGAGCGGGGACCCGGAGCGCTCGGCGTAACAGTACCCCCCCCCTTGGGTCTCCCCCTCTTCTTGGAGCCTGAGAACCTGAGGAGCAGACTTTTGTCAAGGATGTTGTCCTCAGGTTCCCAGGATCTCTCTTCAGGACCACAACCCTCCCAGTCTACTAAAAAAAAATTTTTCCCTCTGACCTTTTTGGCAGCCAAAATTTCCTTGACCGAGAAGACGTCCGAGGAGCCGGAAACAGGAGTGGGAGGAACAGATTTGGGAGAAAAACGGTTGAGGATGAGTGGTTTGAGAAGAGAGACGTGAAAGGCATTAGGGATACGAAGAGAAGGAGGAAGAAGAAGTTTATAAGAGACAGGATTAATTTGACACAAAATTTTGAAAGGACCAAGATAGCGTGGTCCCAACTTGTAGCTAGGGACACGGAAGCGGACATATTTAGCGGAGAGCCATACCTTGTCTCCAGGGGAAAAAACGGGGGGAGCTCTTCTTTTCTTATCCGCGAACCTCTTCATGCGTGAAGAAGCCTGTAAGAGAGAATTTTGGGTCTCTCTCCATATAATGGAAAGGTCACGAGAAATTTCATCCACAGCGGGCAGACCAGAGGGCAAGGGGGTAGGGAGGGGGGGAAGAGGGTGACGGCCGTACACCACGAAAAATGGGGATTTGGAGGAAGATTCAGAGACCCTGAAGTTATACGAGAATTCGGCCCATGGAAGGAGATCTGCCCAGTCATCCTGGCGGGAGGAAACAAAATGTCGCAAATAATCACCCAAGATCTGGTTAATTCTTTCTACTTGTCCATTGGACTGGGGATGATATGCAGAGGAAAAATTTAATTTAATCTTGAGTTGTTTACAGAGAGCCCTCCAGAATTTAGACACGAATTGGACACCTCTATCCGAGACAATCTGCGTAGGCAACCCGTGAAGACGAAAAATGTGTACAAAAAATTGTTTAGCCAACTGAGGCGCAGAAGGAAGACCAGGAAGAGGGATGAAATGTGCCATTTTGGAGAATCGATCAACGACCACCCAAATAACAGTGTTGCCACGGGAAGGGGGTAAATCAGTAATAAAATCCATACCAATCAGAGACCAAGGCTGTTCGGGGACAGGCAGAGGATGAAGAAAACCAGCGGGCTTCTGGCGAGGAGTCTTATCCCGGGCACAGATAGTGCAGGCTCGCACAAAGTCCCCAACATCCGTCTCCAGAGTCGGCCACCAATAGAAGCGGGAGATGAGTTGCACAGATTTCTTGATGCCCGCATGACCTGCGAGATGGGAGGAGTGACCCCATTTGAGGATTCCGAGGCGTTGGCGTGGAGAAACAAAGGTCTTCCCTGGAGGAGTCTGCCTGATGGAGGCAGGAGAAGTGGAGATCAGGCAGTCAGGTGGAATGATGTGTTGCGGAGGGAGATCAACTTCTGAGGCATCCGAGGAACGAGAGAGAGCATCGGCCCTAATGTTCTTATCGGCAGGACGAAAGTGAATCTCAAAATTAAATCGGGCAAAGAACAGAGACCACCGGGCCTGGCGAGGATTCAGCCGTTGGGCAGACTGGAGGTAGGAGAGGTTCTTGTGGTCGGTGTAGATAATAACAGGAGAACTTGATCCCTCCAGCAGATGCCTCCATTCCTCAAGTGCTAATTTAATGGCTAGAAGCTCTCGATCCCCGATGGAGTAGTTCCTCTCCGCTGGAGAGAAGGTCCTAGAGAAAAAACCACAAGTGACAGCATGCCCGGAAGAATTTTTTTGTAGAAGAACAGCTCCAGCTCCCACTGAGGAGGCATCAACCTCCAATAGGAAGGGTTTGGAAGGGTCAGGTCTGGAGAGGACGGGAGCCGAAGAAAAGGCAGACTTGAGTCGTTTAAAGGCGTCTTCTGCTTGAGGAGGCCAGGACTTGGGATCAGCACTTTTTTTGGTTAAAGCCACGATAGGAGCCACAATGGTAGAAAAATGTGGAATAAATTGCCTGTAATAATTGGCGAACCCCAAAAAGCGTTGGATAGCACGGAGTCCGGAGGGGCGTGGCCAATCTAAGACGGCAGAGAGTTTGTCTGGATCCATCTGTAGTCCCTGGCCAGAGACCAAATATCCTAGAAAAGGAAGAGATTGGCATTCAAACAGACATTTCTCAATTTTGGCATAGAGTTGGTTGTCACGAAGTCTCTGAAGAACCATACGGACATGCTGGCGGTGTTCTTCTAGGTTGGCAGAAAAAATTAGGATATCGTCCAGATATACAACAACACAGGAGTATAACAGATCACGAAAAATTTCATTGACAAAGTCTTGGAAGACGGCAGGGGCGTTGCACAGTCCAAAGGGCATGACCAGATACTCAAAGTGTCCATCTCTGGTGTTAAATGCCGTTTTCCACTCGTCCCCCTCTCTGATGCGGATGAGGTTATAGGCGCCTCTTAAGTCCAATTTAGTGAAGATGTGGGCACCTTGGAGGCGATCAAAGAGTTCAGAGATGAGGGGTAAGGGGTAGCGGTTCTTAACCGTGATTTTATTAAGACCGCGGTAGTCAATGCAAGGACGTAGGGAGCCATCTTTTTTGGACACAAAGAAAAATCCGGCTCCGGCAGGAGAGGAGGATTTACGGATAAAGCCCTTCTTTAGATTCTCCTGGACGTATTCGGACATGGCAAGAGTCTCTGGGGCAGAGAGAGGATAAATTCTGCCCCGGGGTGGAGTAGTGCCCGGGAGGAGGTCGATAGGGCAATCATAAGGCCTGTGAGGAGGTAGTGTCTCAGCTTGTTTTTTGCAGAAAACATCCGCGAAGTCCATATAGGCCTTAGGGAGACCGGTTACTGGAGGAACCACAGAGTTACGGCAAGGGTTACTGGGAACCGGTTTTAGACAGTTCTTGGAACAAGAGGACCCCCAACTCTTGATCTCCCCAGTGGACCAATCCAGGGTAGGGGAATGAAGTTGAAGCCAGGGAAGTCCAAGGAGAATTTCCGAGGTGCAATTGGGGAGGACCAAAAGTTCAATCCTCTCATGATGAGATCCGATGCTCATAAGAAGGGGCTCCGTGCGGAAACGTATGGTACAGTCCAATCTTTCATTATTTACACAATTGATGTAGAGGGGTCTGGCGAGACTGGTCACCGGGATGTTGAACCTGTTGACGAGAGAGGCCAAAATAAAATTTCCTGCAGATCCAGAGTCCAAGAAGGCCACAGCAGGGAAGGAGAAGGCAGAGGCAGACATCCGCACAGGCACAGTAAGACGTGGAGAAGCAGAGTAGACATCAAGGACTGTCTCACCTTTGTGCGGAGTCAGCGTACGTCTTTCCAGGCGGGGAGGACGGATAGGACAATCCCTCAGGAAGTGTTCGGTACTAGCACAGTACAGGCAGAGGTTCTCCATACGGCGTCGTGTCCTCTCTTGAGGTGTCAGGCGAGACCGGTCGACCTGCATAGCCTCCACGGCGGGAGGCACAGGAACAGATTGCAGGGGACCAGAGGAGAGAGGAGCCGAGGAGACGAAACGCCTCGTGCGAACAGAGTCCATATCTTGGCGGAGTTCCTGGCGCCTTTCAGAAAAACGCATGTCAATGCGAGTGGCTAGGTGAATGAGTTCATGTAGATTAGCAGGGATTTCTCGTGCGGCCAGAACATCTTTAATGTTGCTGGATAGGCCTTTTTTGAAGGTCGCGCAGAGGGCCTCATTATTCCAGGACAATTCTGAAGCAAGTGTACGGAATTGTACGGCATACTCGCCAACGGAAGAATTACCCTGGACCAGGTTCAACAGGGCAGTCTCAGCAGAAGAGGCTCGGGCAGGTTCCTCAAAGACACTTCGGATTTCCGAGAAGAAGGAGTGTACAGAGGCAGTGACGGGGTCATTGCGGTCCCAGAGCGGTGTGGCCCATGACAGGGCTTTTCCGGACAGAAGACTGACTACGAAAGCCACCTTAGACCTTTCAGTGGGAAACAGGTCCGACATCATCTCCAGATGCAGGGAACATTGGGAAAGAAAGCCACGGCAAAACTTAGAGTCCCCATCAAATTTATCCGGCAAGGATAAGCGTATCCCAGGAGCGGCCACTCGCTGCGGAGGAGGTGCAGGAGCTGGCGGAGGAGATGACTGCTGAAGCTGTGGTAGTAACTGTTGTAGCATAACGGTCAGTTGAGACAGCTGTTGGCCTTGTTGCGCTATCTGTTGTGACTGCTGGGCGACCACCGTGGTGAGGTCAGCGACAACTGGCAGAGGAACTTCAGCGGGATCCATGGCCGGATCTACTGTCACGATGCCGGCTGGCAGGTAGTGGATCCTCTGTGCCAGAGAGGGATTGGCGTGGACCGTGCTAGTGGACCGGTTCTAAGCCACTACTGGTTTTCACCAGAGCCCGCCGCAAAGCGGGATGGTCTTGCTGCGGCGGTAGTGACCAGGTCGTATCCACTAGCAACGGCTCACCTCTCTGGCTGCTGAAGATAGGCGCGGTACAAGGGAGTAGGCAGAAGCAAGGTCGGACGTAGCAGAAGGTCGGGGCAGGCAGCAAGGATCGTAGTCAGGGGCAACGGCAGAAGGTCTGGAAACACAGGCAAGGAACACACAAGGAACGCTTTCACTGGCACTAAGGCAACAAGATCCGGCAAGGGAGTGCAAGGGAAGTGAGGTAATATAGGGAAGTGCACAGGTGATTACCCTAATTGGAACCACTGCGCCAATCAGCGGCGCAGTGGCCCTTTAAATCGCAGAGACCCGGCGCGCGCGCGCCCTAGGGAGCGGGGCCGCGCGCGCCGGGACAGAACAGACGGGGAGCGAGTCAGGTAGGGGAGCCGGGGTGCGCATCGCGAGCGGGCGCTACCCGCATCGCGAATCGCATCCCGGCTGGCAGCGGGATCGCAGCGCCCCGGGTCAGAGGACGTGACCGGAGCGCTGCAGCGGAGAGAGTGAAGCGAGCGCTCCGGGGAGGAGCGGGGACCCGGAGCGCTCGGCGTAACAGTATACATTTTCCTGCATGTAGTTATGATTTTTTCCAAAAGTACGACAAAATCAAACCTATGTAAGTAGGGTATCATTTTAACCGTATGGACCTACAGAATAATGATAAGGTGTAATTTTTACCGAAATATGCACTGCGTAGAAACGGAAGCCCCCAAAAATTACAAAATTGTGTTTTTTCTTCGATTTTGTCGCACAATTATTTTTTTCCCGTTTCGTCGTGAATTTTTGGGTAAAATTACTGATGTGCCTGCAAAGTAGAATTGGTGACGCAAAAAATAAGCCATAATATGGATTTTTAGGTGGAAAATTGAAAGGGTTATGATTTTTAAAAGGTAAGGAGGGAAAAACGAAAGTGCAAAAACGGAAAAACCCTGAGTCCTTAAGGGGTTAATCCTTCCGGTACTTAACAGCTGCTGTATGCTACACAGGAAGTTCTTTTCTTTTAAAATGTCTTTTCTGTCTCACCACAGTGCTCTCTGCTGACACCTCTGTCTGTCTTAGGAACTGTCAAGAGCAAGAACAAATCCCCATAGCAAACCTATCCTGCTCTTGACAAGTTCCTGAGACAGACAGAGGTGTCAGCAGAGAGCACTGTGGTCAGACAGAAAATAGATTTTTAAAGAAAAGAACTTCCTCTGTAGTATACAGCAGCTGATAAGTACTGGAAGGATTAAGTTTTTTAAATAAAGGCAATTTACAAAACTGTTTAACGTTCTGGCACCAGTTGATTTAGAATTTTATTTTTTCACCAGAGTACCCCTTTAATCCATAGAACTTCTTCTGAGCATAATTTTCTTTTACCATTCCTTGTGCACCAGGTAAGAGGATCAAAGTGCATTGATAATGGACACAGGGAGTTAGTATCAGTAAGTGAATATTAACTGCAAACCGCTGAAAAGCTGCCCCTCAGAACAGAAGCCTTGTATAACAAGAACAGCCAGGTCTTAGAACTGGGGTCCCTCTGACATCACAGATCCTCCAAGGTATGGAACATTCTTTCTGGTCTTCCATTCTGCATCCTATAGGATTATTAGAAAGCTACTGGACGTTACTGACCTACTCTCTGTGTGTGAACTATAACATTATGCCAGTCATTTATTACATTTCTTGTGAGTGAATATCTGTAAAAACAAAACTGTATCTGTCCACACAATGAGATGGATTTCCCATACTATGCTTGTGGATGATGTAGGAGAATTTACAGGTCATATTTCTAACTTAGGATCCAAACATTGATCTACTACAGGAACAAATAGTAGAAAAGGTATCCAGCTCCCGGTGAAAATAATCCAATAAAACGTAACTTTTAATCGTGCACATTAAAAATGAAAAAGATATTACCACAGGGTGGTAAGTGACATGTCACTCAAAATAGAAGTGAAACGCCGACGCGTTTCGAGCTGTTGCTCTTAGTCATGGCTGGATACCTTTTCTACTATTTGTTCCTGTTGCTACGGGATGTAACGGCTTCCTGCATCCGTGCCCCCGGAATATCATCAGATGTGTCTACATATGGACTGATTGGTGAGCTGATCTTTGCTTCTTGCTCTTCTCTTTGTTACATTGATCTACTACCCTTAACTTATGATTTCCTTTAATATATGATTGTGTGACAGAGACCCATCGAAAGCTTGAATTTCTGTACATAACAGCTTGTTACCTGCTTGTATACCCAACAGGCACCTATAAGGCCCAACAGGGACTTTGTTATGCCCATGACTGCCATGCAAAGTCATTGTGCCATTCATGAGATGACACACTTAGGTGCCATGGTTGCTAATGATTGCATTATTATTAGGGATGAATTACAGAGGGGTATATCTGCTATTGTTCACCGTCCAGGGAATGTATCCATACCCTCACTGTGCTGTGATTGTACAGCAATTACCCCCATCAGTTAGGGTAGTAAGGGGTAAGTAATAAAATAAATAAAAAAATGAATACCCTCCAAATAATTTTATTATTGAAATTGCAGTATATGAAACCTTTTCAGGATAAACTGTCATATGTTTGTATGTGAGGAGTAGTATTATTCTCAGACATTATTCAACTTGTTTATGGATTTTTTCACCGGTTTTGCCCTCTGCAGGTTCCATCTATAATCTTCAGTTGCCCTTAGGCTACCTTCACACTGCCCAGATCCCACTGACTTTGCATGGGGTTCATCAGGTGTCCATTATTCTGGAGGGGTTGGACAGAGAAAAATATCGGAAATGCAGTCATTTTTTTCTCCGCTCAACTCCTGTCATTTTGTAACGAAACTCCCTTTAGCAGAGCTTAGCGGCACACACAGAAGAAGAGATCCTTCTCCCCTATATATTTATACCACGTCCTCAGAATCAGCAAAGAGAACATTATAGAGCAGTACTGAGTAGCATATTTTGTGAATCCAGCACTGGGTGAGATAGGACACTCCTATCTTCAGTAGGCAAAATGTACAGTCCTTAAACAGAAAGGCGCCCGGCACTACTGTGAAGCCGTCCACTAAACCACTAATGCTGCACTCTGTCAGACATTCCCGATGCTCACATCAGGTAAGTGTAATGGCAAGTCCACAATAAGCAAAGAAGAAATGGAGCACTCACCAGGTCTTGAAGGGCAATTCAAGCTTCTTTATTTCATCTTGCTTGACAACATATAAGCACGAAAGGGAGAGCGGCCAGTACAAACAGGTGGGGGAGAGGCTAAGGGCGACGGTCCGTGTTCGCGCACGTAGAGCTTCGTCAGGCTTGTACTGTCCGCTCTCCCTTTCGTGTTTATATGTTGTCAAGCAAGATGAAATAAAGAAGCTTGAATTGCCCTTCAAGACCTGGTGAGTGCTCCATTTCTTCTTTGCTTATTGTGGACTTGCCTATCTTCAGTAGCTTTTCCATGTATCTGTGGTTCCTGTCATGTGAAGGATACAGTACTGCTATTATTTTAGTTTTTCTGTTCCTTTAAAAGAATCTAAAAATTGAAATACAAGTTCACATGTGAACCTAGTCTAAGTCACTAAAGGTTTTCAGTTTCCTACTGAGATTTACAGAATCTCTCAGTGCCCAATGTGTGGTCTTTTTTCTATTCATTTCTATGAGACTGTCACTAAGTGTCTCATAGAAATGAATAAAAAAAAAGCAGTCACATGGTCTTTCCCGTGACACAAAGGGAGAAGATAGAAAGGGAGGCAGAAGGTACAAATAAAGGATGCAGTAAACTTTTAGAGGGGTATTCGGCCCCTAGACATCTTAGCCCCTATCGAAAGGTGGGGGGGGGGGGGGGGTCTGGGGTCCCAGCTGCCGGACCCTCCACGATCAGACATCTTGTACCCTATCCTTTAGAGAGAAGATAAGATATCTAGGGCGGAGTATCTCTTCAAACCTAGTACTCTGAACTATTTGGAGTGACAAAAAAATATGGGAGTGCGCCTTTAAAAAGTTGGAGAGCTTTTCATTCTAGATATTAAGCTGTAGTAACATAGAGCCTGAAAAACCAGTTACTTTTTTATTCGTTACGACCAAGATATGCTTCCTGCATTTTTTTTATAATTGCAAATAAATAAAGAAATAATAAATATTTCTAAAAAAAAACAAAACCTTGTGTTAGCGATTGGTATAAACGGATGCCTACACATAGGGATATCATTCTCCACAGGATTAGCTCCAGGGATTAGGACTGCATATATTATTCAGGACCATAATACTGTAGGTGAGTACTTTTGTTGCTACTCTACAGTTTTCTATTACACATGTGGTGATCTTGCACATATATGCTTTTTAAATAATCTTCCACAGGTAACTTACTATATAGTAAATTCAGGTAGAAAAAACAGACGTGGTCGCACATCTACATATTGTGTTTTGATCTAATTGCTTCTCAGCATAAATTCAAAAACTAACAGGTTGTTAGTATACATTTTGATCAAAAGGTACAAGCCCACTCGCCACGTCAAGGCCACCTAATTTGAGTGGGTCCCTAACGTCCCTAGCATAAAATGGCATAGCACTGGGCGGCGACCACAACCGCCGCAACACCAGTGCCCACAGGGGGAATGACCCACTGGCAGAGCGGCCCCAACGCCACTCAAACCAGCCAATGGGTCACACCTCCCCACAGACACGGCGCCATGGCAGCAACGGACGCTGCATGGCACCACACCAGTGTGCACAAGGTGTAACAGCTCACTTACCATGCGCTCCCAGTCAGACTGGGAGGCTGCTAGGCAAGAAAAGGCCCTTGTGTAGCTAACTACTACTTATATAGGGTTGGGCTGAGGGGGTGGGGCAGAGTGCAGACACATGTTAAAACACAAAAAAAATAAAGGAGGGGATAGAAAACACAATGTGAATTCAGGTAGAAAAAACAGACGTGGTCGCACATCTACATATTGTGTTTTGATCTAATTGCTTCTCAGCATAAATTCAAAAACTAACAGGTTGTTAGTATACATTTTGATCAAAAAGTACAAGCCCACTCGCCACGTCAAGCCAACCTAATTTGAGTGGGTCCCTAATGTCCCTAGCATAAAATGGCATAGCACTGGGCGGCGACCACCACCGCTGCGACACCAGTGCCCACAGGAGGAACGACCCACTGGCAGAGCGGCCCCAACGCCACTCAATCCAGTCCATGGGTCGCACCTCCCCACAGACACTGCACCACGGCAGCAACGGACACCGCACAGCACCACACCAGTGTGAACAGGCTGTAAAAGCTCACTTACCATACGCTCCCAGTCAGAGTGGGAGGCTGCTAGGACCATAATACTGTAGGTGAGTACTTTTGTTGCTACTCTACAGTTTTCTATTACACATGTGGTGATCTTGCACATATATGCTTTTTAAATAATCTTCCACAGGTAACTTACTATATAGTAATATACAGTACAATGCATTTGGAAAGTCTTCAGACCATTTGTCATGCATAGTCTCATCTTTAGACCTGCATTGGTTTTGATTGTAAAATTCCATGTTTCATTGTGATTTAGGCTCATACTGTAGTGTGTTGGATTAGGTCATAAAAGTGTCCCATGTGTAATTCTGTTTGATCATTATATATTGTAGAAGGGATACTGGCATTTTGTTTTCAATATGTGAATGATCCCCAAATGACCAGCTGATATCCAGGGATATTGCCCATTATCTGCACTCAAAAATTCTAACTGTTCTAGCCCCACCCCCAGAGTGACATATTCAGCTCATCCTCCAAGTCACCCCCCAATTCAGGTAAAGGTGGGTTCACACCACGATTTTACTATAAGGTTTTGGCATACGGTTTCATAAAAAAAAGACGTATGCAACCGTACAGAAGATCGTGCCCATAGACTTCCCATTCAAAACCGTATGCACCATAATGTATACGGTTGTCTCCGTTTTTCAAACCATACCGTTTTTAACTTTTTTTTTTCCGGACAGAAAACCGTGGCCTACCACAGTTTTTGGTCCCGGTGAAAAACTGTATTAAACTGTATACATTTTTTTTAAACATGGGAGTCACTGGGAACCGTACAGAACCGTTTGTGCGTACGGTTCCATCCAGTTTTCACCATACGGTTTTTGGCTTTGCTCAGTTTTTTTTCTTGGAATTTCAATCAAACAAGTAAAACTTCATTCATAATGGAGTGAAAAGTTAAAAACGTATAAGTTTTTTCTTAAAAAACGGATGCAACCGGACATCATTTTTCAAACCGTATACGGTTTTAAACCGTATACAGATAAAAATGTATACACACGTTTTGATACAGTTTAGTCAGGTTTTGAGGAATCCGTTTTTTTTATCAAAAACCTGATACAGGAACTGTATTGCAAAAACGTGGTGTGAACCCACCCGAACAGGAAGTGGGAGGGTTTGTAAGTCTTGATAGTGGCAGTGATCATAAAGCTAGTGATATGCACTCAAGAATCTGAAAAGAGAATTTTAAAATTTTGGCAAAAATATTAAAAAGTAAAAACTAACACTGGACTTAAGTATTTAGACCCTTTGCTATGACACTTGATACTTATCTCTGGCTCCTCCCATTTCTCTACATCATCTCTGAGATGTTTCTACACCTTGTTTGGAGTCACCTGTGGTAAATTCAGGACATGATATAGAATGAAAGACACAGCCCTTTCTATATAAGATCTCACAGCTGACAATACATATCAAAACAAAAATCAGGCCATGAGAAGGAAATAATTGCCCGTAGAGCTCAGAGACAGGATTGTTTGGATGCACAGATTTTGAGAAGGGTAATTCTGGTACACCTGGGCCGGAAGAAGCGTCCGTAGTGACGAAACGCTAGTAGCCTATCAGTGGTGTGCCTGGCATCTGAGTGCCTTGCCGGCTCTCGCTCCCCGCCATGGAATTGCATGCTTCCACATGCTTGCAGCCATCTTTTTGGAAATAAACTCCTAATGGTGAAGCCGAAGTTCGGGTGAGTGCGGCTTATTTCCATCTTGCTATACAATATTTAGCTCATCTCTTACCCAATACCATCCATACAGTAAAGTATAGTGGCGGCAGCATCATGATGTGAGGTGTTCTTTAACTTCTGGGAAAGGAAAACTGGTCAGATTAAAGGGGTACTCCAGTGGAAAATAAATGTTTTGAAATCAACTGGTGCCAGAAAGTTATACAAATTTGTAAATTACTTCTATTTAAAAATCTTAATCCTTCTAGTACTTATCAGCTGCTGTATGCTTCAGAGGAAGTTGTGTAGTTATTTGCAGTCCGACCACGGTGCTCTGCTGCCACCTCTGTCCACCTCAGGAACTGTCCAAAGCAGGAGAGGTTTGCTATGGAGATTTGCTCCTACTATGGACAGTTCCTGACATGGACAGAGGTGTCAGCAGAGAGCACTGTGGTCAGACTGAAAAGAACTACACAACTTCTTCTGGAGCATACAGCAACTGACAAGTATTGAAAAAATTAAGATTTTTAAATAGAAGTAATTTACAAATCTGTTTAACTTTCTGGCACCAGTTGATTTGAAAACATTTATTTTCCCTTTAAAGGAAAGCTGAATGGAGCAGTACTGCGATAGTCTTACTGAAAACCAAATCCAGAGTGCTCTAAAACTCAGAGAATGACCCTAAGCACAAAGTCAATATACCAGAGAAGTGGCTTAGGAACAATTCTCTGACTGTCCTTGAGTGGCCCAGCCAGAACCCTGACTTGAACCCTATTGAACATCCCTGGAGAAACCTTAAAATTGCTGTCCACCAATGGTCCCCATCTTACCTGACAGAGCTTGAAAATATTTGCAGAGAAGAATAGCAACAAAAAAAAAACCTAAATCCAGGTGTGTAAACATTGGGTTGGGTTGGGCAGATAAATATTCCGTTTCTGATCATTACCCAGCATCTAGCCAATAAATAATGAACACTTGGTCACTCGTATACCTTTTTATATGGGCTGAAAAATCATAATTTTTTGGCAGCACATTTGCTTGTAAACAGGTTCAACTAACAATGAGTGGAGAGGTTTATATGAATGATCACATGATAAATGTTTTGAACGATGATAGTGTCCAATTGACTGACTATTTTATCAATCACTGCGCCTTTTAATAAAGGACCCCAAATCCTTTACCAGTATCTTCACTAATCTTCAAAACACCCCCTCAACCCTATAAGCAAGCCCATAGTTATCAATTACATGTGCGCTAAATGAAAAACAGAAGCATCAGGTCTAGGTTGGACAGGTGGGAAAATTTGTGTGTAAAACCGAAGGCTATGTTCTTATCTATCAAGTGACTATGTCACTGGTATATTCCATCATATACTGTGGTATACCCACGGTGATCCCATCGACTTTAATAGACCAAAAGTAGTCTTCTAGTAACTATGGTCAGTTTGTTTTCTGAGCATATACTTTTTAGAGGTACTCAAAAGCAGTGTAATATATATATATATATATATATATATATATATATATATATATATATAAGGTAGCTCTACACAGCACTCTATGGATGAAAAAAGGTGAATTTATTCCATACAAAGTGTCTCACAAAGCGACGTTTCAACCAGCTCTACCTGGTCTTTCTCAAGCTGTGCACATGGTTGTGACTACCACACATATATAGGGGTATCCATTAGATACCAGAGGGAAATAGTATCATTCAATTGTGCAAATAAATACATAAAATTCATAATCAATTAATACAGTCCGTGCTATTAAAACAATAAAGTGCTTAACATAATAAGGTGTATTTTATATACATACGTAAAACGTGTACATACAGTGTATACAGTGTAAAACCTTAAAGGAGAACTCCAGAATATAAAAATTGTCCCCCATACTGCCGGCAGTAAAAAAAAATAAAGATGTACATACCTTCCTTCGCTCCCCCGGTGCCTCCGGTAACTGGCTCCAGTCTCCGCCGCGAACCTCTTCCTGGTTGCCGGTGGTTGGCGAGTCATACTGCACTCAGCCAATCACCAGCCGCAGCGAAGTCCCGGCTCGGCCGGCGATAGGCTGAGCAGCAGTGTGACGTTTTCAGCCCCGGCAGCAGGTGCCAGTGTAGTGAAGAATTTTGTGTCTTAAAGCGTTCTCACACTGCTGCTCAGCCTATCGCCGGCCGAGTCGGGACTTTACTGCGGCCGGTGATTGACTGAGCGCAGTATGAATCGCCGACCACCAGCAACCAGGAAGATTATCGCGGTGGAGAGCGGAGCCGGTTACCGGAGGCGCAGGGGGAGAGAAGGAAGGTATGTTCTGTACATCTTTATTTTTTTACTGCCGCCACTATGGAGGACAATTTTTATATTCTGGAATACTCCTTTAAAATTACAATTGAATTTCCAATTGCAATCACCTGTACATATTAAAAACATAACTCACCAGATAATGTAAACAGTAAGGCGATTGCTGCCATAGCCACACTATGACGTGACGGGCCTATCTATCTATCTATCTATCTATCTAAGCAAAGAGTCATCATAGTACTCACAAATGCAGTGATGAAAGGTAGCTTTATTCAAGCACAGTCAGGTGACGTTTCTGTCACACCATTATGACCTTTTTCAAGCCTTTCGGCTTGAAAAAGGTCATAATGGTGTGACCGAAACGTCGCCCGACTGCGCTTGAATAAAGCTACCTTTCATCACTGCATTTGTGAGTACTACGGTGGTCCTTTGCTTTCTGTATCTACAATATGCCCTGGAACCGGGACCCCACACCTATCGCACCCGCATGCTACCCTTTACTTTTGGCGTGCTGTTCCTTTTGCTTTCTCTCTCCAATTATTGTATTGTTAGAAAAAGTAGACAGTTTATATCCACATAAACCTAAATCCGATTCCTATAGTCTAGTGTAAGCATGCACAGCATTATGGTGGATCAGTTACAACAATATTTATTCAGAAGGTGTGAGAAGATAACAGGCAGCTTACATGCACAGTTGGTAAAAGCTGGTATAAGCCAGTGAAATAAGCATAGCTAGCATACGATGAATACAGTGTAGGAATGGGCTACAGTACTTTAAGTGTTATACTCTGACTGCATTAATATGAATGAAGCCAGCAAGTGATTTTAGCAGGTAACCAACATAGAGCACCCAAACCTCTCGTGCTAGATTAGAAAATTTTATTTGAACCCTGAGGTTCCTACCCTTTAAGGTTTTTCATTGGGTTGTCTGAGGGCTGCCTTTTCTTTTTTTTATTTTTTTTATTTTTAGCGATTTAACTAAAAATCACAAACAGATTACATTTTCCAGTTATTTTGGAAAAGCATAATGAATGTTAAAAATGATCAGCGATATTTACAGTATCTTACATAAGGGAGTCCGCCCCTCACATTTGTGTAAATATTTTATATCTTTTCATGTGACAACACTGAAGAGATGACCCTCTGCTACAATGTAAAGTAGTGAGTGTACAGCCTGTATAACAGTGTTTATTGTTGAGTCCCCTCAAAATAACTCAACACAGCCATTAATGTCTAAACCTTGGCAACAAAAGTGAGTACAGCCCTAAGTGGAAATGTCCAAATTGGGCCCAAAGTGTTAATATTTTGTGTGGCCACCATTATTTTCCAGTACTTCCTTAAAGGGGTATTCTGGGATTTTTTTTATTTGACTGTGCTACATTGGCTGTAAAGTTAGTGTAATTCATAACATAGTGTCTGTACCTGTGTTTGATGGCTGGTCTCACAATTCTTCTGTGATCGTTGCCCCGATGTTCATGTTTAACAGCATGCAAAATGAGTGTTGTTTCAGACTTTTCCCAGGTTGCAGTTCAGCCCGAGACATTACATCACTAGCCAGGTGTTGAAAGGGAGCCTGTCTGTGCTTCAATGGGTGGAGCAACCGCTGGGTGAGAGGGAGGACATTCCCCACAGAGCTGCAGGAAATTCTAGGTTAAAGCACAGCATGCATATGGAAGGTAGCTTAGCTATGCTGCAATGGGTGGGGCGACACTTACAAACATGGGATTCTGGAACTTGGTTGCCTTGGAGGGTTGTTTGGGGTTGATCATGTTGTAATACTGCCCTGTGGCCCATTTTCCAAAAGGAGGGGATCATGCTCTGCTTCAGTATGTCTCAGTACGTGTTGGTATTCATGGTTCCCTCAATGAATTGTAACTCATGCAGGTTCCAGTAATTAACGTCCTTAGTCTGCTTGTCTTATGTAAACTGTTTGCAGGCTTTTTTGTGCATCATCTTTAGTAGAGGCTTCTGCCAATTTGACCCAGTGTGCAGGGTATGGTCTGAGCACTGACAGGATGACCCTTCACCCTTCAACCTTTGCAGCAATGCTGGCAGCACTCATATGTTTATTTCCCAAAAAACAACCTCTGGATATGGCACGAGCACGCACTCAACTTTTTTGGTCGACCATGGCAAGGTCTGTTCTGAGTGCAACCTGTCCTGTGAAACTGCTATATGGTCTCAGCTAGAGATTTGCTGAGCAAGTCGTCACTAAAGTCTGTCTCTAAGTTTGGGGGCTGGAGTGTGCTGGAGTATAGGTGAGTAACTGCCCCCCGTATAGGAGAACACTGATGGCCCCAGCGGTCAGACCCCCCACAATTGGAAACCTATCCCCTACCTTATTTCCACTGAATACTCTTCCCCTTTAATATAAAAACAGAGTAACAGATCATTTTCTCCCTGTTGACAGGGAAATGTCAGGAACCCACCATACACCTTATATGGTCGGTCAGTCCCACTGGAATTTGGAGTTTGCTTGACAAGCATGCAATATGCATGGCCAGAGAGGAAGTGAGAGACACTACTATTATTCTTGAGAAAACATTCCTTGCTTGTATGTGACACAAAACAAGCATTATGACTTTGATAATAACTTTACTTTGATAATAACTTTGATAATATGTACTCTATAAATTATAGACCTGAGAGAAGCATGTGGAGGACTCAGAGTGACAGCAAAATTATCCCCATGAAAGCTAATATGGCTGACAGTGGCTCCAAAACATACTGATATAAAGTGAATTTAGATTGTGAGCCCCAATGTGTCCATTATATAAAGAATTATTATTATTATTATTAGCTAAGGGAGATCAAAGAGCTACTGTAAATACTCGAGTATAAGCCCAACCAAATGTAAGCCGAGGCCCCTAATTTCACCCCAAAAACCCAGGAAAAGTAATTGACTCGACTATAAGCCTAGGGTGGGAAATACATCTCCCCCCCCCCTGTCATCATCCAGACCCCCATCATTAACACCCCTGTCATCATCATCTTGTCATCATCCAGACCACCCCTTTAGTTTTCTACTCACCTCCCCTCGGTGGGAAGGAAGGGTGAGCTGGTCCGGGCCATCTATGCTGCAGGGACGGTCCGGTGGGGAGGGTTAGTCATTTAGGGCTGTCCATTTTCACCGGGAGGCCCTCTTCTCCGCTCCGGGCCGGCCCCGGACTAGTGACGTTGCCTTGACGACTACGCACAGGGGCGTTCGTGCGCAGGGAAGTCCCTGTGCGTCGTCGTCAAGGCACCGTCACTAGTCCGGGGCCGGCCCAGAGTGGAGAAGAGGGCCTCCCGGTGAAGATGGACAGCCCGGAATGACTAACCCTCCCCACCGGACGGTCCCTGCAGCATAGATGGCCCGGACCAGCTCATCCTTCCTACTCACCGAGGGGAGGTGAGTAGAAAACTAAAGGGGGGGGGGGGGTCTGGAGGATGATGATGAAGGCCCGACAGTGGTCTTCAACCTGCGGACCTCCAGATGTTTCAAAACTACAACTCCCAGCATGCCCAGACAGCCGATAGCTGTCCTGGAATGCTGGGGGTTGTAGTTTTGCAAAATCTGGAGGTCCCCAGGTTGAAGACCACTGAGAAGGGATTGACAGGCGGAGAGTTCACTCGAGTATAAGCTGAGGGGGGGGCGTTTTCAGCCAGAAAAATCGCGCTGAAAAACTCGGCTTATACTCGAGTATATACGGTACTTCATATTTACAGCACAAACACCTAATGGAAAAGTTTGCAATACAAATGCCTAAATGCATAAGAAATACTCATTTCAGGGGTTGGCAAGTTTTAATTAGAGTGGATGTATGTTTTATAATGCTGCTTATGTTATGCAGTTGTATGTAGTTTATTACTTATGATTTTCTACCATGCTTTTGATGCAGGTTACATCATTCATGCTGCCAACTTCTTGAATTCACATAACATATAATTTCTCCTTAGTAAACTCGTAGGATCTTCAGATTACAGGTTACAGCTTTGGCGGTAATTTGTAGACACTCCCTGGTGCGATTACATGTTTAGACTTTAATTCCGCTTCATGATCATTGGTGATGTTCATCAAATCATTTTATCCAGATGAACACAACCCAGCAAGAAGTAACATGTCAATTATAGAAAATCCAGCTTAAATCTCAGTACAACGGCAAGTCTGTTGTGATCATCCAGGTAAATGTTAGAGGGATGAAGGTTACCAAGCAAATCATTTTTCATCTTGGCCGTAACATTGCTGAAAACACAATGAAGTGACAGCTATGGTGATGGGTGATAGCCCAAAAACAGCTTCAGAACAAATGGCAGGATTAGCAGCATTCCTGGGGATTAACCTCAGTTGAACTGCTACGTCTTTTGACATTGGTTGCTTTCGCTGGTAAAAAAAAGTGACTTCATTATCCAAACCAACTAAGTTTATTATGTTTAGTCTTAATTCCAGATAATAAAGGTGAGACGAACGTCGTAACCGGCACAAAACTACTTCCACTGTGACTTGACAAGATATTACGAGAGACGGGAAAAGATATGTTCAGCTAGTTATAGAGCCAGTCTGGACTGCTTACGGAAAAGGGTGGGTGTCACATTCTTCAGGATGTGGGTGACGCTTGTTCGGGAAATTCCTGGATTAGGGCCTAGATTTGAGGTGTAAAGCCCAACATGGCCCTTGGTATTTTTTATGACGCCATCATCTCTTAATGTTTTCTCTTCTGTATAATGTTGGATATTTCTTTTATATTTCGCCACTTACAGCTGCAACAGGAATGATGACCAGCAATGATGTGAGAGAGATTATGGAAAGAATGAGAATTCTATCAAAAAACAGTGGGAAAACAGTGCCATGGGGATACATGTTTACTAAAGACTGAAGTACAGAAAAGTCCCACTAAAACGGACCTACTGAAAAAGGCATCATTTATGCAAATTCGTGTTTGTGGGAGGTTTTGTGCGTGTTCCTGGCATTTCCCAGTAAAACTTAAATATGACACTTGAACTCAAATGTTGGTAATTATTTACAGTAAATATCATATGTTTACTTAGAGAAATCCTGTATTGTCCTTCCATGACCTTACTGTTTAATTCAATTACCATGGAACAAACACTTACTTGCTTTTATACATTAACAAGCTATACTTCTCTAGCCGCACCCAATAGTAAGCAGAAGGAGTGTGATATACAGTGCAATGCATAAGTATTCACCCCCTTGGACTTTTGCCTATTTTATACTATTGCAAACTGGAATTTAAATAAACTTAGAGTTTTACCATTTGGTCAGCACAACATGCATAGTACATTGAAACTGTAAAATACATTTTATTGTGACATAAGCAATAATGAGAACAAAAACATTTACACCTTTTGGATGCATAAGTTTTTTGGGATATGTCTCTACCAGCATTGCACATCTACAGAAGGAAATGTGGGGTGTTTGCTCTGTACAGTAATGACAGGTGGGTGCTGCAGCCAAGATCCCGGGGGTCCACAGCAATCTGACATCTTACCCCTATACTTTGGATGGGGATAAGATGTCTAGGGGCGGAGAGCTTTGATCGAACCTATTCCATTGTGGCTTTGGCTGTATGTTTAGGGTCATTGGAGATTTATCAATAACTTTGTAGAGGAAGAGTGGTGTTGTTGCCCATAGAAACATCAGATTGCTTTTTTTATGTATCAGAGGCCTTTTTGAAAATGAAAGAAGCAATATGATTTGTTGCCATGTGAAATCACTCATATTACCACCAAATCTACAGCGAAATGAAAATGTAGCACATTTTGGGGACTTCTGTTTCTACACAGTGCACTTTTAGGTACAAATGACATGTTATATTAATTCTGTAAGTCCATATGATTAAAACGATATCCAAGTTATGTAGGTTTTGTTTTATTTTACTACTTTTAAAATATTATATATTTTTGTATGAAAATTATCATATTTAAAATTGTCATCTTCTGACCTCTATAACTTTTTTATTTTTTCGTATACAGGGATATACATATGTGAGGGCTAAGTTTTTAATAATAATATACATGTTTTTACATGTAAAATACCTTTTGATCTATGTTTTAACTGTGCACCCTGTTCTGGTTCCTCTCCTGGAGGTTGGGGGCTTTTCTTCAGAACCCTGACAAACATGCTCCTTTCCTACTGTCTCTCTCTCCCTTGTCGGGCCTGCACAAACATTTTTACATTATCAAAGCTTTGTGCCCAATTTGCATGCTTTATTTAACCCTAAAGCAGCCATGTGGAACCTTTATAATGCAAATACACAAGAAGTAAGTTCATAAAATGACCAAAGAGAAATCATTTTGCAAAAAAATTATTATTTAGCATCTTGTATTGCTAGTCAGTGTGCATGAAAATGCTCCTCTTCTGAAAAGGCTGCAAGCTGTCTGGGTCCTGTCTGGATCTGGGTTCAGCTCACACTGGTGAAAGCTGAATACCACACTGCACTGAAGCACGGGAGAGAGCAGAGCAGGGAGATAACCACACCCTCTCTAATCACACGGAGTCAAACTTCTAGTTGCTAGGACCAAAAAGACTAGGATTCTAGGGTTGTTTGCAATATTAAAGAGGCAGAGACCCCTAGTGGCTGCTTTTAAAACATTTTTCTCATCTTTAGCAATCAAATTTTTGATGAAATATATTAGGAAAATGCTTAGTTTTTATGAAAGTATTAAATTAAAAATAGTTGTTTCTAAACTGACAAGCTGTTCATCCACTCTAAACATAATACTCTTTTTTGAAAACATTAAAAATAAATAAACGGTAGAAAAACTGCATCTTGGGAGTGCAGTGCAGGATGTGTGAAAACGTAGCCTAAATAAGTAGTATATCAAGAGCAGTCAGTCAATAGGGTACCTCAGAGGTTAGCTGTACTAATACTCAGAGGTAAGCTGTACTTTCTTACTTTACAGGTATCTCACTAGTACAGTATCCACATGATATAGGGGCAAATTTATCACTGGGATTATTCTGTTTTTCTTTTTTTTTGTGGCAAAAATTCTAATTGTTTTGCGTATTGGGTCGCAACTTTTTGTGCAATCCAACTAGACTTCAAGAAAACCCCTATGGGAGCTAGAACACTGCAAAAAAAAGTGGAAAAAAAAGTTAATAAAGATCATTTAACCCCTTCCCCAATAGAAGTTTGAATCACCCCCCTTTTCCCATAAAAAAAAACTGTAAATAAAAATAAAAACATATATGGTATCACCGCATTTGGAAATGTCCGAATTATAAAAATATATAGTTAATTAAACCGCACATTCAATGGCATGCGTGCAAAAAATCCCAAAGTCCAAAATACCGTATTTTTGGTCAATTTTTATATCATGAAAAAATTAATAAAAAGCCATCAAAAATTTCAAACAATACAAAAGTGGTACCGCTAAAAAATTCTGATCATACCACCCCGTACACGGAAGAATAAAAAAGTTATAGTGGTCAGAATTTTAAACGTATACATTTTCCTGCATGCAGTTTTGATTTTTTCCAGAAGTACGACAAAATCAAACCTATATAAGTAGGGTATCATTTTAACCGTATGGACCTACAGAATAATGATAAGGTGTCATTTTTACTGAAAAATGCACTGCGTAGAAACGGAAGCCCCCAAAATTTGTGTTTTTTCTTCAATTTGACTGTTGCACAATGATTTTTTTTCCCCATTTCGCCATAGATGTGTGGGTAAAATGACTGATGTCATTACAAAGTAGGTTTGGTGGTGAAAAAAATAAGCCATCATATGGATTTGAAAGGGTTATGCACAATTGAAAGGGTTATGATTTTTTAAAGGTAAGGAGGAAAAAACAAAAGTGCAAAAACTCAAAAACGCTGAGTCCTTAACCCCTTAAGGACCCAGGACGTACTAGAACGTCCTGGCACCCTGGGCTTTAAGGACCCAGGACGTACTAATACGTCCTGGTGTTTCTCCGGTCTCTGCCGTGCCCCGGGCAGAGATCGGAAGTGGATCCCTGCTGAAATCCTTCAGCAGGCATCCAGGGCAAACGCCGAGGGGGGCCATGTAGGCCCCCCATGTCGGCGATCGCCGCAAATCGCTAGGGAAATAGCCCCTGCGAACTGCGGCGATACCGGGCTGATCGGGTCTCTGGGACCCGACCGCCCGGTAATTTTGCATGATCCCGGTTGTCACAGACAGCCAGGACCATGCTGGAGTATAGGAGCGAGGTGGCAAGCCTGCCACCTCCTCTGATCCCCTGTGATCCGTTGGTTAGTTAACCAACCAATCGCAGGGGGGGGGGGGGGTTACTTCCTCCCGCCCTGCCCGGCCCCTGGAAGTCCGGAGAGGACGGGAGGAAGACCGGAGGACGCGGCGGGGGACGGGGGAGTGCTGGGGACCGGCCCCGGTACTTACCTCGTCCCTGAAGACCCGGATCCCGGCGATGAAGACGGCGGCGGCGACAGGTAAGTTCCTCTTCAGCCGCGGTCGGGCCCTTTACAGCAAAGCACGTCGCCGTAAAGCGACATGCATTGCTGTAATGGGACCCTGTATACTACAACTCCCAGCATGCCCAGACAGCCCTTGGCGTCTGAGCATGCTGGGAGTTGCAGTTTTGCAACATCTGGAGGTCCACAGTTTGGTGACCACTGTGCCCTTCCAGATGTTGCAAAACTACACATCTTCAGCATGCCCTTACTGTCCAGGCATGCTGGGAGTTGTAGTTCTGTAACATCTGGCCCTTCAGATGTTGCAGAACTGCAACTCCCAGCATGCCTGGACAGTTTTGGCATACTGGGAGTTGTAGTTTTGCAACATCTGGAGGGCTACAGCTTGGACACCACTACACAGTGGTCCCCAAACTGTTCTCCTCCAGCTGTTGCGTAACCACTACTCCCAATATGCCCTTCGGCTGCCTGGGCATGCTGGGAGTTGTGGTTTTGCAACAACTGGAGGCACACTGGTTGGGAAACATTGTCTGTTTCCTAACTCAGTGTTTCCCAACCCGCGTGCCTCCAGCTGTTGCAAAACTATAACTACCAGCATGCACTGATAAACCGTGCATGCTGGGAGTTGTAGTTTTGCAACAGCTGGAGGTCCCCCCCCCCCCCTGTGAATGTACAGGGTACATTGACATGGGCAGGGGGCTTACAGTGAGTATCAGGCTGCAAGTTTGCGATGCAGCAAATTTTGCGCAGCAGCTCAAACTCGCAGCGGGAAACTCGCTGTAATCCCCCGCCCGTGTGACTGTACCCTAAAAACACTACACTACACTAACACAAAATAAAATAAGTAAAAAACACTAGATATACACATACCCCTACACAGCCCCCCTCCCCAATAAAAATGAAAAACATCTGGTACTCCACTGTTTCCAAAATGGAGCCTCCATCTGTTGCAAAACAACAACTCCCAGTATTGCCGGACAGCCGTTGACGGTCCAAGCATGCTGGGAGTTTTGCAACAGCTGGAGGTACCCTGTTTGGGAATCGCTGGCGTAGAATACCCCTATGCAAATCCCTAATTCAGGCCTCAAATGCACATGGCGCTCTCACTTTGGAGCCCTGTCGTATTTCAAGGCAACAGTTTAGAGCCACATATGGGGTATCGCCGTACTCGGGAGAAATTGCCTAACAAATTTTGGGGGGCTTTTTCTCCTTTCACCCCTTATTAAAAGGGGAAGTTGGGGTCTACACCAGCATGTTAGTGTAAAAAAAAAATGTTTTTACACTAACATGCTGGTGTTGCCCTATACTTTTCATTTTGACAAGAGGTAAAAGGGAAAAAAGCCCCCCAAAATTTGTAATGCAATTTCACCCGACTACGGAGATACCCCATATGTGGGCGCAAAGTGCTCTGGGGGCGCACAACAAGGCCCAGAAGGGAGAGTGCACCATGTACATTGAAGGTGATTTGCACAGGGGTGGCTGATTGTTACAGCGGTTTTGACAAATGCAAACAAAACCCCACATGTGACCCCATTTCGGAAACAACACCCCTCACGGAATGTAATGAGGGGTGCAGTGAGAATTTACACCCCACTGGTGTCTGACGGATCTTTGGAACAGTGGGCTGTGCAAATTAAAAATTTTATACAGCCCACTGTTCCAAAGATCTGACAGACACCAGTGGGGGTAAATGCTCACTGTACCCCTTGTTACGTTCCTCAAGAGGTCTAGTTTCCAAAATGGTATGCCATGTGGAGGTTATTTTGCTGTCCTGGCACCATAGGGGCTTCCTAAATGCGACATGCCCCCCGAGCAAAATTTGCTCTTAAATGGCCAAATATTACTCCTTCTCTTCTGAGCATTGTAGTTCGCCCGTAGTGCACTTCAGGTCAACTTATGGGGTACCTCCATACTCAGAAGAGATCTGGTTACAAATTTTGGGGGTATTTTCTGCTATTAACCCTTGCATAAATGTGAAATTTGGCTGGGAATCACACATTTTAGTGACCTTTATTTTTTACGTATGCAAAAGTCGTGAAACCCCTATGGGGTATTAAGGCTCACTTAATTCCTTGTTACGTTCCTCAAGGGGTCTAGTTTCCAAAATGGTATGGCATGTGTTTTTTTTTGTATATGCTTACTCGAGAGAAATTGGGCTACAAATACAAGCATAAATTTTCTCCTTTTACCCCTTGTAAAAATTCAAAAATTGGGTCTACAAGAAAATGCAAGTGTAAAAAATGAAGATTGTAAATTTTCTCCTTCGCTTTGCTGCTATTCCTGTGAAACACCTAAAGGGTTAAAATGCTGACTGATTGTCATTTTGAATACTTTGGGGGGTGCAGTTTTTTAAATGGGGTCTTTCATGGGGTATTTCTAATATGAAGACCCTTCAAATCCACTTCAAACCTGAACTGGTCCCTGAAAAATAGTGAGTTTGAAAATTTTGTGAAAAATTGGAAAATTGATGCTGAACTTTGAAGCCCTCTGGTGTCTTCCAAAAGTAAAAACTTGTCAATTTGAAGCAAACATAAAGTAGACATATTGTATATGTGAATAAAAAAAAAATATTTGGAATATCCATTTTCCTTATAAGCAGAGAGCTTCAAAGTTAGAAAAATGCTAAATTTTCTAATTTTTCTTCAAATTTTGGGATTTTTCACCAAGAAATGATGCAAGTTACTACAAAATTTTACCACTATGTTAAAGTAGAATATGTCACGAAAAAACATTCTCGGAATCAGAATGATAAGTAAAAGCATTCCAGAGTTATTAATGTTTAAAGTGACAGTGGTCAGATGTTCAAAAAATGGCCGGGTCCTAAGGTGTAAAATGGCTGGGTCCTTAAGGGGTTAAAGGGGTTATCCAGGAAAAAAATTTTTTTTATATATCAACTGGCTCCAGAAAGTTAAACAGATTTGTAAATTACTTCTATTAAAAAATCTTAATCCTTTCAATACTTATGAGCCTCTGAAGTTAAGGTTGTTCTTTTCTGTCTAAGTGCTCTCTGACACGTGTCTTGGGAACTGCCCAGTTTAGAAGAGGTTTGCTATGGGGATTTGCTTCTAAACTGGGTGGTTTCTGAGACACGTGTCATCAGAGAGCACTTAGACAGAAAAGAACAACCTTAACTTTAGAAGCTCATAAGTACTGAAAGGATTAAGATTTTTTTTATAGAAGTAGTTTACAAATCTACAACACAAAGAGAGAAACACAGCCGCACATCCACCATTTGTAATTTGATCTACTTGCTTCTCAGCATAATTTCCAAAACTAACAGGTTGTTAGTATACATTTTGATCAAAAAGTACAAGTTCACTCGCCACGTCAAGGCCACCTCGTTAGAGTGGGTCCCTAACCTGACACTGACGTAGCCCCCGGCAGCGACCACTGCCTCCGAGACCCCACTCCCAACGGGGGGAGCAACCCAGTGGCCAGGCAGCCCCACTACTGCCCGACCAAGATTGGCAAGAATCTGGCGGCATGATATGTATCACGATACAAGTATGACGATACACTATATCCTGAAATATCCTGATTCTGTCTCAAAGACCATGTATTGCAATTTTTTTAAATGAATATAGCTGTGGTAAACCTAATCTACACATCAATACAACATTCACATAAACATTACTGTATAAAATACATTAAATTTTTTATTTTTTTAAACAATGAGGACTTAAAAACAAGTGTTTAAGCAACAAACTCTTGTGCTTGCAGGATTTCTTTTTTATAACAAATAAAATACTTTGACACAGCTTAGTGTTTGATACTAGATTTCACAAATAAAGTAAATTCTGTCTGAAATAAATACCAAGGCATGTGCCTTATCAATAAGGTTATTCCAGTATGCTTTTTACAAAAAAAAAGAAAATAAAGTGCAATCCTGCTTTAATGCATTTTCAGAGGTAGCAAAAAGGCTACTAACTTGAACTGAGAAATGTTTCATTTAAGCTTTAAGGTGCAATATAATAACAGTAAGACAACTATTAGCAACTCTTCACTTAAATGGGCACTGTCAGATGCAAAAACTTCTGATATGTTATAAAGCATGTATAACCAATAGGTTTTGCAATGGCTTTCATGAGAACATTTTCAGTATTTCATACTGAAGAAGCCAGTCAAACAATTGCCCCGCTACCTGCTTGGACACTAGTCCTGCTGTGTCCATGCATCATCACCTATGTCATGGACACACTTCCTTGATTGACAGCTGTGAGCGCAGGGCTCAAATCCTCCCACTGTCATCTTGTGTCCCGCTACTGTCAGTGAGGACAAGCTGGGAGTTGTAGTTTTGCTAATGCTAGGGGAGATGTGAGCAGACAGCATACTGAGGGAGGGGGCGGAGACCTGCACAGTGAGGCCACGCCCCCTCCCTTTGAGAAGAATTCAGACTAGTGAGCTAAATTAAAAGTGTAATAAAAAAAAATATAAAGGTGCTAGACACATAAAAATTAGACATACATGGTCAGGATTAGGTACTGAGTGATATATCTAAAAAAAAAATTTGTTGCATCTGATGGGTACGCTTTAAAAGTGCAACAGCAAAACATCTGTGCAGGGCAAAGGCCAACACCTGGAATAGCTCCTATGACATGACTATTGACTAACATAAAAGGATGGAACGTGTGAGCTTATTTTTTTATTTTAATCTTAAGATTCTTGTTGAGGAACACAAGCTGATCTACATGCCCAGCTTTAACCCCTTAAGGACTCAGGGTTTTTCCGTTTTTGCACTTTCGTTTTTACCTCCTTACCTTTTAAAAATCATAACCCTTTCAATTTTCCACCTAAAAATCCATATTATGGCTTTTTTTTTGCGTCGCCAATTCTACTTTGCAGTGACATTAGTCATTTTACCCAAAAATTCACGGCGAAACGGAAAAAAAAATCATTGTGCGACAAAATCGAAGAAAAAACGCCATTTTGTAACTTTTGGGGGATTCCGTTTTTACGCAGTGCATATTTCGGTAAAAATTACACCTTATCATTATTATGTAGGTCCATAAGGTTAAAATGATACCCTACTTATATAGGTTTGATTTTGTCGTACTTCTGGAAAAAATCATAACTACATGCAGGAAAATTTATACGTTTAAAAATGTCATCTTCTGACCCCTATAACTTTTTTACTTTTCCACGTACAGGGCGGTATGAGGACTCATTTTTTGTGCCGTGATCTGAAGTTTTTATCAGTATGATTTTTCTTTTGATCGGACTTTTTGATCACTTTTTATTCATTTTTTAATGGTATAAAAAGTGACCAAAATACGCTTTTTTGGACTTTGGAATTTTTTTGCGTGTACGCCATTGACCGTACGGTTTAATTAATTATATATTTTTATAGTTCGGACATTTACGCATGCGGTGATACCACATATGTTTATTTATTTATTTTTTTACACTGTTTTATGGGAAAAGGGGGGTGATTCAAACTTTTATTAGGGAAGGGGTTAAATGACCTTTATTAACACTTTTTTTTACTGTTTTTTTGCAGTGTTATAGGTCCCATAGGGATCTATAACACTGCACGCACTGATCTTTTACACAGATCACAGGCGTGTATTAACACGCCTGTGATCAGTGTTATCGGCGCTTGACTGCTCCTGCCTGGATCTCAGGTACGGAGCAGTCATTCGCCGATCGGACACCGAGGAGGCAGGTAAGGGCCCTCCCGGTGTCCGGTCAGCTGTTCGGGACGCCGCGATTTCACCGCGGCGGTCCCGAACAGCCCGGCTGAGCAGCCGGGTCACTTTCACTTTAGAAGCGGTGGTCAGCTTTGACCGCAGCTTCTAAAGGGTTAATACCGCACATCGCCGCGATCGGCGATGTGTGGTATTAGCCGCGGGTCCCAGCCGTTGATGAGCACCGGGACTGACACGATATGATGCGGGATCGCGGCACGATACCGCTTCATATCGCGGGAGACGGCGCAGGACGTAAATATACGTCCTGCGTCGTTAAGGGGTTAAGGACACTTCTTTGTGCAGACACAAGGTCTCCTGCAGTGGAGAAAACTCGTTCTGCAGAGACACTTTTACCAGGGATGCAGAGAAAATACTTTGCTACTCTACCTATGTGAGGATACTCTGCAATGTGCTTTCTCCACCAGTCAAGAGGGTCATCATTGAGAGGCAAGGGGGTTTCATCTCTAAACATTCTAACCTCAGTTGCTGCAACATCATGTGCAGATTTTTGTGCTGGATTGTCTTTGGCAAAGTGAAAAGTTGTTCCAAGCAATGCAGATGATGCTCTGGGATTCTTCATAGGTGGCTGGATGTTGGTTGCTGGTTGATTGTCTTCTTTGTCCTCCTCTTCTTCTTGCTGCTGAAAAACAAAAACAAGCAGTATTAATAATAAGTAATTGAAACTTAAGATATACAAATGTATCTCAACCTCCACAGCTTCAGTCAGTCGTGCGTAGATGTCATCAGCCTCTTCATCAGGGAGGAAGGGCAGATTCTTGAACAGTTGATGCCATATACAGGGTCTCCTTTTCATTTGCATATCTATTTTTTTTTCGATCTTGTGCTATTGCTTCCTTAATATCCTTGACTGTATCTGAATCATCAGGACTTTGTTCGGTGCCCATGATGAGCTTGGCATGAAGTGGTGCAATCAGTGACAGTGTTGGCATGCTCTCCTCTGACATCACTAATTTGGCATCTTTCATAGGCTTCAATGCTTTGAGGACCTCTTCTGCACATGTGATGTCCGACTCAGTCAATGTGAAGATGTCCTTTTCATTTTTTTCTGACCTCATTGAAAAGAAGTGCTGCAAATATTGCTGGTTGCTGTTCTAAAAGCCTCTCAGTCATGTTATAGAAGCTATTCCAGTGTGTAACAACGTCTGTAATAAACCTGTGCTTTGGTAGCTGGAGTTGGTCCTGTTTGAGATTTAGCTGGTGACTAGCTATTGTACTGCGCCTAAAAAAGCCAGTGACACGCCTAATTCTTCCAAGCAGTCTGGCCACTGCTGGTAGTTTAAGTGCTTTCTGTGAGGCTAGGTTTAGGCTGTGAGCAAAACACTGAATGTGGCTAACCTGTGCCAGTCTAACAGCCACAGCCATGTTGGCAGCATTATCTGTGACTACAACAGGATCTTTGGCAGTCAAGCCCCATTCATCAAGAGCATCACGGAGCAAACCTGCAATGTTTTCCCCGGTGTGGCTGTTATATATAGGTCGCGTTTGCAGCACATGGGAGACTAACTTCCACTCGCCCGTAATGTGATGAGCTGTTATGATCACGTATGACTCGGTGCATCTGGATGTCCAAGCATCACATGTCAAAGCGACTCTCCTGGCAGAACTCAGTTCATCCAGCACAGTCATTTTTACATCTTTGTACATCTTGGGTAAGGCGATATCCGTGATGTGTTTTCGGGAGGGTATGGCATAGAGGGTCTCCATCTCGTTCACCATACTATGAAAGCCCTCGTTCTCCACCACACTAAGAGGAGGACAGATTGCGTTATTCTTGTTGCACGAATCGAGCCTGGTGGAAACTTGGCTGAATTGGCTTGTTCAAGAGTCATCTGAGAGGTGGAGGTAGCTGCTTGTTTTGCGTTTACCTCTATGTCGCCATGATGCCTGGCCATGTGGGCACATAGGTTTGTCGCGTTCCCGCAGTATTTGATTCTGGAGTGACATATTTTGCACACAGCGTGGCTCTTGTCGTAGTCCTCACTTCCTGGTTTATTATCGCAAACAAAATGAGTCCAAATGTTTGATTTGTAAATCCCCGGAGCCTCCCGTATCTCTTTCTCATTGCCAGCCATGTTTGAAGCAGCATTCACTCTGCAGCAGCTACGGCGAGACTAAAGAGCAAACAGGCGGGAGACCATATGCGGGACGACTCTCACGGGATCTTGTTGTTTCTCTGCTGCGGGTGAGATAAAGCTGGTGAATAACAGGCTCTTGTGCAGTGCACTGCCAACTAGTGGTCGGGAGTTTAAGTGTTATACAAAAGAAAGACGGTGAAATACAGTAAATGTTACTTATAAATAGTTTATAAAAGATCGATTCAAACATATTCTGAATCAATACTAGTATTGTCTAATGATATTTCACGATATTTGACAGAATCAATTTTTTCTGATAGCCCTAAGCTCCTGAACGTACCCTAGGGAATTTCCGAGTAGTATTTCAAAGTGTATTTTCACTCAGAAACTCCATTGCAGCAGGGATTCCGCTGCACAGTGCAAACTACGGAATGTCAGTGGCGGATATTCTACCTCTCATCCTTTAGGCGGAATCCTTGTTGTAGACATTGCCATCTGGGCACACTCTGAATTTCTGACTGGATTTTGCCAGATATTCTGTACACATACAATGATAAATTCCCTGGATGGTCTTTCTATATCATGCAGGTAAGCTGCTGTTACCCTGTGCACCTGGGAGGTTTTTTTCAAGGAGTCACTGATCTGCAGCGGTGAGGTGTTACATTTTAATTTTTTCAATATCCAAATGAAGCTAGTATGATCCAACAACAACAACTGGGATTTGGCAATTTTTCTCAGGCTCTCAAACAGACTTCATGGGTGAAATTTATCATTGGTTTTACCCTGTTTTTGTGGTATTGATTTGCCACGCGATATGTTGCATGATTTGTTTTCATTATGACTTTAGATGCTTTTTCTACAATTGTGTAGCGATGTCATAGTCTGGTTACCTGTCATCAGCAAAACCTTTTAATATAATGTAGAAAATAACATTATATGTATATTTTTTTATATACATTGGTTAAAAAATGTGTATAACTTTTGTCTCTGCAGCTATTGCCTGTGTGTCTCTGTGAGGAGTCCAAATACAGGAAGTGTAGGTGGACATGCAGGACTCTGTACACTGAGGACAAGCAGGGCTCTGTACACTGAGGACAATCAGGGCTCTGTACATTGAGGACAAGCAGGGATCTGTACACTGAGGACAAGCAGGGCTCTGTGCACAGAGGGCAAGCAGGGCTCTGTGCACCGAGGACAAGCAGGGCTCTGTACACCGAGGACAAGCAGAGCTCTGTACACGAGGACAAGCAGGGCTCTGTACACCAAGGACAAGCAGGGCTCTGTACACCGAGGACAAGCAGGGCTCTGTGCACCGATGACAAGCAGGGCTCTGTGCACCGAGGACAAGCAGGGCTCTGTGCACCGAGGACAAGCAGGGCTCTGTGCCTCGAGGACCAGCAGGGCTCTGTGCACTGAGCACAAGCAGCGCTCTGTGCACCGAGGACAAGCAAGGCACTGTGCACTGAGGACAAGGAGGGCTCTGTGCACTGAGGACAAGCAGGGCTCTGTACACTCAGGACAACCAGGGCTCTGTACACTGAGGACAAGCAGGGCTCTGTGCAGTAAGGAGAAGCAGGGCTTTGTGCAGTGAGGACAAGCACAGTTCTGTGCAGTGAGGCCAAGCACGGCTCTGTAAACTGAGGACAAGCAGGGCTCTGTACACTGAGGACAAGCAAAGCTCTGTGCAGTGAGGACAAGCACGGCTCTGTGCAGTGAGGTCAAGCACGGCTCTGTGCAGTGAGCACAATCAGGGCTCTGTACAGTGAAGACAAGCAGGGCTCTGTGCACTGAGGACAAGCAGGACTTTGTGCAGTGAGGACAAGCAGGCCCCTTGCAGTGAGGACAAGCAGGGCTCTGTACACTGAGGACAAGCAAAGCTCTGTACAGTAAGGACAAGCACGGCTCTGTGCAGTGAGCTCAAGCATGGCTCTGTGCAGTGAGGTCAAGCACGGCTCTGTGCAGTGAGCACAAGCAGGGCTCTGTGCATCGAGGACAAGCAGGGCTCTGTACACCGAGGACAAGCAGAGCTCTGTACACGAGGACAAGCAGGGCTCTGTACACCGAGGACAAGCAGGGCTCTGTACACTGAGGACAAGCAGGGCTCTGTGCACCGATGACAAGCAGGGCTCTGTGCACCGAGGACAAGCAGGGCTCTGTGCACCGAGGACAAGCAGGGCTCTGTGCCTCGAGGACCAGCAGGGCTCTGTGCACCGAGGACAAGCAGGGTTCTGTGCACTGAGCACAAGCAGCGCTCTGTGCACCGAGGACAAGCAAGGCACTGTGCACTGAGGACAAGGAGGGCTCTGTGAACTGAGGACAAGGAGGGCTCTGTACACTGAGGACAAGCAGGGCTCTGTACACTGAGGACAAGCAGGGCTCTGTACACTGAGGAAAACCAGGGCTCTGTACACTGAGGACAAGCAGGGCTCTGTGCAGTAAGGACAAGCAGGGCTTTGTGCAGTGAGGACAAGCACAGCTCTGTGCAGTGAGGCCAAGCACGGCTCTGTAAACTGAGGACAAGCAGGGCTCTGTACACTGAGGACAAGCAAAGCTCTGTGCAGTGAGGACAAGCACGGCTCTGTGCAGTGAGCACAAGCAGGGCTCTGTACACTGAGGAAAACCAGGGCTCTGTACACTGAGGACAAGCAGGGCTCTGTGCAGTAAGGACAAGCAGGGCTTTGTGCAGTGAGGACAAGCACAGCTCTGTGCAGTGAGGCCAAGCACGGCTCTGTAAACTGAGGACAAGCAGGGCTCTGTACACTGAGGACAAGCAAAGCTCTGTGCAGTGAGGACAAGCACGGCTCTGTGCAGTGAGCACAAGCAGGGCTCTGTACAGTGAAGACAAGCAGGGCTCTGTGCACTAAGGACAAGCAGGGCTTTGTGCAGTGAGGACAATCAGGGCTCTGTGCAGTGAGGACAAGCAGGACTCTGTGCATTGAGGACAAACAGGGCTCTGTGCACTGAGGACAAGCGGGCTCTGTGCAGTGAGGACAAGTAGGACTCTGTCCACTGAGGATGAGCATGGCTCTGTGCACTAAGGGCAAGAAGGGCACTGTGCACTGAGGATAGGCAGGGCCCTGTACACTGAGGACAAGCAGGGCTCTGTATACTGAGGACAAGCAGGACTCTGTACACTGAGGACAAGCAGGGCTCTGTACACTGAGGACAAGCAGGGCTCTGTACACTGAGGACAAGCAGGGCTCTGTACACTGTGGACAAGCAGGGCTCTGTACACTGAGGACAAGCAGAGCTCTGTACACTGAGGACAAGCAGAGCTCTGTACACTGAGGACAAGCAGGGCTCTGTACACTGAGGACAAGCAGGGCTCTGTACACTGAGGACAAGCAGGGCTCTGTACACTCAGGAGAAGCAGAGCTCTGTACACTGAGGACAAGCAGGGCTCTGTACACTGAGGCTCTGTGAAATGCTCCTGGCTCACACAGCAGGCTGATTGAAAGGCCAGGAGCCTGCACAGAGCGCTGCTTGTCTCACCTACATATAATCATATTATCTACATTATATGAAAAGTTTTGGTTAATGACACATACTCTAATGTTTTTTCAGTAATCGTGGATTTGTTGCATATGTATACCAGTCCAGACCTGGTTTACCAAACTGGATGTGTTTCAGCGTTTAGCTTTCTCTGCTACTGCTAAAAGTCGTCCTTTTTGGTTTGTAGGATATGCAATAAAGCTCCTTATACCTGAATATACTTGGTGAGTGCTGGGACTTAATTTACACTGTTTTTGCACTTGATTTACCACCTGCACCACCCCCAACTTATATGCCTTGCTTACAAAACTGGCTGTGGAGAGCATTTGTAAAAAGGCACACAATATAGAGCAGACACGTGTAAAAGTTGCATTAGGGGTTGAGGAAGAACCATACAAAATGGTGCCATGAAGTGTAATAATTTTTTTTTTACCAGCCCCATGTTTATTAGATGCTATGCCACCATAAATTTGACGCACGTACACATTACCACCACACAAATTAAAGATGTAAAAAAAATCTCCATCATCGTACGATGACATTTGGAAGTGAATTTCCGTAATACTTACATTCAGCCTCTAGGTGTCACTGTTTACACTAAATACAATTTCTACATAGCCAGCAGTCAAAACGTCTACAGCAGTGGTCTCCAAACTGCTGCCCTCCAGATAATGCAAAACTACAACTCCCAGCATGCCCGGACAGCCGTTGGCTATTTATAAAATGTGTGCAGCCCTATATATAGATGATATCTGTTTTAGAAAAGTGCCATACTAACCTCTACAGGCACCGTCTAAAGTTTTAAGGGATATGCTGGTTTGAAAAGACAAATGTTATTTTTATGTTAATATATTTTGTAAATTGATCACTTTTTAATATTTCTGCTTGATCTCATTCAATAGGAACTTTACATTTTTCACTTTCAGTTGATAAAACATATCCTGGTTATGTGGTGGACGCACGGTTCTCAGATAGAGGAGATCTTTTTCCAAAGAAGGTCCCAGCTAGATGACAGCAAGCAGAGATCTGGAAAACAGTAAAGAATTAATATAGGAAATGTACAAAAATTTCTTTTTTTTTGTGAAATTTCCCATGAGAGTCACTGTAGATATCTTGAAAATGAACTAAGAAATAAAACAGGAGTGCACAGATTTCCACAGTTAGCTTTGTACACAGCCATATTAGATCCCATGCACACAGCCATATGAGGGCCCATGCACACAGCCATATAAGGGCCCACACACAGAGCCATGTTAGAGCCCATGCACACAGCCATATGAGGACATATGCACATGTTGTGTCGCACGGGGTAATGTGTGTGTATTAACCCCTTAACAAAGCAGGACGTAAATGTGCATCCTGGTGCGGTGGTACTTAACTCACCAGGACATACATTTACGTCCTGTACATGACCGCGAGCATCGGACCCATGCGCGGCAGGACCCGACTGCTATCAGCGATCGTGCTGATGTGTGCCATTAAGCCCTCAGATGCCGTGATCAATACAGATCATGACATCTGCGGCAGTGCAGTCACTAAAATGGATGATCTCATCACCCGCAGCGCTGCCGCAGGGATACGATCATCCATAATGGTGGACGGAGGTCCCCTCACCTGCCTCCGGCCGTCTCCCAGGGTCTTCTGCTTTGGTCTGAGATCGAGCAGACCAGAGAAGAAGATGACCGATAACACTGATCAGTGCTATGCCATATGCATAGCACTGAACAGTATCAGCAATCAAGTGATTGCTATAGATAGTCCCCTATGAGAACTATTAAAGTGTAAAAATAAAAGTAAAAAAAAAGGATTAAAAAAAGTAAAAAATGTGAAAAATCCCCTCCCCCAATAAAAATGTAAATGTCCCTTTTTTCCCATTTTACCCCCAAAAACATATTTGATATCGTCACATGTGTAAATATCCCAACTATTAAAATATTGGCGGGGATTGGCTCTATTAACCCCTTAAGGACCCAGCCATTTTACACCTTAGGACCCAGCCATTTTTTGAACATCTGATCACTGTCACTTTAAACATTAATAACTCTGGAATGCTTTTAGTTATCATTCTGATTCCCAAGGATGTTTTTTTTCGTGACATATTCTACTTTAACATAGTGGTCAAATTTTGTAGTAACTTGCATCCTTTCTTGGTGAAAAATCCCAAAATTTGATGCAAAATTTTAAAATTTAGCATTTTTCTAACTTTGAAGCTCTCTGCTTGTAAGGAAAATGGATATTCCAAATATTTTTTTATTTTATTCACATATACAATATGTCTACTTTATGTTTGAATCATAAAATTGACGTGTTTTTACTTTTGGAAGACACCAGAGGGCTTCAAAGTTCAGCAGAAATTTTCCAATTTTTCACAAAATTTTCAAACTCACTATTTTTCAGGGACCAGTTCAGGTTTGAAGTGGATTTGAAGGGTCTTCATATTAGAAATACCCCATAAAAGACCCCATTATAGAAACTGCACCCCCAAAGTATTCAAAAAGACATTCAGTAAGTGTTTTAACCCTTTAGGTGTTTCACAGGAATAGCAGCAAGGTGAAGGAGAAAATTCACAATCTTAATTTTTTACACACGCAATTTCTTGTAGACCCAATTTTTGAATTTTTACAAGGGGTAAAAGGAGAAAATTTATACTTGTATTTGTAGCCCAATTTCTCTTGAGTAAGCACATACCTCATATGTCTATGTAAAGTTTCGCGGGCGCAGTAGAGGGCTCAGAAGCGAAGGAGCGACAAGGGGATTTTGGAGAGTACATTTTTCAGACTTTTTGGGGGGCATGTTGCATTTAGGAAGCCCCTATAGTGCCAGAACAGCAAAAAAAAAAAACACATGCCATACCATTTTGGAGACTAGACCCCTTGAGGAATGTAACAAGGAATTAAGTGAGCCTTAATACCCCACAGGTGTTTCACGACTTTTGCATATGTAAAAAATAAATACATTTTTTTCACTAAAATGTGTGTTTCCCCCCAAATTTCACATTTTTGCAAGGGTTAATAGCAGAAAATACCCCCCAAAATTTGTAACCCCATCTCTTCTGAGTATGGAGATACCCCATAAGTTGACCTGAAGTGCACTACGGGCGAACTACAATGCTCAGAAGAGAAGGAGTCATATTTGGCTTTTTGAGAGCAAATTTTGCTCGGGGGCATGTCGCATTTAGGAAGCCCCTATGGTGCCAGAACAACAAAAAAAAACCACATGGCATACCATTTTGGAAACTAGACCCCTTGAGGAACGTAACAAGGGGTACAGTGAGCATTTACCCCCACTGGTGTCTGTCAGATCTTTGGAACAGTGGGCTGTACAAAATTTTTAATTTGCACAGCCCACTGTTCCAAAGATCCGTCAGACACCAGTCGGGTGTAAATTCTCACTGCACCCCTCATTACATTCCGTGAGGGGTGTAGTTTCCAAAATGGTGTTTTTTTTTTGCGTTTGTCAAAACCGCTGTAACAATCAGCCACCCCTGTCCAAATCACCTCAAATGTACATGGTGCACTCTCCCTTCTGGGCCTTGTTGTGCACCCCCAGAGCACTTTGCGCCCACATATGGGGTATCTCCGTAGTCAGGAGAAACTGCATTACAAATTTTGGGGGGCGTTTTTCCCTTTTACCTCTTGTCAAAATGAAAAGTATAGGGCAACACCAGCATGTTAGTGTAAACATTTTTTTTTTACACTAACATGCTGGCGTAGACCCCAACTTCCCCTTTTCATAAGGGGTGAAAGGAAAAAAAGCCCCCAAAATTTGTTAGGCAATTTCTCCCGAGTACGGCGATACCCCATATGTGGCCCTAAACTGTTGCCTTGAAATACGACAGGGCTCCGAAGTGAAAGTGCCATGCGCATTTGAGGCCTGAATTAGGGATTTGCATTGGGGTATTCTACGCCAGCGATTCCCAAACAGGGTGCCTCCAGCTGTTGCAAAACTCCCAGCATGTGTGGACTATCAACGGCTGTCCGGCAATACTGGGAGTTGTTGTTTTGCAACAGCTGGAGGCTCCATTTTGGAAACAGTGGCGTACCAGACGTTTTTCATTTTTATTGGGGAGGGGGACTGTGTAGGGGTATATGTATATGTAGTGTTTTTTACTTTTTATTTTATTTTGTGTTAGTGTAGTGTAGTGTTTTTAGGGTACAGTCACACGGGCGGGGGATTACAGCGAGTTTCCCGCTGCGAGTTTGAGCTGCCGCGCAAAATTTGCTGCATCGCAAACTTGCAGCCTGATACTCACTGTAAGCCCCCTGCCCATGTGAATGTACCCTGTACATTCACAGGGGAGGGGGGGACCTCCAGCTGTTGCAAAACTACAACTCCGAGCATGCACAGTCTATCAGTGCATGCTGGTAGTTATAGTTTTGCAACAGCTGGAGGCACACGGGTTGGGAAACACTGAGTTAGGAAAAAGACAATGTTTCCCAACCAGTGTGCCTCCAGTTGTTGCAAAACCACAACTCCCAGTATGCCCAGGCAGCTGAAGGGCATATTGGGAGTAGTGGTTACGCAACAGCTGGAGGAGAACAGTTTGGGGACCACTGTGTAGTGGTGTCCAAGCTGTAGCCCTCCAGATGTTGCAAAACTACAACTCCCAGTATGCCAAAACTGTCCAGGCATGCTGGGAGTTGTAGTTCTGCAACATCTGAAGGGCCAGATGTTACAGAACTACAACTCCCAGCATGCCTGGACAGTAATGGCATGCTGAGGATGCGTAGTTTTGTAACATCTGGAAGGGCACAGTGGTCTCCAAACTGTGGATCTCCAGATGTTGCAAAACTGCAACTCCCAGCATGCCCAGACGCCAAGGGCTGTCTGGGCATGCTGGGAGTTGTAGTATACAGGGTCCCATTACAGCAATGCATGTCGCTTTACGGCGACGTGCATTGCTGTAAAGGGCCCGACCGCGGCTGAAGAGGAACTCGCCTGTCGCCGCTGTCTTCATCGCCGGGATCCGGGTCTTCAGGGACGAGGTAGGTACCGGGGCCAGTCCCCAGCACTCCCCCGTCCCCCGCCATGTCCTCCGGTCTTCCTCCCGTCCTCTCCGGACATCCAGGGGCCGGGCAGGGCGGGAGGAAGTAACCGCCCCCCCCCCCCCTGCGATTGGTCGGTTAATTAACCGACGGATCGCAGGGGATAGGAGGAGGTGGCAGGCTTGCCACCTCGCTCCTATACTTTAGCATGGTCCTGGCAATCTGTGACAACCGGGATCATGCAAAATTACCGGGTGGTCGGGTCCCAGAGACCCGATCAGCCCGGTATCGCTGCAGATCGCAGGGGCGATTTCCCTAGCGATTTGCGGCGATCGCCGACATGGGGGCCTACATGGCCCCCTTCGGCGTTTGCCCTAGATGCCTGCTGAAGCATTTCAGCAGGCATCCGCTTCCGATCTCTGCCCGGGGCACGGCAGTGACCGGAGAAACACCAGGATGTACTAGTACGTCCTGGGTCCTTAAAGCCCAGGGTGCCAGGACGTTCTAGTACGTCCTGGGTCCTTAAGGGGTTAATGAATCTTTGTGCGAATGGGTTGATACATTTTTGTAACCCCTGGTTAAACGTACCTATGGGTACGTACGAGACACCAAGCATTTGCTTGGAGTTCTCAGTAATATCCCATGGCAACCAAATTATACATGGCTTACATTATACATTATACACCTGCATTCCCCACAGTTTGGCTCTAATAGCTATTGAGTATCATTTGGATAAATATTCCAATTATGGATCAGATCTAAAATATTTTATTCTTTCAGCTATTCAATTTCTACTTTCTCATAATTTTTTTAAGTTTAATTCCAAATATTAGTTACAGAAAGTTGGAGCCTCAATGGGTGCAAAATACTCACCTTCCTTGGCTATTCTTTATGTTGCGTGGTGGGAGGAGATTTATGTTTTTGATGCTGTTAACCCCTTCTCTTCTGATGTGGTATGGTATGGCCGCTACATTGACGATATCATTGCCATTTGGGCGTCTGATGTAGCGGCCATACCTAATTTCATAGAGTATCTTACATAGTTACATAGTTAGTATGGTTGAAAAAAGACATACGTCCATCAAGTCCAACCAGGGAATTGAAGGGAAGGGTGTAAGGGGATAAGGGAAAGGGATGTAGTTTTATAATTCTGCATAAGCATTAATGTTATTTTGTTCCAGGAATGTATCTAACCCTGTTTTAAAGCTGTTAATTGTTCCTGCTGTGACCAGTTCCTGAGGTAGACCGTTCCATAAATTCACAGTCCTCACGGTAAAGAAGGCGTGTCGCCCCTTTAGACTAAACCTTTTCTTCTTCAGACGGAGGGAGTGCCCCCTCGTCCTTTGGGGCGGTTTAACCTGGAACAGTTTTTCTCCATATTTTTTGTATGGGCCATTTATATACTTATATACGTTTATCATATCCCCCCCTTAAACGTCTCTTCTCAAGACTAAACAATTGTAACTCCTTTAATCGCTCCTCATAGCTAAGATGTTCCATGCCCCATATTAGTTTAGTCGCGCGTCTCTGCACCCTTTCCAACTCCGCAGTGTCCCTTTTATGAACAGGCGACCAAAACTGAACAGCATATTCCAGGTGAGGCCGTACCAATGCTTTATAAAGGGGGAGTATTATGTCCCTGTCCCTTGAGTCCATGCCTCTTTTGATACATGACAATATCCTGCTGGCCTTGGAAGCAGCAGCCTGACATTGCATGCTATTCTGTAGTCTGTGATCCACAAGTACACCCAGATCCTTCTCTACCAGTGACTCTGACAGTTTAATCCCCCCTAAGACATACGACGCATGCATGTTATTAGTACCCAGATGCATAACTTTACATTTATCCACATTGAACCTCATTTGCCAAGTGGATGCCCAGACACTTAGTCTATCCAAGTCATCTTGTAACTTATGCACATCCTCTATAGACTGTACCGTGCTACAAAGCTTGGTGTCATCTGCAAAGATAGAAACAGAGCTGTTAATACCATCCTCTATATCATTGATAAATAAATTAAACAACAGCGGGCCCAGTACTGAACCTTGGGGTACACCACTAATTACCGGGGACCAATCAGAGTACGAATCATTGACCACCACTCTCTGGGTACGATCCATGAGCCAGTGTTCAATCCAGTTACAAACTAAAGTTTCCAAGCCCAAAGACCTTAACTTACCTGTCAGACGTCTGTGAGGGACAGTATCAAACGCTTTGGCAAAATCCAGAAACACTATATCCACAGCCATTCCTTAACCAGCCATCTTAACAGTAACCCCTGTGCCTTGAGATTTACTTATGATTTTGATCCTACCGTTATTAACTATTTGGATGTAAAACTATCAGTGAAGGATCAAAGGGTTGTTTCTTCTACCTATAGGAAGCCGACAGCGGGTAACTCAGTGCTCCATGCACAATCTTGTCATCCGAAACACATAGTTAAAAACCTGCCATATGGAGAATTTGTTCGTAGCAGACGAAACTGTTCTACGGAAAGTAAATTTCTCTCGGAATGTACTGAAATCTCTGCTAGATTGAAACATAGGAAATATCCCGATAACTTAGTTTCTTCTGCTGCGAACAAAGTGAAAAATATGAAAAGAGAGGATTTCCTACGAGATAAAGTGAAATCTGGTAAAAAATGTTCTAAAAAAGAATGAACCGATTACTTTTGTTACTACATACAGCAAACAATATAATACTATCAAAAGTGTCGTTCAGAAATATCTTCCGGTTTTGAAACAGGATACTATTCTTAAAAATGTAGATTTTCAGCCAAGCGCCCCCCTACTCTACAATCGATATTAGCACCCTCTCATATACAAGATAATACAGAGACCAATACTTGGTTGAATTTGAAGGGTTGCTATAGATGTGGTGGTAATCGGTGCGTTTGCTGTGCTTTCATGAATCAAACCAAAGAAATAAGTGAAAATATTCTGGGATCTTCACATATCATTTCATCTTTCATTAATTGCAATACTATGTGGGCCATTTATTATGTGCAATGTACTACCTGTAATATTGGTTGTGTTGGTTGTACTAGTAGACGCATAAAAGACAGGTTGCGGGAACATATATATGATGGCACACATGTAACCAGAAATCCTTCCAACGTATCTAAGCATTTTGCTCAGGTTCACTCAGGGGATGTTGGTGCCCTGAGAATAACTGGTATTGAAAGGGTTACCAAACCGTCCTGTGGAGGAGACCGAAAAGTAAAACTGCTTAATCGTGAAGGTTTTTGGATCTTGATGTTTAACACCTCGTTTCCGAATGGACTTAATCACAGATTAGATTTGGTTACGAGTTATTAGGAACTTTAGTACTTTTGTAATTTTTTTACTTTGATTGGTTATGCCCATAGAGGCGGTACTTTTGCACACAAATATGTGTGACACTATCCCCTGTATCTATGATTAAGGCGTCAGACGAGGGGGAGGTCTTGCCTTCGACCTCGCTTGTTTGTTTGGTGCACCTTGTCCCTGTTTGGATTTTACATGGATTTACAATAAAGGACGTTTTAACCAGTGTCGTGGATTCTACATTTTTTTCTATTAAAATATAATGTTAATGATCCCGTACGGTGAATGGCGTGAACGTAAAAAAAAAAGTCCATAAATTGCTGCTTTTTCCTAGCATTTTATAAAAATAAAATTGATAAAAAATGTATTAAAAGTTTTATATATCTGCAAATGTGGTATCAATAAAAAGTACAGATCATGGCGCAAAAAATTAGCCCTCATACTGCCGCTTATATGGAAAAATGAAAAAGTTATAGGTCAGTAAAATAGAAGGATTTTATATGTACTAATTTGGTAAAAAAGTTAGCGATTTTTATTAAGTGGTACAATAATAGAAAAGTATGTAATCATGGGTATCATTTTAATCGTATTGCCCCACAGAATAAAGAAAACATGTCATTGTTTACCATAAATTGTACAGCGTGAAAACGAAACCTTCCAAAATTTGTAAAATTGCGGTTTTCTTTTCAATTTCCCCACACAAATAGTATTTTTTGTTGTTGTGCCATACATTTTATGCTAAACAGTGATGTCATTACAAAGGACTACTGGTCGCGCAAAAAACAAGCCCTCATACTAGTCTGTGGATGAAAATATAAAAGAGTTAATTTTAGAAGGAGAGGAGGAAAAAAAGAAAACATAAAAATAAAATTTGCTGAGTCCTTAAGGGGTTAACCTCTTCGTGACGCCAGGGCATGGTTATCCCATACACCACCCGAGGTAGACCAGCTTCACCTGGGCCAGGTACGGGGCAAATAATCACTCTGACGCAAGGTTACGGTTAACTGGTATGCTTTACTGAGGTAGACAAGGTTTTACAGTCTTTACAGCTCAGTTCAGCACTGGGGAGATGCAGGGTGAATTTGAGGAAGCTTATGGGGTTGCTGGGACTTATAGTTGCTATTGACATCACTGATGCAGCCACGCTTGTTAACAGACTTGACTTGGACTAACTTGCTCAGACTGGAAAGGACTAGAATCCCTACTGGTTTATGTCCTACCTTGCAGCTTTGACTTTCACTACAGGTGCAGGGGTTAACTTGAAGTAGAAGCGTGCTGACTGGATTAGGCCTCAGGTCTCCTTTTGGATCACACAGACTCTTCAGGTCCTCACTTCACTGTACCTCAGCATGCACTAAGAGCTAGAGCTCATGAGAGTGAGCTGAACCCTAACCTCTCTATATAAAGGGTGTTGTTTAGAAAGTTCCCATTGGTCACCAACAAGTCACCTGGTTCCCCTTGCACACCTCCCCTTAACAACAGGGTTACTTAGAACATAATTTAAAGTGACAAACGCCTCAAAAGAATAACCAACACGACATGAGATTTGATAGTACTCTATAGTCCTTAGGAGGGATGTGGCCCCAGGGACACTGAAATAGAAGTTGCCACACAGGACAGGCAGGTGTACAGAATAGAAAATTCTGTACTGGGCAACCACACACACAGCCATATTAGGGTCCATGCACACAGCCATATTATGGCCCATGCACACAGCCATTTAAGGGCCCATGCACACAGCCATATAAGGGCCCATGCACACAGCCATATAAGGGCCCATGCACACAGTCATATAAGGGCCCATGCACACAGCCATATAAGGGCCCATGCACACAGCCATATTAGAGCCCATGCACATAGCCATATTAGAGCCCATGCACACAGCCATATTAGAGCCCATGCCCACAGCCATATTAGAGCCCATGCCCACAGCCATATTAGAGCCCATGCACACAGCCATATAAGGGCCCATGCACACAGCCATATAAGGGCCCATGTACACAGCCATATAAGGGCCCATGCACACAGCCATATAAGGGCCCATGCACAGAGCCATATAAGGGCCCATGCACACAGGCATATTAGAGCCCATGCACACAGCCATATCAGAGTCCATTCACACAGCCATATTAGAACCCATGCACACACACAGTGGAATTTGCTTCCATCAGAATCCCATTAATCTCAATGAGATTCTGCTGCTCTGTGCACACTATGAAACTCCAAGGAAAGAATAAACATGTTTACTCTTTCTGTAGAATACTCTTGGAGAAGTCAATGGGACTTTTATTTTTGAACATTCTTTCTGCAGGAAAATTCAGCACGGAATAAGCGATGATTCCAAGTGTTCTACTGAGGAAATTCAACATGGAAATTACTCACTGAATTTACTTGATGTGCATGGTCCCTTAAAAGAGTAGTCTGGTGAAAAATAACTCCAAGGATAGAGGATAAGTTATAGATCGCGGGGGGTCCGAGCACTGGGACCCCCCCCCACGATCTCCTGCACGGGGCCCCGGCAGTTTGCCAGAAGCTGGCGTCTGTACCCCGCAGGAAGTTTCAGCCGGCACACCCCCTCCATGTATCTCTATGGGGTACATGGAGGGGCGTGTCGGCCGGCGCTCCATCAAGAGTACGGCACGCCCCCTTCCAGCCAACTGCCAGGACCCCATGCAGGAGATCGCCGGGGGTCCCAGCGCTCGGCCCCCCCCGCGATCTGTAGCTTATCCCCTATCCTTGGATACGGGATAAGTTATTTTTCACCAGACAACTCATTTAAGGCTTGATATCATTTTCTCCTAGTTGAGGCCTTCCTGTACCGACCTATACTGGCTCCTGGTGCGTGAGGCCTCAAGTTAAATTTACGCATCTCACACAGACTGCAGATATTGCAAAGTAAATGCAGGCTCATGTACACAGTCATGGTGCAGCTCAGTTTTATATATGCATATATTTTATATAGAGCAATATGTATTCTTACTTTAACACTGTGTAGCAGGGTATTGGGGCATCCACCTATATCCCTGTCGCCTCTTTTTCTTACCTCTTTGCATTCAGCAGGCCGATCCTGTACCTGTGGGAGTTGGGGTGCATTTTTGTGTCAGAGCCCTCACCCTACTGAGCATCCGGGATATGGCTGTGTGGAACATCTCTGAGAGAGTAATGAAGCTGACACAAAGCTAACTTGGAACTAACTTTGTACTGCATAAAGAAAAAAAAAAAACAACCATGCATAACATAATAAACAGTATGGCATAAAATAACAAAAATCAGACAAATGCAATGTGTATATCTCCCTCACTCACCCACAAGCACACCTGCAGCCCATCCTAATCTTCGTCCTGGCCTTGGCTGTTGGGTACCTTCAGTTTGTGCACATTGAATAGGTAGGACCCATACAAAGTTTTGCTCCACAGTGTTACATGGAGTAGGCTGAAACTCTCAAAATATCTGCAAACGGATCTCAAGGTAATTTATCGGTATAAGAATTCAGGGTGCCCTATTGTGGGACAGGGAAGAAGGGTTTCAGGCTTACCCTTACACAGGCTGTAATAAAATCAGTCCATGTTAACTTTTTCTTTACTGCTCATAGAGAGCTTTCCTATAACCAGCTGTGGATCTCTCAAACTTGCTAGCAGATTCCTCTCAGGTGTTGCAGCACTCTTGAAGCCAAATTCTTGCAAGTTGCTTGCTCTTTGTCCTTTCTCTTTCCCGGCTCAGCTAGAACTGAAAAGTCCATGATTACACTTAGCACATGTCCACAAAATTTCTTCTTCCCCAGCTTTAGTCACTGCTCAGTTCCTTTGCTTGAGCAGTCCGCCATTTACTGGACACATCATGTAATTTCAGGATAATACCACCTATAATCCCAGGGGGTAACCACTATATTACTATTCCCTTCCATTTTGCAGGTGTATTGCTTTCATTGGCTGGCCTAAATTGAAAATGCAGCTTTCTAATCTGACCATGCAAAGCCTGCTCTTTTACATCGTTGTCATGATTCAACTGAAAGGTACATGTCAATGGAAGGGGCCAGGTACAACGCCCAACCTGGAGACTATTGTCATTGGCAGGTGTTATGACTACATTGAAACGGTGAATCCTTCAGTGGGGTAAGTGCATTTATCTCCAATAAGCAGTGTTGGCTCCGATCAGGGTTAGGCTGGGTCAACACTACGTTTTGTCCCATACGGGAGCGCATACGGCAGGGGGGAGCTAAAAGCTTGCGCTCCCGTATGTGACCGTATGCGCTCCCGTATGCCATTCACTTCAATGAGCCGACCGGAGTGAAACGTTCGGTCCGGTCGGCTAATTTTTGCGCCGTATGCGCTTTTACAACCGGACCTAAAACTGTGGTGAACCACGGTTTTAGGTCCGGTTGTAAAAGCGCATACGGCGCAAAAATGAGCCGACCGGACCGAACGTTTCACTCCGGTCGGCTCATTGAAATGAATGACATACGGGAGCGCATACGGTCACATACGGGAACGCGAGCTTTTAGCACGCCCCTGCCGTATGCGCTCCCGTATGGGACAAAACGTAGTGTGGACCCAGCCTTAACCTATTATGTCAGCACATTGCCGAGCAGCTAACAGCAATGCCTCAGTAATCATAATCTATTCATATGCATAAGATGCATGAGATAGCTGTAAAGGGTCCACTAATGGTCAGGTTTTCCACCCCCTAAGGCAGTGTTTCCCAATCAGGGTGCCTCCAGCTTTTGCAATGCTGTCCGAGCATGCTTGGAGTTGTAGTTTTGCAACAGCTGGAGGCACCCTGGTTGGAAAACACTGTCCTAAATTCTGAACTGTGGAATGGAAGTAGGGGTTGAATAGCTAAGTTTTGCTTGAGGTTATATTATCAGATACAGGCACTGCATGGAAACAGTGCAACTAATACACACATCGGGGGAGATTTATCAAAACCTGTGCAGAGGAAGAGTGGTGCAGTTGCCCATAGCAACCAATCAGATTGCTTCTTTCATTTTCCACAGGCCTCTAAAGAGGCCTGTGGAAAATGAAAGAAGCAATCTGATTGGTTGCTATGGGCAACTGCACCACTCTTCCTCTGCACAGGTTTTGATAAATCTCCCCCATCATTTCTATCTCTTTTTTTTTTATTATTACTACAGGAAGAAGAACTGTTCCGCCATATGGGAAGCCTTTAAAAGTGCTTTTGTCAGCAAGGACCCATGTTCTGTAATCCCATCGGATTATGAGCGCTACGTCAACCTGACACTCCATGACCTACCCATAAATAAGGTTCTGTATTAAACGTATTATCTATGACACATTTAGAGGTTTCAGCGCTTACATAGGTAGTATTGGACTTTTTGGGGGGTATGGATACATTGAAAGGTAAATGTATAGCAATGCTTGTTCTTGTCTGCAAGTATTCCAACATGTCTACGTGATACACTTCATAGTGCCTCCATCAGTAGTCCAAAACCTTCTAAGGCTGCTTTCATAGTATTTCGATCAGTATTTTTAGGTAAAATCTGAAATGGGTTGAAATCACAGAGGAAGCTGCCTCAGAGAAGCATTGTTTCCTGCACCCATTTTATTTCAATGGGGAATTACAAAAACAGGGCTGAAAACATTGTTGGTTAGGGTGTGGTGCTAATAACGCCATGGTTGTGGGTTTAATCCATATGGGCAAATAGTTATTCCCAGGATGTCTGCGTGAATGCACATTAATACATGTAATGCAGGACAGTACAGGATTGGTAATGTAATGTATATATGTGCTGTCTATGGGTGGAATGTGGTTGAGATGCACAATTCGTGATGCCAGGGCAATGTGAACCTACACGTTCTGAGGGACAATAAGGACCACAATGCCAGGTTATGGAAAACTTTACTGAGGCAGGAATGTTGTTTAATCCTTCACAGTACAGATTTATGCAGGGGAAGTGCAGAGTGAGCCCGGGAAGCCTGCCGCCCTGCTGGGACTTGTAGTTGCTTAAACTGCAGTTTTGAGATTAATGGCAGCCTACGCTGATTTAGAGACTTTTGATCTGGATAAATATCCACTTACAGGTCACCTGTGTGGGTCCATATTAGGATGAGAGGTATAATTTGGTCAAATGAGAAAAGCTACATTGATGAATACACAGACAAGCTGGTACGAAGGCAATAATGTGCTGATCTGTTTATTGAAAATGGCTACCCACTTTTTATACACTAGATATACGTCATAGATTATGTTGTTTTAAAAAACATACACAGCATTTTCTTACACGATCACAAGATAACCTCCTCCAGCCCTCATAATCATTGGAGACCGTCCCAGATTTAAAATAAACTAATTGTCTCCTCTCTCAAGGTTGGCCTATCTCCCCCCCCCCCCCCCCCCACCCCACATGTAACCATATCTCATGGTTCTGTCTATTAGGCAGAGTTACCCACTTCTTATACACTGGATATATATCAAGTGTACATCACAGGTCATACAATTATACATTGCCATTAACCAGAGGACACCTGCATGCTATCTCAGCCCTTGGCTAATCTCCCAGAAACTCCTCAGCTTACTGTTATCAGCTTGGTCATTCCTTCCTGACAACTCATATAAAATACAAACTAAAACAACGTCTCGGACTTTCTCAAATTCAACTTATTTTCTAACAAATTCTGTACTGTAAGGATATTAACTGTTTAGTTTCCATAACACTTTGTACTCACTGACTGATGACTATTTTCCCACCGGAGCTTTGTGCTTACCGCCAGGATTGAACTTCACCTGAGCGATGGGGTTTTCCTGAGATTTGCGTGGCTGCAGATTTTGGATTTTTTCTCCTTATACTTCCTCAAACTTCTCCGCACACTTCTCCACACTGTTCCTATGCTCACCAGACTTGAGCTGGCACTAACCACACAGCTCCTTACTCGACTGACTAGACTAAAACAGTTCCTTACCCCTTACTCTATATAAGGGCCAAAGTTGGGGGCTCTCATTGGGGCGTCAGGGTCACCTGGGTCACTCTGCAAACTTTCCTTAAGGAGACAGTAACATAATTAATTGGAACATAACAGGAAATCACAGTGTAATGCAACAGAATATGCCATGGAGCAGTGGGCCCAGAACAATGAGACAAGGGATGCCCGAGGCAACATTTAGCCCACAGGATGACATCCTGTACTGGGACACCACATGTATGCAGTGACCAGCAAAATAGTGAATGCTGCTCCAGAGTATAATACAGAATTGTATGGTTTTGATATTGCAACTGGGCCAGAGAGTTCACATTTAATATTAGTGTATATAGTTTATTAATATGTTATGGATATTGTTTTGTATATATTTTTGTTTGTGTAGAGGAGTAAGTGTGGGGATGGATCGCTGTTTTATTTTAAGCTATGGTTATAGTGGTTTTATGATTGGTCTTCATTATTTTGTCATGCTCCAGTTAAATATGGTATGTTTATTTCTGTAATTATTTATTGTTATGTTTAAACATTTTAATAAAAGAATTACAGAACGTAACTCAGGATAAGATAAAGAAAAGTGATGTAATGTATGTACACAGTGACCCCCCCCCCCCCAGCAGAATAGCGAGTGCTGCTACAGAGTATAATACAGAAAGTAACTCAGGATAAGATAAAGCAATGTAATGTATGTACACAGTGACCTGCTGTCAGTTTCCCTTTAAAGGAGTACTCTGCTGGAATGTTTTTTCATTTCATTGTGCCTGGGCTGCAAAAAGTAAAATAACAAACTTTATCTCACCTTCAGCCGCTCCCCGGGTGTAACAATATCGCTCTTCTGTCTTCTGAGCCCGATCTTGTCACACATCCTGGGGTCCAATGAGTTACACTGCGATCAGCTTAATGTCGGTGTCCCGCCTTGGCTGGTGATAGTGATAAGCTGATTGCAGTGTGACGCATCGGGCCACAGGCAGGACCGGATTAACATAGGGGGAGATGGAGCATCAGCTCAAGGCCCGTACCTGAAAATAGGCCCAGCCTCAAAAAATAATAATTTATATATAGGGTGTGGCCTAGGAGATGAGTGGGTGTGGTCTGCAAAATGGGCATGGCTTGCGCTGCGTGCGTCGGAAACATCCCTGGACACCATCACTGTCAGACTTGTAGTTTTCTTTGACTTTACTTAAATTATAGTACAACATGCTGGGAGTTGTAGTTTTAGTTTGGGACAGCTGCAGAGAGATAGCCTGTGTCAGGGCATGCTGGGAGTTGTAGTTACAGCCTATGGCTCTGCAGTTGACCCAAAACTACTAACTACTGAGAGTTCTACTCTTACAAGGTGTCTCTTTCTTGTGATATGAGGTAGATGATGTGAGTGGTGAGAGTGAATTCAGCTGAAGAAAACCAACCGCATGACACTTGGTTAAAGCTTTGTGATGCTCACTCTGGCGCATGCCGTGTAGGCTCTTTTTATTACATATGCTTACGTCAAACATACAAGGCATAATAGGCGGGATATATAATTTGACTTATACAAGCAAAGAGTTAAAACACAAAAGCAACCTAAAAGTTTATCTATTTTTTCTTAGAAGTTTGAGTGTACACCCCCAAAATTCTTCAGATTAAAGCGCAACTGTCATGGATATTGTACCCCCCCCAGACTAATACCATGATAGTATAGAGGCTAAAACTTGTAATGCAGCTATAACTTTGGCTGCTCCTTATCACACTTTATCAGCCACAAAATAGTTTTATCGTGCGGTCAGCAACAGTCGGATAGGTGTGGCCGGGGGTTCACAATGCCCCACCTCCACCACGCCTATCCCCTGTAAGTGAGCGCTGGGACCGCTGAGTGATTGACACACAGGTCCCCAGCGCAAGCGCCCCGATGTTTGTGATGTGCGGGCCGTGACTCCACTGAGCCGTTACATATTATGTGCACCTTTATGATATACAGTGCGCGTTCCCATCTTCTTTCTTCTCCTAGTGCCGGAGATGCACTTGTGGTAGCCCAGTATGGGATGGTGTTTCCCCTTACCTCTCCTTCCCTGTCAGGCAGTGTCCCTTCATGTCCCCAGGGCCCCCCTCCATTTTTTATGTTATACATTAAAAGTGTAATAACCAGAAATTAAAATACCAATATAATAACTTTATTGATCATACATAAAGTAGGACATACACTATTAAAATGAATACAGGCAATGCAGATATCAGAAAAGAAAAGATGAGGGGTATGCTCAAAGGGAACTACATATGTATCAGGGTCACAAAATAAAGGTTAGGGAACATAGTGCATATTACTCAGGAAAGCAAGCAGGAAAAAGTATATAGGCGCACAATGAACCACATAACAGTCAGATATAATTGAAACCAAAATAACAGATTGTGCACCCTGTGTTGAGATACCTCACCTCAGCCCCGGGGGTTGAAGATTAAGCCGTAGAATTGTCATTTGCTTAAGCCCCGGGTACACTACCTAGATCATGTCGTCAGCGCCAAGGGAGTCCAACCCAATCCTGAAAAGGTGGAGGTTGTCAAGAACTGGCCCACCCTGCGCACGGTGAAAGATGTCAGAAGCTTCCTGGGATTTGCCGGCTACTACTGCCACTTCTTCCCCACTTCGCTCAGATTGCAGAACCCCTCACAGCTCTCCTGCGAAGGAGAACTACAGTGGAAGGCTACCTGTTGAATGGGCCGAAGTGCAAGAGACAGTGTTCCGAGCTCTTAAACGTCTGCTGACAGAACCACCCATCCTGGCTTAACCAGACTACAGTTTTTTTTGCCTACAAATCCCATAATTCCATTTCCTCCCTCCCACACATCAGCCACCCCACCCATTGAAACATAAATGAGCTGCATCCATTCAAAAGACCAGTGGTTTTCAATCAGGGTGCCTACAGCTGTTGCATCAGTTGCAGATTGATCTCTCCCGTACCAAGCGATCCCTCCACCCACTGAAACAGACAGGCTCCCTGTCATCAGCTGACTAGTGAGGTCAGGTCTCGGCCGCATTGCAACCTGGGAAAATCTGAGACAACCGTCCTTTTGTATGCTGTTAAAAATACATATTGGGGTGAAAATCACATAAGAATTGTAAGAAAACCATCACACATGGGTTCAGACACTATATTATGAACCAGATGAAGACGAAAAAGCCCTGGGCACACTGGATCCGGTCAAGCAGTTTATTGCAGGTGAGAATGCTCAGCAACAATTGTTTCGCTACTCACAGGTAGCTTTTTCACAGGCTTATTGAACCAGGGATCTCCACCCCCTTAAAAAGTCCCAGCCTCCTAAACAAACTTTATTAACAGGGAACATCGTAAGGACATCGTTAAAAATTGTTAATATGAAACACCTGTCATTATAACTATAATTCAATAAGATCAAACATAGAAAAATTGGTGGAAAAATACAAATGTATACAATGCAACAGTCAGGTCCGAACTAACTTCATTAGAATATACTGTTCAAATCGCTCCTTTCATTCATACCCAAAGGGCCCAATGCTTCTGTTCTAAGGATAAGTTCTGTTTCTTTTCTCAATAATTCTTGATTCCGATCACCCCCCTTTGGTAAAGGGTCCACACGTCTTAAACCACAAAAACGCATACAATTCGCATCCCCTTCATGACACTGTCTCATGAGTGCAATTAGTCTTGCCGATCCGGTCCCTGTTCTGAGCGAACGAACATGTTCCCCAAATCGTTTGAACAGGGGTAGGATCATCTTGCCGATGTAATATCTGCCGCAGTCGCAAATGACCGCATACACCACAAAGCTAGTGCGGGACATGAAGAATTGATCAATCGAAATATCATACGGACCTAAACGAACCGACAATACTCTGCTAAATTGGCCAATTTAGCAGAGTATCGTCGGTTCGTTTAGGTCCGTATGATATTTCGATTGATCAATTCTCCACGTGCCGTTCGTTCGCTCAGAACAGGGACCGGATCGCCAAGACTAATTGCACACATGAGACAGTGTCATGAAGGGGATGTGAATTGTATGCCTTTTTGTGGTTTAAGACGTGCAGACCCGTTACCAATGGGGGGTGATCGGAACCAAGAATTATTGAGAAAAGAAACAGAACTTATCCTTAGAACAGAAGCATTGGGCCCTTTGGGTATGAATGAAAGGAGTGATTTGAACAGTATATTCTAATGAAGTTAGTTCAGACCTGACTGTTTGATCTTATTGAATTATAGTTATAATGACAGGTGTTTTTAACAATGTCCTTATGATGTTCCCTGTTAATAAAGTTTGTTTGGGAGGCTGGGACTTTTTAAGGGGGTTGAGATCCCTGGTTCAATAAGGCTGTGAAAAAGCTACCTGTGAGTAGCGAAACAATTTTTGCTGAGCATTCTCACCTGCAATAAACTGCTTGACCGGATCCAGTGTGCCCAGTGCTTTTTTCGTCTTCATCTGCTTCATAGAAGTCTGTCCTATATCTGACTGAGAGCACCGGTGGTCAGTTGTGCAGACGTCCGGAGGTTCGCGGTGTGTTGCCATATCCTTGTGGGACATATGCAGTAGGCAGTGCCGGCTACACTTTCTTTGTGGAAGAACTATATTAGGAACTACACTAACTTTAAAGCCCCTGTACCATAGTCAAATAAAAATTCCTGGAATACCCCTTTAAGGACTACTTGGCTGACACGCCATTCACTGTCTGCCCATCTGAATACTTCCAAGTTGGGTGCCATCGAGCAGCGTTGGGCCTCAAGATTGGTGAATTACAGTTTCACCATCAAGTACAAGAGCGGCAAGTCAAATGTCAACACCGATGTACTGTCTCAGATGACCCCTGGCGAAGAACCACCTGTCGAAGATGAGTGGGAAAACATGAAGATGCCCCCATTTTACCAAAAGTTTGTGAATCAGAATGTTGTGACTGCCCTTGAGGATGGCGAAACCAGGTCCGAGAAGGTCCAAGAAGACCTCTACACCTGGAAGACTCTACAAGATGAAAGTTGAGTCACAGGGGATCTGTTGGACTACCTCCTGATGAAAAAGGTACCAACCCGTCAACGCTGGGCCCAGTGTGACTACGAGTTGAAACGTCTGTGGCGACAGAGGAAGAGACTGTTCGTGCATAAGGGACTGTTGTACTGAAAATCTTTGGATCCGGTTGCTGGTGATCGACTTCATCGGACTCTGGTTCCCCGAAGAGACGCGGCAATGGTCCTCAACACATATCATGATTAGACACTTTGGAGTCCACAAGACTGAGGCTACTGTCAGGCGAAGATTTTACTTGATTGAAATGCGGAGCAACATTGAGAAATGGTGCAGTGAGCGTGCAGTCTGCAACATCACCAAGAATGTGCGCAAGGACGCAAGAGCACCCCTCCCCTCCAAACAGAATAAAAGGCCTAATCAGTTGGTCGTGCTAGACCATGTCAAGTTGTCTCCTACCCAGTCCGGGTAAACTTATGCTCTCACCATGGTGGATCACTACTCCAAATGGGTTGTCGTGGTACCCGTTAAAAAGACCTCACAGCCAAGACAGCGTCCCAGATGTTCTACTCTAATTGGGTGCAAACCCTTGGGTGTCCGGAGTCTGTCCTAACAAACCATGGAATGGCCTTTGAGGTCCAACTCTTCCAGGAGCTGTGTCAGTTCCACGCCTGTAAGAAACTTCGGACTACAGCTTACCACCCTCAAGGGAACGGGCTCTGTGAGCGCATCAATCAAGTCTTCGTCCACATGTTGGGAGCAGCTTCTGTATCCAAGCATGAAGAGTGGCCCCGATTGTTGCCCGAATTGTTGGAGATTTATAACAACATGGGGGGGCATTTATCAACATCTTTAGTCATGTTTTTTCTGCTATGTTTGTCGCATAATTGTCGCAGTTGCGCCTGCGCGAGTTGTCCATTGTACCAGAATTAAGCTATGTCACAAAGAAGACCTGTGCTCCCCGTACCTTCTCCACCAGCAGTCAGACCTACATGGGAGTACGTCCCAGGAGAGGGGATCCGTCCATCCATGGATGTTCCAATGTTCTCTCCCAGCCAACCTGCAATCTTCTGTATTGCGCCAACCCTGGGACCGGTGCAACCAACCTTAGTCACCACACCAGCCCCCGTCCTGTCACCGTTGGCGCCGGTATATACTCCAGACCACCTGTTTCACCAATGTCTCTGCCAACAATTCCAAGTCCTGCCAATCCAGAACAGCTACCTACTTTCGAATTTGACGAAAGAGAACCTGCTCCAACTCAAGTTGTATCAAGAGCTCCCGAAGATTCTCAAGAAGTGGTGCTGCGTAGGTCCCAACGGTCCACTCAAGGCCAAACCCAGCCAGGTACAAAGATTAACTTGTCACATAAAGATTAAAGTAAAATATGTGAAGAGAAAAAACACAGAAGTGGCGCCTTGATGGTGCCTTTACCTTTCTGGTTGTAGGAGGTAAGGGGGGGGGGGATTTAGCAGGGAAGGATAGGGAGATTTTCTGCTCACCTTTCGGAGTTTTGCTGCATAACAGGCACAACTCTTCGATGCGTATAGGCTGGTATGCGGCAAGGTACCACATAAAGTTTATTGTCACACATAGTTAACTAATACTACATAATGTACCTATATCTACATTAGGGGTAGAGCATTCATTATAGTTCAGTCCACTAAGTCAAATGTAAATGTCTATGGTAAAAATGTCTAATATTTTCTTGTGTCCAAGTGCCCAGGGTACTTTACTGGCCAGAAGGTATTAATGATAACTAACCGCACACGTGTAGTAATAAGGTAACACAAACGTATAATGTTATCTAATAATATATATATAGAGTTCTGGGGAGAAGTGTGTCCACCGAGGGACCCCAGTAGCCAAAGCATTGGGTAAAAAGCCTCTGGCAGCCAAATCTGTGAGTTTAATGTCATGTATATTGTCCTTTGAACTTGTTACTACAGCAGTTACAAGGTTACTAAGCCTCCACATGTTTATGAGCGTGTATTGACATTTTATACTACATGGACTCTTTGTCTTCATCCACTCACTAATTGCAAACCTGGAATATGGATGTTGTTTGTAATGCCCCAGGAACTGTCTGTGGCCCCTGTGGTCATTCCGGTCCTCGGTCCTCCGCCCTCTAGGAATGGGCATCGAGGACAACTCAGTTAAAAGAGGGGGGGGATGGGGTGGCCCAGTATGGGATGATGTTTCCCTGTACCTCTCCTGCCCTGTCAGGCAGTGTCCCTTCATGTCCCCAGGGCCCCCCTCCAGTGTTACCCACAGTGTACATATGTTATACATTAAAAGTGTAATGTTTCTTTAATTGCTGTTACCATGTAATTGTTACCCAGGAGGCACTAGTGACCAGGTGACCTCCCAAGTGACCTATGGGCTCCTTGCACAGCCCCCCTATAAAACCAGGGGAGGGTCTGCAATCTCTCTCTTAGCTCATTGCTCTTCCTGCTGAGGTCCAGTGCAGTCGTCTCAGTGTGTGTGTCCAAAGCATTGGAGGCCTCAAGCCTAAAGTCTGCAGCCACAAAGTCTGCTCAAGTAAGCTCAAAGTCATCTTCATGTCAATTGTCAAGTCATTCAAGTCAAGCCTTCAATATAGTCACTGTGGCCTACACTAAAGTGTCTCTACATACTGCGAGGTCCCCCTGTGTCACTGGTCACTTCTTTGGATATTGGCTGTACTGCATAGACTGTATCACCTGTCTACCCTCAGTAAAGCTACCGTTGTCTGTAACTTGGCGTTGGTGTCTTCATTGCCCCCGTACCTAGCCCAGGACCAGCGGTTTTACCTTCGGGTGGTTAAGGCTAAACCAAGCCCTGGCATCATGACAAGAAGGGGTTAATAACATCTGCCCCCAGGGTTACAACAGCTACCCTGCATTGCACCCTGCTGACACCACACGCTGCTTCTGCTTTCACTAGAGGCAGAGAGCTCGCTCCCTGCCTCTAGCACTGCACAGGAGCACAGCGCGGGTGGCAGACGACAGGAGTGAGCGCTTTCTCTCTGGCAGAAAGATAGCACTCACTCCCGTCTCTGGCAGAGAGAAAGCGCTCACTCCCGTCTCTGGCAGAGAGAAAGCGCTCACTCCCGTCTCTGGCAGAGAGAAAGCGCTCACTCCCGTCTCTGGCAGAGAGAAAGTGCTCACTCCTGTTGTCTGCCGCCAGCGCCTGTGCAGTGCTAGAGGCAAGGTGTGAGCGAGCTCTCTGCCTCTAGTGAAAGCAGAAGCAGCGCTTCTCCGGCACCAGGAGAAGAGTAGAACGGACACTGTATATCATAAAGGTGCACATAATATGTAAAGGCACGCCAGCCCGCACATCATGAACATCAGGGCGCTTGCGCTGGGGACCTGTGTGTCAATCACACTGCGGTCCCAGCGCTCACTTACAGGGGATAGGCGTCGTGGAGGTGGGGCATTGTGAACCCCCGGCCACAACTATCCGACTGTTGCTAACCGCACAATAAAACTATTTTCTGGCTGATAAAGTGTGATAAGGAACAGCCAAAGGTATTGCTGCATTACAAGTTTTTTTTCAGTATTGAAAATTTTATTGAATTTTAAGACAAAAATAGAACAAGAACAAGCAAACAGTGTGCCACAGGCATATCAAGGGGGCACAAGCGTCACGTGTTCCCACAATGGAACAGTTGTAGCAACCAACACATTATCAAGAAATGTGGGCTCATAAGCCGCGCGTACAGAAGGTGCGGTATCGGGGGTGTTAGATAGGCAGGGAAGTAAGTGCCTATGGGGGCACCTCGCCCACATGGTGTCGAGATGGGGCCTCAGCCGGTACACAGCTACTTGGAAGGGCAAAAAGGGGAATGGCGTGGCTGGGGTTGTAGGTGAGCGAGGTGTTGTCGTGTGGTGCTATTGAATAGCCTGAACATGGGTAGGGACAGACGCTGCTCGAGAGAAGAAGATGTGGCAGAAGGCATAGGTGGAGGACAGGAGGGGTGGAAAGAAAGGGGGGCAGACAGAGGGGGAAGGCAGGTGTGGACCGAGAATTACAGAGGTAGGACTTACCAGGCGCTCTGGAGCAATCCAGGACAACCTCTGAAATCCAGCAAAGGTACGTCAGATAGTCGGAGAGGAGGGAGCTCCCAGGTCAGGCAGGAGGACAGGCACTCCATCTTTAGATCTCCCGTACTAGGGGAGGCGATCTTTGGAGAAGTGATTTCTTCATTGCACTTGTCTCAGCATGGAAGAGGGTCATCATTGCATTAGCGGTTAGAGGCTGGGGGGAGATTTATCAAAACCTGTGCAGAGGAAAAGTTGCCCAGTTGTCCATAGCAACCAATCAGATCGCTTCTTTCATTTTTAACAAGGCCTCTGCAAAATGAAAGAAGTGATCTGATTGGTTGCTATGGGCAACTCAGCAAGTTTTCCTCTGGACAAGTTTTGATAAATCTCCCCCTGTGTGTTTTTCTGAGAAAAGAAGATTTTAGAGGCCAAGATCTTTTCATTAGCAACAATTGAAACCTTGCTTACAATAATTCCCAGCACAATTACTATAGCGTGGAGTATTTTTCCAAACCATCCACTCATTTCTTTGAACCAGTTAGCTGGATTTAGCCATCTTAGCCAATTTAGCCAACCTGGCCATTCAAATTACCAATCTTCTTGCAGGTCTATTTTTCTGAACTGCTCCTTAGTCCTTTCCCTTTCTAACAACTCGTCCTGAGTCCTTTCCCTTTCTAACAACGGCCGGGACCCGTGGCTAATAGCGCGCGGCAGTGATCGCGGTGCTGCGCACTATTAACCCTTTAGACGCGGCGTTCAAAGTTGAATGCTGCGTCTAAAGTGAAAGTGAAACCATGCCGGTTAGCTCAAGGAGCTGTTCGGGATCGCCGCGGTGAAATCGCGGCGTCCCGAACAGCTGTTAGACATGAGGAGGGTCTCCTACCTTGCCTCCTGGTGTACGATCGCCGAATGACTGCTCAGTGCCTGAGATCCAGGCATGAGCAGTCAAGCGGCAGAATCATCGATCACTGGTTTCCTATGAGAAACCAGTGATCAATGTAAAAGATCAGTGTGTGCAGTGTTATAGGTCCCTATGGGAGCTATAACACTGCAAAAAAAAGTGAAAAAAAAAGTGAATAAAGATCATTTAACCCCTTCCCCAATAAAAGTTTGAATCACCCCCCCTTTTCCCATAAAAAAAAGACAGTGTAAATAAAAATAAACATAGGTAGTATCGCCGCATGCGGAAATGTTCAAATTATAAAAATATATCATTAATTAAACCTCACGGTCAATGGCGTATGCGCTAAAAAATTCCAAAGTCCAAAATAGTGTATTTTTGGTCACTATTTATATCATGAAAAAATGAATAAAAAGTGATCAACAAGTCCGATCAATACAAAAAGGGTACTCCTAAAAACTTCAGATCACGGCGCAAGAAATGAGCCCTCATACCGCCCCATACACAGTAAAATAAAAAAGTTATAGGGGTTAGAAGATGACAATTTTAAACGTATAAATTTTCCTGCATGTAGTTATGATTTTTTCAGAAGTACGACAACATCAAACCGATATAAGTAGGATATCATTTTAACCGTATGGACCTACAGAATAAAGAAAATGTGTCATTTTTACCGAAAAATTTACTGCGTAGAAACAGAAGCCCCCAAAATTTACAAAATGGCGGGTTTTTTTCAATTTTGTCTCACAATGATTTTTTTTTCCGTTTCGCCGTAGATTTTTGGGTAAAATTACGATGTCATTACAAAGTAGAATTGGTGGCGCAAAAAATAAGCCATCATATGTATTTTAAGGTGTAAAATTGAAAGGGTTATGATTTTTTTAAAGGTAAGGAGGAAAAAAAAAAGTGCAAAAACTGAAAAAACACTGGTCCTTAAGGGGTTAAAGGGGTACTCCGCCCCTAGACATCTTATCCCCTATCCAAAGGATAGGGGATAAGATGTCAGATCGCTGGGGTCCCGCTGTTGGGTTCGCTCTGTGCGTAATGACGGGCGATACAGCGGACGAGCTTCGCCCCTCGTGACATCATGGCCCGCCCCCTTTATGCAAGTCTATGGCAGGGGCGTGATGACCGCCACGCCCCCTCCCATAGACTTGTATTGAGGGGGCGGGCCGTGACATCACGAGGGGCGGAGCCGTGACGTAACGATGCTTCGGCCCCTGTATTGCCCGTCATTACGTGCAGAGCGAACTCGCTCTGTGCAGTAATGAGAGCGCGGTGCCGCAGCGGCGATCCCGGGGGTCCCCAGCAGCGGGGCCCCGGTGATCTGACATCTTATCCCCTATCCTTTGGATAGGGGATAACATGTCTAGGGGCAGAGTACCCCCTTTAACTTTCCTTGCCTGGTCAAGATAATGTTTTACTTTCATTATGCCCGATGGGTCAGTAATATAATGACAGCATGCTGGCCCAACTATCTGGCACATCCTCCCCCTGAGCTGCAGTCAAGTAATCCAGGACTATGACATGTTGATTTGTAACAATTATTAGCTGCTCAGTAAGGGAAGAAGTGGTATTAGTGGCATCAAACACATAATCAATAATATTATCGAATAGATCTGCTAGTTTCTGAATAGTGTGAGTATTTCTAACTGAATGTCCTGATATGGTTAGGGCCAGGCCAAATTTCTGCTGCCAGGGAACGTATGCAAGAGGTTTAGTCTTCTTAGGTTTCTCCACCACTCTTTGGATCAATATGTGTCTGGGTATTTTACCATAGGGAAATTCATCTTCAGTCCATACCCTGGTAGTAGGCAGGAGGCGTGCAAAGGTGCACGATCCTGTTACTCCCAAAGGGTAACCACTTGTATGCGTTATGACCACATACTACAAAAGTTCCATTATAAGGCAAATATCCTGCAGAATATTGCATCCTAGCTATTTCATCTAACAATGGCATTGTTTTGTGGCGTGGGCACCATGGAGGATTGGCATTTCGTCCTGTATTCTTACAAATAGATTATCTCCAATTACAACCTGATCTAGCAAAGACACTCTTACTTTCTCAATTTGACAGTTGAAAGAAAGAATTATACTGCCAGTAAGGAGTATGAGTTGTAACTAGTGTTGAGCGGCATAGGCCATATTCGAATTTGCGAATATTCGCGAATATATGGACGAATATTCGTCATATATTCGCGAATATTCGCATATTCGTTATATTCCCGTTTTATTTTCGCGTATGCGAAAACTATCATATGTGCATATTGGCATACACAAAATTAGCATTCGCGAAAAATTCGCATATACGAAAATTAGCATATGCTAATTTTCGCATATGCGAATTTTCGTACGCCAGTCTCACACAGTAGTATTACAGCCTTCTTTACACCACACAAGCTGGAAGCAGAGAGGGGTGATCACTGTGATGTGTACTGTGAAAAAAAACAAAAAAAAAAACGAATATTCGTAATTACGAATATATAGCGCTATATTCGCGAAATTCGCGAATTCGCGAATATGCGATATTCGCGAATAATATTCGAATTGCGAATATTCGTGAGCAACACTAGTTGTAACATTAAAGCTGGGTTCACACCTCGTTTTGTACTTACGGTTCCCGTATACGGCTGGGAGGAGGGGGGCGGGGCTTAATTGAGGCGCCCGCACTCAGACATGCATTAAATACGGTTCCCTAATAAGGCTAGGAGCCGACCGGAGTGAACCGCAGCCTCCGGTCGGCTGCGTTTTCGGCCGTATGCGGTTTCTCGACCACGTTTTTGCCTACGGTCCGCATACGGCCGAAAACACAGCCGACCAGAGGCTGCGGTTCACTCCGGTCGGCTCGTAGACATGCATTAAATACGGTTCCCCTATACGGCTGAGTGCGGGCGCCGCGATTAATCCCCATCCCCCCTCCTCCCAGCCGTATACGGGAACCGTAAGTACAAAATGTGGTGTGAACCCAGCCTAACACATGGTTCAAGTCCTCTATACCCACTGATGAATGATACCTTGATGTTTTCATTATCCTGCAACTGACCTAGCTGCTTTCCTGTTTCTAACCAGTTGTAAATTAGATTAACCATCCACCAGGGTGGAACAGCCCACTCAGTAATCATAAGAGGGGTCAAGGGTCTGAGTGTTGCCTTTTGATCTGCAGGGACTTCAGCCCGTTTCCCCAAAACAATATAATTGAAACATTTCTTCTACTGACAAAGGTACAGCTAAGTAAGGCATGGTCTTTGCAATAATTGGGGAATGTGTACGTATCCAACATTCACTAAGATTTGTCAATTTAGCTAGAACCTGGTGATGCTTTATGAATTTGTTATCCTACCTTTCAGTGCATATCCCACACATTGCATTGTTAGACTCAACTGTCAGGGAAATGCAATGATCCCATAGGATTATGTTGTTGAGGCCAAATTGGAAGTTATAATTGATCAGGCCTGATAAGAAGAAATAATGACACAGACCCCAAAGCTGTATACACAATCTTCTAAAGTTTACTACAGAACACATGATTCTTATGCAAGAAAGGATGGCACACTGCCAGATTATACATAGCTTAAAAAGATACAGGAGGATCGGATGTATGTGTCTCGTCAAACTAGACAACCTTGAGACTCCCTGCAAACTGAGCAACTGTGCCCTAAAATCACAGGTTTCCTGGTTATAATTGCTAGTAAAAGTTAATATACAGTTCATAATGAAAGAATGTAGACGAGATAGCAGATTATAGGCAACACGGCTGATGATATACAAGATGGCGTATAAAATATAAAAAGAGTTATATAAAGACGTATAACAAGCTGACTTCCCTCACAATCCCCCATTCAAAATTTAGAAAACATGTAGACATGATGGATCCCAGGTACTTCAGGGGTTCTAAACCACCCCTGCTGGACTTTCCCTAATTATCACTTCTTTTCTTCTGCCAGGTTCCCCAATCTCCGATGTCTTCTGTTTTCTCATTTTTGATCATTTCAGTCTCAGGAATGAGGGAATCCATTCGTTATTCCATAGGAGTCATACTTTGGTCGTCTTTGCATATATGAGCAGCATAGGTGAAATAACTTGAAAGCTGAGTATATGAATAGCAGTATCAAATATATTTGTAACATAACAAGCATAATTCCTGAAAACCACCCTACCAAACCCTTGAACCAGTTCACAGGGTTTAGAGATGAGAATGTCTCACTCCACCAGGAATCTCGTTCCTTTTTATTATGTTCATCATACTTTCTCAGTCTCTGTATGTCTTGGAGTGTCCTACAGGCTTTCACATTTCCGTCAGTGTCTATGTAATCACAGCAGGCTGGTCCTACAATTTGGCAAATACCCCCATGAGCTACTGTCAGGTAATCTAGCACTAGTGTACATTGATCAGTCACCATTATCAGCTGATTTTGAACCGGCATGTTGGTATTAAGGACATCGACAATGTCAAAGATTTGGCAATCAAGATAGTTGGTAGCTTCCACTAACTTATCCTATGTTTTCATTACCATTGTGTACAGTAAAATAGAACTAATTATTTTATTAGCAGCCCCCTTTCGTACTACATGTGACCTACCATTCTTTCTGGGGGTATTGGGGGAGATTTATCAAAACCTGTCCAGAGGAAAAGTTGCCCAATTGCCCATAGCAACCAATCAGATCGCTTCTTTCATTTTTAACAAGGCCTCTGCAAAATACAATAAGCAATCTGATTAGTTGCTATGGGCAACTGGGCAACTTTTCCCTTGCACAGTTTTTGATAAATCTCCCCCATTGTCTTTTGCTCCTTTATACAAAATGTGTCCTGGTACAGTCCCTAAGTCTATGTCATTGCCATGTACTATCGTAGTAGCAGGTGTTAGTCTGGCTAAGGTACAAGCACCATTTACACCCACTGCTAAACAATAAGCATGTTCCCCACATACCCAATAAGTTTTTTTCTGGCAAATTCCAGAAGGAAGAGTGTTGGTTTACAAGTCTTTGGGCCAAGTCAATCAGTACGGCTATGTCATTTGTATAACACCACTTAGGTTTCTGTCCCAGCAGTCCACAGTAAGCAACCTCTAGGTTCCTACAAGTAGGGTCTCCTGGGGAATAACCAACAGGATCATTGCATGGTACATAGTTTGTAACATCATTACAAGTGGTTTCATCTTCTTAAGGAAACATGTCATTGTACTACCAATTTAGTGTATGTAGATGTCTTTCTAAGATCCCTTCTTCTGGATTTTTTCCCAATACAGTAACTCCTTTGGTACTACTATGGATCCAGGTACCCCCTTTAAAATACATTGCTGGTGTTTGTAATTATCAGTGTCACTCAAACTGCCCTGCCACCAGGGGGCTTCTTCCCATCCTACTATTGAAATCCCCACAGAGGTGTACTGGTTTCTTACATATTGGGTATCATTATTAGCTAGAATGTCAGAGAAAGTTGTTCAACTTAATATTTCTTCTATGGGTAGTGGGATTACTAGATACGGCATGCTGGAAGCTGATATGGGGGAGTGAGTACATATCCAGCAGTCTGACACATTTAGTTCTTGACCTATCAGTGTATGGTGTTTAAGGAACTTGAGGGAATTGTCAGTTTCCCTTCCTTTTGAGGGAATTGTCAGTTTTCCCTAGATTTTTGTATGTTCCTGTGACTATTAGACACAACATGAAAAGGATATAAATGCAGATCCTCATTCTTCCACCGGAGCCAGCGCTTTCTTGTAGTGTGAGGTTCGGATCCAATTAGCCTTTCCCTCTAGCTTTCCAGAGGTGCTGACACCTGAAATGGGCCATCAAATCAGGGGTCCAAAGATTTTCGGACATGACTCTTTATCACCACCCAATCACCAGGCTGGAGACTATGAGTTTCTTCAGGACTGTCTGGATCTGGAATGGAAGAAAACACTTGCCCATGTGTTAGTTTTAGACATTTATACAAGACCTGCACATATGAGGTCAGATTCCCATACTGGTGTTGTAGCTGTAGTACATCCTCCCCATGGGGTAGGCCTCAGGTCAGCCTGAGAAGAGATCAACACACACCAAGACATACACATAGCCTGAACAAGGGGTCAAGCTTATGTAATCTACCTGAGCTCTCTAAAGCGGACAGAGTGGCTTTGGGTATACTTTTGGGGGGTTGGTACATTCCTCCCTGGTTTGTGTAGAGCACAGGTCATACAAGCTTGAAGAGCTGCTACGGTGGTGAAGATACCAGGGCCTATCCAGGATTTCTCTATGACTTGCATCATGGCCCCTTTGGAAAATGTGTTTTACCATGTATTACTTGGGCCATCATTGGGACCAGAGCTCTAGGCAGGCAGACTTTTGCAGAAGTCCCCCATATGCCATCTTTTCTCCTCTGCCCCTAATTTCTTCCAAGATTCCTTTACAGCAACATCTGTCTGTTGTGAAAGAGTTTTAACTCGCTTACCTCCACGTCTTTGGCAGATATCACTAGGCTTGTCCTTCCCTTTCCATGGCAGTACGGCAACTGCCTTTGTAGTGGGTTCAGTCATCTCATTACTTTTGGCTTCTATTGGCCCTTCTGCTCCACGGGAGGTTTATGTCCCTTGGTATGGGCCCTAATTTTGACAATTCCAACCTCCTCTCACAGTAGCAGCACATCTATGAGTTTTACCCTCAGCCAGTCTGCAGGCCTCAGTTAGTACAGCCAACTCTACTTTTTGCCCTGGGCAATAAGGTAGGAGTGGTACAGCTTTGATTACTTGGTGTAATGTAGAGTAACTGCATACCCCATGAAGAATCATGTGAGAACCCTGCTGTCTCCTGTAACATTAGTAAGAGTTTTTCTAAAATCCTTCCTCCTCCCATCACCCCCCTCCCTCCTCTGAATCCAGACATTCTCCACCAAAGAGCAATTTCCTGGAATCAAGGTATTTTTTTTCCCCCCATCTTGTGCTAAGCATAAGATAGGGGATGTTTCACTCAGGGAGGGGTGTACATGCCCAAATAAAGGAGAGGGTTAACTACCAACACTGCTACAAGTCAGTGAATGGAATCTACAAGGTGACTCCCCCTCCAACAAACCAAGAAACAGTTCTGGAATTATATCAATCTTTCTCGAGGAAAGAAGTCTAACCTAATGGGACAACAATATCTTAAAAGCTGCACTTTAGACTTGACAAAACAATACAGTTTGTTCTATGAAGCCTTACAATTATTCAAGGCAGAATTACACAAAATAGAAAGGTGACTTAATTGTATATGTTATTACACGAGATAAGCTACATACTGAAAGAACAAGAAAGAAAACAGGGCAGGAGGTGGCAGCAGCATGAGGAGAATAAGACAACTCTTTTGCAAAAGAGTTAGTGCGCACAAGTAAGTATTGAGGATATGCATCAGATCATATCAATGCACTGGTCAAGACCAGTATATGGAGGGTTAATCCAATCACTTTTTCCAATAGATCACCCCTTGGGGCAATCCAATAGTACCCTAATTTCCCATATACCCACTAAAATATTTAACCTTTATTGAAAATTAAATCAAAAATATCCACACATTTAAAAAGTATCAGAGCAGTACTCCCTGGTTTGAATCCAATACACTGTAGATATCTCCACTGAGATTATTATTGCTATCTATCGCTGAGTGTGCATGCAGCTCACACTCTGCTTCCTCCGGAGACTGCTCTGATTTGCTTAAAAACACCCTACTCAGCCCCCCCCCCCCCCCCCCCCCGACATGTTTCGCTACTATGTAGCTTTGTTTGGGGCCCCATACCTCTTGACAAAGCTACATAGTAGCGAAACATGTCGGGGGGGGGGGCTGAGTAGGGTGTTTTTAAGCAAATCAGAGCAGTCTCCGGAGGAAGCAGAGTGTGAGCTGCAGGCACACTCAGCGATAGATAGCAATAATAATCTCAGTGGAGATATCTACAGTGTATTGGATTCAAACCAGGGAGTACTGCTCTGATACTTTTTAAATGTGTGGATATTTTTGATTTAATTTTCAATAAAGGTTAAATATTTTAGTGGGTATATGGGAAATTAGGGTACTATTGGATTGCCCCAAGGGGTGATCTATTGGAAAAAATGCATCAGATCATGGCACAAAAAATTAACCTTCATACTGCCCCATACGCGGAAAAATAAAAAAGTTATAGGGGTCAGAAGATGACAATTTTAAACATATACATTTTCCTGCATGTAGTTCTGATTTTTTCCAGAAGTACGACAAAATCAAAGCTATATAAGTAGGGTATCATTTTAATCGTATGGACCTACAGAATAAAAAGAAGGTGTAATTTTTACCGAAAAATGTACTGTGTTGAAACGTAAGCCCCCAAAATGTACAGAATGGCGTTTTTTATTCAATTTTGTCGCACAGTGATTTTTTTTCCGTTTCGCTGTAGATTTTTGGGTAAAATGACTGACGTCATTACAAAGTAGAATTGGTGGTAATTTTTAGGTGCAAAATGTAATTATGATTTTTTAAAGGTAAGGAGGAAAAAACTAAAGTGGAAAAACCCTGGGTCCTTAAGGGGTTAAGCAGCCTCGCTGAGAAATTGTATTCTGCTATTCCTAATTCAACTAAAACATTACATACTCCAGAATTTCCACTAATCTGGCAACTTTTACATTTACTAAATGGATTTAGCGCAAATATGAAACACTTGATTTATCCCATGAAATGATGTCTTTAGCATTGACTAAAACCATTTACAAATTCTCCTACTATGTTAATTACACATTTCTTTGTAACATACAAGCCCCTCCCCTCTAGGAAAGGTCTGTGAAACTACATTACATTTGCATTTAAGACAAGCCCTCCTCTTGGAATGCTTGGGCGTTGGCTAGTCCCTGGATGCCATTTTGAGACATAGCGCTATGCTTTGGAGATTCTATCTTTTTATACAACAAAATTGAAATATCAATCACACCTCGCATAGCAGATAGGAAAAAGAAGTTTGATTTTTTTGTCTTCCATTACCATAAAAATATAATATTACCTTTCCCAAATTCTTTCCAAAGCTGATAACTCAGTATTCCATCACTGTCACATCCTAACATCTTTCTTAAAGGGGTATTCCAGGCAAAAACTTTTTTTATATATATCAACTGGCTCCAGAAAGTTAAACAGATTTGTAAATTACTTCTATTAAAAAATCTTAATTCTTCCAATAGTTATTAACTTCTGAAGTTTTCTGACTAACTGCTCAATGATGATGTCACGTCCTGGGAGCTGGGCATGATGGGAAAATATCCCCATAGGAACTGTACAGCATCTGGGATGTGAGTCATCAGAAAGCAGTTAGACAGAAAACAGCAACTCAACTTCAGAAGCTAATAACTATTGGAAGGATTAAGATTTTCTAATAGAAGTAATTTACAAATCTTTTTAACTTTCCGGAGCCAGTTGATATATAAAAAAAACTACAACTCCCAGCAAGCCCGGGCAGCCATCGGCTGTCCGGGCTTGCTGGGAGTTGTAGTTTCGCAACCTCTGGAGGTCCGCAGGTTTAAGACCACTGAGGCCTTCGACATCATCCAGCCCCCTCTTACCCCCTTTAGTTCTGTGCAGTACTCGCCTCCGCTCGGCGCTGGTCCGGTGCTGCAGGACTGTCCGGTGAGGAGGTCGTCCGGTGGGATAGTGGTTCCGGGCTGCTATCTTCCCCGGGGGCGCCTCTTCTCCGCGCTTCGGGCCCAGAATAGAGGCGTTGCCTTGACGATGACGCAGAAGTACGTTGGTAATGAACGTACCTCTGCGTTGTCGTCAAGGCAACGTGACTATTCTGGGGCCGGGCCCGAAGCGCTTAGAAGAGGCCTCCCCGGTGAAGATAGCAGCCCGGAACCACTATCCCACCAGACGACCTCCTCACCGGACAGTCCTGCAGCACCGGACCAGCGCCGAGCGGAGGCAAGTACTGTACAGAACTAAAGGGGGTGAGAGGGGGCTGGATGATGTTGAAGGCCGCAGTGGTCTTCAACCTGCGGACCTCCAGAGGTTTCAAAACTACAACTCCCAGCAAGCCCAGACAGCCGATGGCTGCCCGGGCTTGCTGGGAGTTGTAGTTTTGAAACCTCTGGAGGTCCGCAGGTTGAAGACCACTGCGGGTGGAGAGTTCACTCGAGTATAAGCCGAGGGGGGTGTTTTCAGCACGAAAAATCGTGCTGAAAAACTCGGCTTATACTCGAGTATATACGGTATCCAGATCTTGGACTAGATATTCAATGTCAAATTCCCTTTGGGCATTAGGATGCTGATCCCCGAGTACTTCTTGTACCCACATGAAGGTATCGTTGGCCTCCTGCTGACAATCTGAGGCATGTTTTTCAATTTTCATTTTTCCATCTTTGAAAACAATTTCAGCTTCTAGAGTTGACAGAAGGTTGGCTCTTTGCAAATTGGCTGGATAAGTTTTTGACACTAACATCTGTGCCACTACTGAAGTGTTCCCTTTCACACAGTCAAGGGTTTTGTCTCCGGTAGTGATACAGAGTCTCCTGTCCACCCCATCCCCTCCACTCGATGATCAGTAAGTGAATGTTTTGGTATTTCTTGGGCCCCAAGTACTTTTCTGGTTGCTTCAGTGTCCACTAAACAATTGACTACTTTACCATTTTGTAGTTCAAGTTCAATATATCCCTGTGGCCCTTGACTAGATTTGTCGACTAGTAGGGATGGGGTGGACGTAGGGTTGCCACCTTTCTTGCCAAAAAATACCGACCATGCTAATATGCATAATTTATTATATTAACCTGACTTCACAGTATACACATATACGGGGGAAATTTTGTCCTATACTGACCCCTATAACTTTTTTATTTCTCCTTATACGGGCCTGTATGAGGGTTCTTTCTTTGCGTACCGATCTGAAGTTTTTAACAGTATAATTTTTGTTTTGTTGTGACTTTTTGATCACTTTTTTTTATTAAATTGAGGAGTTACAGTTAGTTACTAACTACAACTCTCAGCATCCCCTGATACAGCCTGTGGCTCAGAAGCTGCCCCAAATGAAAATGACAACTCCTAGCATGTTGGACTATATAGAAGTATATAGTATAGGTCAGTGTTTCCCAACCAGGGGTTCCTCCGGCTGTTGCAAAACTAAAACTCCCAGCATGCCCGGACAGCCGTTGGCTGTCCGGGCATGCTGAGAGTTGTAGTTTTGCAACAGCTGGAGGGGCCCTGGTTGGCAAACCCTAGTATAGTATATGGTGCAACATTCCAGGAGTTGGAGGATTGGTTGGATAAATACCGGCCATTGCATTGCCAGTATCTTTATTATAAAAATACCGGCGGGGTGGCCAAAATTTTGGCTGTGCTGGTAAAATACTGGCCAGATGGCAACCCTAGCTAGATGCCTAATTGCCAATTTCCTATTCATCACCTCCTGCGGCTTCAAAATGAACTCCAGCAGATGATATAGATGGACAATTTTTCTTAATGTGGCCTGGCTTCTTACAATAGAAACACAATCCCCTCTCTTTTGCCTCCTGATAAGTAACTACTTTCCTCTCACCAATGTACATTCTCTTCACATTTAGATTTACATGCTTAGACTTTTTCTGTTTCTTCAATTCTCTCTGATATTCTTTAGCTCTGAGTATAGTTAACACAGCTTCTATTGTCGTACCTGCTTCTGGTCTGGTTCGGAACAACTCATCCTTTATCTCTGACTCTAAACCACTCAAAAAGGCTGTTCTCAGTACTCTCAAATCTCTGTCATTCTTCACTGTAAAACCTTGATCTATGTGCTGCTGTAATACACCATCGTAGTACTTCTGCACTGTCTCCCCTGGTTCCTGTATGCGGCCTGCATTAGCTGGGCAACTGGAAAACAATTTGGAACAATATGCTTCACAACGCCTTATCCACTGTTCTCCTGACTGTAAAGTCTGCTGTTCTTTCCCCTCTGCAGGCTGAGGAACAATTTGAGTACCCTCCAGGATCTCTGTATTTCTTATCTCTAAACTTACTCCTATCCCAGAGGTTGCTTTAGCTACCTCATCTAGATCAATCCATGTAGCACTGAAAACACAATGCAGCCTCTTCATCTCCGTCAGATAAGACATGGGTAATTTATTTATGTCTGGCATTGTTTTTGTCATTGCCAAAAGCTCAATATTACTCCAAGGTTTATGCCATGTGACTGAAAGCTGTTTTCCATGATTTGGCCCTTCCTCGGGTTCTGGGTCAGGGTCTCGATCTTCTTCATCTGAAGAGGAGGGAGGAGGTAGAGCACTAGGTCTGGGTCTATAATCAAAATTGTCATGAGATCCAGATCTAGGCCGTTTCCTGTCACCACAAGGGTTACTCTCTGGTCTCCTCATATTCACCACTGTGCACAAGTCTCCAAATTAGGTGGATTACAAAATCCTCTGTGCCTCATGTCTCGGTTCCTCATTCTGTAGACCCCATGTTATCTTTCTCCACGTGGCAACCTGATCCTCCAATCCTTTATCCATTATCCTCTATTACCCGCCAAACCTCATGATCCAATGTTCCTCCAAACTTACTTAGCAGTATCCCCATGATTGAGTTCCCTCTCCCACTACCAACTCAACACCTACTAAGAGTCTTCAATCTCCCCAAATCTCTCTAGATTGCGTACTCTTTTAACTTCTCACAGCTTCTAGCTGTCCCACAGTGGCCAATTCACACTAGAGGAAACAAAAAACACCTTCAATAATACCTTGAATCACTACAACAAGGATTGGTGACCCCAGTAAACAAATACCAACAATAATCAACTTAAAGAACTGATAAGACAATCCGAGGATCACTCCCACTATTACTCTGAGATGTCCCTTGACAACAAAGTTCTTCAAACCCTTCACAACAAAATTCTCCAAGAGGCTGAAATCCCCCCTAGGTATCATAGCAAAGATACAGACTAAGTAGAAGACAAAACCATTCCTCCAGCAACTATCCACCAAATCATTTATGTTATACAGAGTACAGTGCTATGGGAAGACTTACTTCACCATGTGACAAGACACAACGAGGAAGTGAATTTTCATATGACAAACTATCATTAAGGAATACACACCTTAAATAGATTAAGAATATTGTTACTCCAATGCCCACTGTATACTAAATAAATACCACTATGGTAATAGTTAACAGTACAGACATAGACTTGGATCCTTCAACACAACCCACTGTCACTCGCCACTTAGACAAGGACTTGACGTTTAACAATCCCCTGGTTCTCAAAATATATGAGAGAACTGCAAGGGCCCCTTTCCAGACTCAGTGCTCCCCTTTTTACAAAAAGACTCCTTTTTATCTTCCCAAGTAGAGGTTGTGAACATCAACCATAGCCAGGGGCGTCCCAGGAAATTCAACCGGTCAAGCCAGACTGAATACCGGGGGTAGTCTTTGTTATGGTTTAGATGTCAGCCTCACATATTGGGTCGACTTATCTCAATCACAGAATCACTCAGTCATATGCCTAAAAACAATTGAAGCACATGTAACATGTAATTGCAGCATTAAAATTGAGATTTTAATCACAAGAAAGGAGTCCTGCCTCTCCTCAGACTTTGAAATCCCACCCGTCTACAGATGTCTCAGAGAAAAGAAGGAACAGATTGAGCAGATTTGTAATTCTACTCACCTGGCCAGGTTTTGTTCCTCTGTTCTCGGTGACTCCTGATGATAGTCGGGTATGGACCCAAGAGTTGAGGATCCCGGATGACTAGGCCCAAGCTGATAGAATAGGCCGCTTCTACTCTTACAAGGTGTCTCTTTCTTGTGATATGAGGTAGATGATGTGAGTGGTGAGAGTGAATTCAGCTGAATGACAGAAGAGAATCAACCAAGGGACACTTGGTTAAAGCTTTCTGATGCTCACTCTTCTGATGCTCACTCTTCTGATGCTCACTCTTCTGATGCTCACTCTTCTGATGCTCACTCTTCTGATGCTCACTCTGGCGCATGCCGTGCAGGCTCGTTTCATTACATATGCTTACGTCATACATACAAGGCATAATAGGCGGGATATATAAGTTGACTCATACAAGCAAATAGTTAAAACACAAAAGCAACCTAAATGTTTATTTCCTCCCAAACCAGGGACAGCTGCGGAGCCATAGGCTGTATCAGGGCATGCTGGAATTTGTATTTAGTAGCTAACTGCAACTCCCAGCATGCCTTGACACAGCCTATGGCTCTGTAGCTGACCCAAAACTAGATTACCGTATTTTTCGCTGTATAAGACGCACTTTTTCTTCCCCAAAACTGGGGGGGGAAAAGTTGGTGCGTCTTATACGTCAAATACACATTAAAACCCTGTCCTTTTGCGGCGGTCCCTGCGGCCATCAACGGCCGGTACCCGTGGCTAACACAGGACATCACCGATCGCGGTGATGCCCTGTATTAACCCTTCAGACGCGGGGATCAAAGCTGACCAGCGCGTCTGAAGCCGGCTGCTCAGTCAGGCTGGTCGGGACCGCCGCGGTGAAATTGCGGCGTCCCGAACAGCTTTCAGGACACCGGGAGGGACCTTACCTGCCTCCTCGGTGTCTGCTCCGTGCTGGGATCTCCTTTGTCGTCATCACGTCGTCGCGCACGACGTCCTGTCATCCAATAAGAGCGGCATGATGGCGGCGAGGGAGAGCGAGGATATTGGGCAGCAGAGACGTTCCAGAGCGACGGAGAGACCCCGGGAACGCGGCGACAGTGATTGAGGGCGACACGTGAGTACTACCTCGTATACCAGTGGTCTTCAACCTGCGGACCTCCAGATGTTGCACAACTACAACTCCCAGCATGCCCGGATAGCCGTTGGCTGTCCGGGCATGCTGGGAGTTGTAGTTTTGCAACATCTGAAGGTCCGCAGGTTGAAGATCACTGTCCTATACTTTACATTGTATTTGGTTCAGAATCTTTATCTTCTGCATTTTTATCCTTGGAACGTCTTATATGGCGAAAAATACGGTATTTAATATGGGCAGAGCAAATAATTTCTGGTTTTGGTTTTCTCCCCCCCCCCCTACCTAGCTATCTAGGTACCTACCTACCTGGCTAATAACCTACCTACCATCATATTTACCTACTAGCACTTAGGAATTTCAGCGGTGGAAAATTCCGCCACAAAAATTGTTCCATACAGAGAATGAACATGTTAATTCTTTGTGCAGAATTACGCGGGCACTGCATAGCTGTCAATGGTGATGGCGCAGTTCCACGCGGTCCTACCACCGAAGTATTTTCTCGGATGGAATCTGACGGCTGCCAGTCGGAGATTGCGCAGTGTGAACATACCCTTACAGTAGCTACTGCTGGAGAAAGGTGGATGACCATGTAATACACTGTCATGCAGAGTCCTCCAGAGTAGGAAGAAATAGAGTCATACAGTCATGGCCGTAAATGTTGACACCCCCGAAATTTTTCAAGAAAACTAAGTATTTATAGAAACATAGAATGTGTCGGCAGATAAGAACCATTTGGCCCATCTAGTCTGCCCGATAAATTTCTCACAGGAAAGGATTGCAGTAACATATGTTTTGCTATACACATGTTTATTCCCTTTTTATGTATTGGAACTAAACCAAAAAAGGGAGGAAAAAAAGCAAATTGGTCATAATGTCACACCAAACTCCAAAAATGTGCTGGACAAAATTATTGGCACCCTTAACTTAATATTTGGTTGCACACGCTTTGGAAAAAATAACTAAAATTAGTCTCTTCCTATAACCAGTAATAAGCTTCTTACAGCTTCCCAACAGCAATTTTAAGATCTCTCCACAGGTGTTCAATGGGATTTAGATCTGGACTCATTGTTGGCCAATTCAGAACTCTCCAGCGCTTTGTTGCCATCCATTTCTGGGTGCTTTTTGACATATGTTTGGGGTTGTCCTGCTAGAAGACCCAATATCTTGGACGCAAACCCAGCTTTCTGTCACTGGGCTGTTCATTGTAAATCCATTGTAAATCCTCAGATTTCATGATGCCTTGCACAGATTCAAGGCACCCAGTGCCAGAGTAAGCAAAACAACCCCAAAATATTATTGAACCTCCACCATATTTCACTATAGGTACTGTTTTCTTTTCCTTGTAGGCTTCATTTTGTTTTTGGTAAACAGTAGAATGATGTGCTTTACCAAAAATATCTATCTTGGTCTCATCTGTCCACAAGACGTTTTCCCACAAGATGTTTTGTCCACAAGATGTACTCTTTTATGTCTCTGTGTCAGCAGTGGGGTCCTCCTGGATCTTCTGCCATAGCGTTTAATTTCACGTAAATGTCGACGGATAGTTTGTGCGGACATTGATTCTTCCTGAGCCTGCAGGACAGCTTGAATATCTTTGGAACTTGTTTGGGGCTTCTTATCCACCATCCGGACTATCCTGTTTTGACACCTTTGATCAATTTTTCTCTTCCGTCCACGCCCAGGGAGATTAGCTACAGCGCCATAGGTTGCAAACTTCTTGATAATGTTGCACTCTGTGGACAAAGGCAAATCTAGATCTTTGGAGATGGACTTGTTACCTTGGAATTGTTGATACTTTTCCACAATTTTGGTTCTCAAGTCCTCAGAAAGTTCTCTTCTCCTCTTTCTGTTGTCCATGCTTAGTATAGCACACACAAACACACAGTGCAAAGACTAAGTAAACTTCTCTCCTTTTTATCAGATTTCAGGTGTTATTTTTATATTGCCCCAACCTGTTACTTGCCCCAGGCGAGTTTAACCCCTTAAGGACACAGCCCATTATGACCTTAAAGGGTAGCTCCCACCATCACTTTTTTCTTTTTTCTGTCCCCGCCTATTACCCATTTATCCCTAACCCCCTCTCTGCCTTTAATGTTTTTTTTTACATATTTAAAAATGCCTTTTTGTCTGCCTGGTAGTGTGCTCACTACCAGGCAGACTTCCCCAGCAGGCACCGCGTCACTGATGCCTGCTGGGGCCGACACTTCCGCCCGTAGTTCACCTATACAGGGCGCCTCCAGCTGTTTCCCCACTGCAACTCCCAGCTTGCCCTGACATCTATTGGCTGTCAGGGCATGCTTGGAGTTGTAGTGGGGAAACAACTGGAGGCATACTGTATAGCTGAAAACAGTATCTGTGATCGCTGTGCACATCCCGCTCCCCGCCGCGCAGCCCGCAAGCTCTCTGCTTGTAAGGAAAATAGAAATACCAAATAAATTTTATATTGACTCACATATACAATATGTCTATTTTATGTTGGCATCATAAAGTTGACATGTTTTTACTTTTGGAGGGCTTCAAAGTCCAGCAGCAATTTTTTAATTTTTCATGAAATTTTCTAAATCAAAATTTGGATTTGAAGGGCTTCATATTAGAAATACCACATTAATGACCCCATTATAGAAACTGCACCCCTCAAAGTATCAAAATGACATTCAGAAAGTTTGTTAACCCTTTAGATGTTTCAAAGGAATAGCAGCAAAGTGAAGGAAGAAATTCAAAATCTTCATTTTTTACACACGCATGTTCTTGCAGTTTTTGAATCTTTACAAGGGGTAATAGGAGAAAATGTCCCCAAAGTTTGTAACCTAATTTCTCTCAAGTAAGGAATTACCTCATATGTGTATGTAAAGTGCTCTCTGGGTGCAGTAGAGGTCTTAGAAGGTAAAGAGCGACAATGAGATTTCGGAGAGTTAATTTTGCTGAAATAGTTTTTGGGGAGCATGTCGCATTTAGGAAGCCCCCATGGTGCCAGAACAGAAAAAAACAAAACACATGGCATACTATTTTTCAAACTACACCCCTTAACCCCTTAAGGACCCTTGACTTACGTGTACGTCATGACACCCTGGTACTTAAGGACCCATGACGTACGCAAATTTTTCGCCGCAGCGCAAACTCCTAGCGGGAAGCTCACTGTAACCCACCAGTGTGAATGTAGCCTAAAAACACTACACTACCACATAATAAAAGGTAAAACTTCCCCCCCCCCCCAATAATAATGAAAAATGTATTGTACGGCAGTGTTTCCAAAACAGAGCCTCCAGCTGTTGCAAAACAACAACCCCCAGCATTTCCGGACCGCCACTGACTGTCCAGGCATGTTGGGAGTTTAGCAACAGCTGGAGGCACCCTGTTTGGGAAACACTGGCGTAGAATACCCCTATGTCCACCCCTATGCAATCCCTAATTTAGTCCTCAAATGCGCATGGTGCTCTCACTTCAGAGCCCTGTCGTATTTCAAGGAAACAGTTAAGGGCCACATATGGGGTATTTCCGTACTGGGGAGAAATTGCACTAGACATTTTGGGGGGCTTTTTCTCCTTTTACCCCTTATGAGAAGGAATAGTTGGGGGCTACACCAGCCTGTTAGTGTAAAAAAATAAAACATTTTACACTAACATGCTGGTGTTGCCCCATACTTTTTATTTTCACAAATGGTAAAAGGAAAAAATTACCCCCAAAATTTGTAACGCAATTTCTCCTGAGTGCGGAAATAACCTATATGTGGGTGTAAAATGCTCTGCGGACGCACAACAAGGCTCAGGAGAGAGCGTGCACCATGTACATTTGGTGATTTGCACAGGGGTGGCTGATTTTACAGCGGTTCTGACATAAACGCAAAAAAATAAATACCCACATGTGACCCCATTTTGGAAACTACACCCCTCACGGAACGTAACAACGGGTATAGTGAGCCTTAACACCCCACAGGTGTTTGACGAATTTTCTTTAAAGTTGGATTGGAAAATGAAAAAAGGAAAAAAGCCCCCCAAAATTTGTAACCCCATTTCTTCTGAGTAAGAACATACCCCATATGTGGATATAAAGTTTTCTGCGGGTGCACTACAATGCTCAGAAGAAAAGGAGGGATTGGGATTTTCAAGAGAAAATTTGTCCGGAATTGAAGGCTACGTGTGTTTACAAAGCAAAGCAAGAACAGTGGACCCCTCCACATGTGACCCCATTTTGGAAACTACACCCCTCACATATTGTTATTTTTGGAACTGTGGTCCGTGAAAATGAAAAATTACATTGCACAGCCCACTGTTCCAAAGATCTTTCAAACGCCAGTGGGGTGTAAATACTTACTGCACCTCTTATTAAATTCTGTGAGGGGTGTAGTTTCCAAAATGGGGGTCACATGTAGGGGGTCCACTGTTCCAGCACCACGGGGGGGCTTTGTAAATGCACATGGCCCCTGACTTCCATTCCACACAAATTCACTCTCCAAAAGCTCAATGGCGCTCCTTGGTGCCAGCAGAGCACTTGACGTCCACACATGGGGTATTTCCATACTCAGAAGAAATGGGATTACAAATTTTGGGGGTCATTTTCTCCTATTGCCCCTTGTTAAAATGTAAAATTTGGGGAAAAACCAGCATTTTAGTGAATTTTTTTTTTCATTTACACATCCAACTTTAACAAAAAGCCGTGAAGCACTTGTGAGGTGTTAAGGCTCACTGTACCCCTTGTTACATTCCTTGAGGGGTGTAGTTTCCAAAATAGTATGCCATGTGTTTTTATTTTTTGCTTTGCTGACACCATAGGGGCTTCCTAAATGCGACATGCCCACCAAAAACCATTTCAGCAAAATTTGCTTTACAAAAGCCAAATGTGACACTCCTTCTCTTCTCTTTTGTTTATTGTAGTTCGCCCGCAGAGCATTTTACGTCCTAAGATTGGGTATTTCCATACTCAGAAGATATGGGGTTACAAATTTTGGGGGGCATTTTCTCCCATTACCTTTTGTAAAAATGGTAAATTTTGGGGAAAACTGCACTTTAGTGAATTTTTATTTATTTATTTACACATCCGTCTTTAATGAAAAGTCGTCAAACACCTGTGGGGTGTTAAGCCTCACTGGACCCCTTGTTACGTGCCTTGAGGAGTGTAGTTTCCATAATGGGGGGTTTGCCATGTGGGGGGTTGCCATGTGGGGGGTTTCCTGCTGTTCTGGCACCATAGGGCTTCCTAAATGCGACATGCCCCCCAAAAACCATTTTAGCAAAATTCACTCTCCAAAATCCCATTATTGCTCCTTCCCTTCTGAGCCCTCTACTGCGCCCGCCGAACACTTGACATACACATATGAGGTATTTCCTTACTCGAGAGAAATTGGGTTACAAATTTTGGGGGACTTTTTCTTCTATTACCCCTTTCAAAATTTCAAAAACTGGGTCTACAGGAACATGCGAGTGTAAAAAATGAAGATTTTGAATTTTCTCCTTCACATTGCTGCTATTCCTGTGAAACACTTAAAGTGTTAACACACTTACTGAATGTCATTTTGAATATTTTGAGGGGTTCATTTTTTATAATGGGGTCATTTGTGGGGAATTTCTAATATGAAGGCCCTTCAAATCCACTTCAAAACTGAACTGGTCCATGAAAAATTCTGATTTTGAAAATTTTGTGAAAAATTGGAAAATTGCTGCTGAACTTTGAAGCCCTCTGATGTCTTCCAAAAGTAAAAACATATCAACTTTATGATTCAAACATAAAGTAGACATATTGTATATGTGAATCAATATATAATTTATTTGGGATGTCCATTTTCCTTACAAGCAGAGAGCTTCAAAGTTAGAAAAATGCAAAATTTTCTATTTTTTCATAAAATTTAGGAATTTTTAACCAAGAAAGGATGCAAATATCGACGAAAATTTACCACTAACATAACGTAGAATATGTCATGAAAAAAGTATCTCGGAATCAGAATGAAAGGTAAAAGCATCCCAGAGTTATTAATGCTTAAAGAGACATTGGTTAGATGTGCAAAAAATGGCTGGGTCCTACAGTCAAAATTGGCTTTGTCCTTAAGGGGTTAAGGAATGTAACAAGGGGTACAGTGAGTCTCACAGGTGTTTGACGACTTTTCGTTAAAGTCTGATGTGTAAATGAATTTTTTTTCACTAAAGGTTAGTGGGAGAAAATGCCCCCCCAAAATTTGTAACCCCATTTCTTCGGAGTATGGAAATACCCCATGTGTTGACGTAAAATGCTCTGCGGGTGAACTACAATGCTCAGAAGAGAAGGAGTCACATTTGGCTTTTGGAAAGCAAATTTTGCTGATTTGGTTTTTGGGGGGGTTCACAAAAAAAAACCACATGGCATACTATTTCGGAAAATACACTTCTCAAGGAATGTAACAAGGGGTACAGTGAGCCTTAACACCCCACAGGTGTTTGACTCCTTTTCATTAAAGTCAGATGTGTAATTGAAAAAAAAATATTTTTAACTAAAATGCAGTTTTTTCCCCAAATTTTACATTTTTAAAAGGGGTAATAGGAGAAAAAGTCCCCCAAAATTTGTAACACCATTTCTTCTGAGTATGGAAATACCCCATATGTGGATGTAAAGTGCTCCGTGGGCGAACTACAATGCTCAGAAGAGAAGGAGCGCGATTGAGCTTTTGGAGAGAGAATTTGTTTGGAATGGAAGTCAGGTACCATCTGTGTTTACAAAGCCCCCATGGTGCCAGAACAGTGGACCCCACCCCCCCCCCCCACATGTGACCCTATTTTGGAAACTACACTCCTCACAGAATTTAATAAGGGGTGCAGTGAGAATTAAAACCCCACTGGCATTTGAAAGATCTTTGAAAAAGTGGGCTGTGCAGACACCTGGGGGCATAAATGCTCACTGCACCTCTTATTACACTGCATGAGGAGTGTAGTTTCCAAAATGGGGTCACATAGTAACATAGTTCATAACGTTGAAAAAAGACCAGAGTCCAGCCAAGTTCAGCCTATAACCCTAACGAGTCCCTACAGAGTTGATCCAGAGGAAGGCAAAAAACCCTCATACTAGAGGTAAAAAATTGCTTCCCGACTCCAAATATGGCAGTCAGAATAAATCCTTGGATCAACGTTCTGTCCCTATAAATCTAGTATACATAACCGGTGATGTTATTATTCTCCAAAAATGCATCCAGACCCCTTTTTACAGAGTTCACCATGACCACCTCCTCTGGCAGAGAATTCCACAGTCTCACTGCTCTTACAGTAAAGAACCCCCGTCTGTGCTTGTGTAGAAACCTTCTTTCCTCTAGACGTAGAGGATTCCCCCTTGTTATAGATACAGTCCTGGGTATAAATTGATCATGGGAGAGATCTCTGTACTGCCCCCTGATATATTTATACATAGTTATTAGGTCATCCCTAAGCCTTCTTTTTTTTAAACTAAATAAACCTAATTCTGATAATTCCCAGTATTACTCTGGTTGCCTGTCTTTGAACCCTCTCAGGCTCCACTATATCTTTCTTGTACACTGGTGCCCAGTACTGTACACAGTATTCTATGTGTGGTCTGACTAGTGATTTGTACAGGGGTAGAATTATTTCCTTGTCGTGGGCATCTATGCCCCTATTGATGCACCCTATGATTTTATTAGCCTTGGCAGCAGCTGCCCGACACTGGTCACTACAGCTAAATTTACTGCTAACTAAGACTCCCAAGTCCTTTTCCACATCAGCCGTCACAAGTGTTTTCCCATTTAATACATAATCCCAGCCAGGATTTTTTTCCCCATGTTTGTTACCTTACATTTATCAGTGTTGAACCTCATCTGCCACCTCCCAGCCCAAACTACAACCTATCCAGATCCTTTTGTAACAGTGCACTGTCCTCTATTGTGTTTACTGCTTTACAGAGTTTAGTATCATCTGCAAAGATTGCTTCTTTACTATTCAACCCATCTACAAGGTCATTAATAAATATATTAAACAGGACAGGACCCAAGACTGACCCCTGTGGTACCCCACTAGTAACAGTCACCCAATCAGAATAAGTACCATTAATAACCACCCTCTGTTTCCTATCATTGAGCCAGTTACTTACCCACTTGCACACATTCTCCCCCAGCCCAATCCTTTTAATTTTATGCACCAATCTTTTATGTGGAACCGTATCAAATGCTTTGGAAAAATCCAGATATACAACATCCAGCGATTCCCCCTGTTCCAGTCTGGAGCTCACCTCCTCATAAAAGCTGATCAGGTTAGTCTGACAGGATCTATCCCTCATAAAGCCATGCTGATATGGAGTCATACATTTATTTTTATCAAGATATTCCAAAATAGCATCCCTTAGTAAACCCTCAAATTATTTACATACAACGGAGGTTAAACTAACAGGTCTATAATTCCCGGGGTCACCTTTTGTCCCCTTTTTTAATATTGGTACCACAGTCCCTGTTACTATGGAGTCCATGAATATTAAAAATAGAGGTCTGTCTATTACATTACTTAATTCTTTTAGAACACGGAGATGAATGCCATCTGGACCTAGTGATTGGTCTATTTAGATTTTTTGTAGTGCACTGTACTTCTTCCTGGGTTAGACAGGTGACCTGTACTGGGGAGTTTGCCTTATCTCGCTGTATTTCACCTGGCATTTCATTTTCCTCTGTGAATACAGTGGAGAATAATTTGTTTAATATGTTTTCTTTTTACTGATCCCTGTTTATAATTTCTTCCTCATAATTTTTTAAGGTGCCTACACTTTCATTTTGGACCTTTTTGCTATTTATATAGTTAAAGAACATGTGGTGGGTTCATTGTTCTGGCACTATGGGGTCTTTGTAAACACACGTGACCTTCAATTGCAGACAAATTTTCTCTCCAAAAGCCCAATGGCGCTCCTTCTCTTCTGAGTATTGAAGTCCGCCCACAGAGCACTTTACACCCACATATGGGGTATGTTCTTACTCTATTTTCCTATTTTCCCTTGTGAAAATGAAAAATTTTGGGTAAAACCAGCATTTTAGTGAAAAAAAATTTTGTTTTCATTTTCCCATCCAAATTTTACGAAATTTGGTCAAACACCTGTGGAGTGTTGAGGCTCACTATATACCTTGTTACATTCTGTGAGGGGTTCAGTTTCCAAAATGGGGTCACATATGGGTATTTATTTTTTTACATTTATGTCAGAACCGCTGTAAAATTAGCCACCCCTGTGCAAGTCACCAATTTAGGCCTCGAATGAACATAGAGCGCTCTCCCTCCTGAGCCTTGTTGTGTGTCCACAGAGCTTTTTACTCCCACATATGGGGTATTTCCGTACTCAGGAGAAATTGTGTTACAAATTTTGGATTTTTTTTTATCCTTTTACTTCTTGTGAAAATGGAGAAGGAAAAGGGTATGTGTAGCTCACTGGGGTATACTATTCTGAGGTTAACTGGAATGGTCTAAATCCCAAAAAGACCTAGTAAAGTGAATAGGTATATATAATAAATTATATAAAACCAGATCTCAAGTATAGTGAAATAAAGAGATAAAAAGGTGATAAAATGAGCGAGAAAAAGGTGATGTGGAACCAAATAAATGTAAAATCGATAAGTTAAATGTCATAAAATAGATACTGAATTAATAATGATAGTAAATGGAGGTAAATGAATAATATAATGATAATAAAAGACCTGAATCAAGGATAATGCAGTAAAATAATACAATATAACATTTATTCACAAGATAATAACTTACATCTGGGCAGGGACCTTGCACCAGATGTTAATAAGATATTGATATTAAAATAGATGTAATATTAAAAAGTCATTTATAAAGCAACCACCTAAAATAAGTCTCTTTCTTGTGATATGCGATACATGATATGAGTGGTGAGAGTGAATTCAGCTGAATGCTCGAACAGAATCAACCATGAGAGACTTGGTTGCAGCTCTTCTGATGCTCAACCCCCGTATGGGTTGTGCAAGCTCCTTTTATTGTACATGCTTACGTCATAAAGAAAAATACATAAAATGAAATATATGTAAAATACATAAAATGAAATATATGTAAAATATATAAAATGAAATATATGTAAAATACATAAAATGAAATATATGTAAAATACATAAAATGGAATATATGTTGATTACAGTTTAAAAAGTCAGCTATAAGTCATCTAAGTTTGTGGTAAAGGTTAAATGTGCTTCCCCTGATAGGAATAACAAATCACAAGAATGTTTGTGCACATTGTCTCTAGCTTGCAGTTTGCACTTGTTTGCTAGGACTAGATCTTTATCTTGCATAAGTGCAGAAAGTCAGTGTCACAGCCTACACGTTAAAGTCTTAAGTTCAGACATAACTAGATGACATAAAGCATTATAAAGCGTATATTAAATATATTAGATTCAAATAAAACAAATAATCTTGACCACTCTATCAGTAGTCAGCAGAATCGCCGCCCGCTGCCGATCGCTGTCAGTAAGCGACCTCCGCCCTGTCCGGACTATCGTGAGTGGGCAGAGCGGGGGAACTGAACTTTAACCCCCTGCCCTCGATCTGCTATTGCTACTGCTATTCTGAACGACCAATTGCAGGGATAGGAGGGGTGGCATCCCTGCCACCTCACTCCTATCCCTTCATGGGGATCGTGGGTGTCTTGGACAGCCCCGATCCCCCTTATCGGGGTCACCGGAGACCCATATGACCCGGAATCGTTGTAGATTGCCGGTCTGAATTGACCGGCGAATTGTGGCGATCGCTGACATGGGGAGTCTCAGGACCCCCCCAGGCATTGTCACGGGATGCCTGCTGAATGATTTCAGCAGGCATCCCGGTCCGTTACAGGTACACCCTGGGGCCTAGACGGGTTAAAGGAGCACCACATGCTTGAAACAATCTTATTTTTCCACAATTTTGAAAGGGTAGCAATAATTTTGTCCAGCCCATTTTTGGAGTTTGGTGACATTATGTCCAATTTGCTTTTTTTCCTCCCATTTTTGGTTTAGTTCCAATACACACAAAGGGAAAAAACATGTGTATAGCAAAACATGTCTTACTGCAATCCTTTTCTGTGAGAACTACTTCATTTTCTTGAAAAATTTCAGGGGTCCCAACAATTACGGCCATGACTCTATATTATAGCTTCATATTGGATAACATAATGTAGCGTAATATATTTCTTTCTTTTTTATTTTATACTTGTCTGCAGTCACTTTTCTGGGAAAACAACAAACAACTGGTGCACAGATTGTCGGACCGTGGACACCGATACATGGCTCTGGGTGACACTTTAATGGGATGGCTAGCCGATAATTTGGACTTTTGTGGATCAAGCAGTGACTCAGGTTAGACAACCATAAAGGTAGAATATATACAGTAACTGATGACAATACCTGAAATGTAATAATAAACAATACTTCCTATATCAGTGCCTCACTATTACTAATTAATAAAAATCTGGTTTTATATAAGGATTAGGCTGCGTTCACATGGCCGTCTAGACCCGTCCCATTCTTGTTCCGTCAAAAATAAACATCCTTTTGTATCCGTTTGGATCTGTTATTGTTCAGTTTATAAACAAAAAAAATAAAAAATGTTTTTGTTCTGAACATGCTCAGAAGTAAAAATGGATCAAAAAACGGATTGAAAAAACGGATGCAAACGGATGACATACATTAAAAGCTCATCCGTTTTCCATAGACTTCAATGCTAAATTTACTGTATCCGTTTATTCTTCAGTTTTTTTAACGGAAGAAAAAATACTGCATGTGCCGTTTTTTCTGCCGTCAAAAAAACCCAGAAATGAGTGCCGATGGGTACAAACGGATGTAAACGGATTGTAAAAAAAAATTCCATTGACATGAATGTTTACAGCCTGCAAGAACGCAACCGAAACCGAAAAAAACGGGGACAGACTGCCGCGTGAACGCACCTTTATGGGGGAGATTTATCAAAACCTGTGCAGAGGAAAAGCTGACCAGTTGCCCATAGCAACCAATCAGATTGCTTGCTTTATCCTTTAGAGTCCTTTAAAAAAAAAATTAGAGGTGCGGTCTGTTTGGTTGCTATGGCGCCACCTGGCTGGTGTTAAAAGTGACAACGGTATGTAAACAGTTATATGCTGCTTCATTGGTGGTTCAGCCTCAGTATCCATGTGTAGAATTTGCCAAAATGTATAAATGGACATACAGAAGAATAGTAAAAAATAATCTAACTAGTCTAAAACTATGTTAGTGTATAGACAGATGTTTTTTGTAAATTCCCCCCCATTGAGTATACATCACAGTGCAGGGAGAAAAATTAAGTGTATTTCTGTGTTACTTAAAGGGGTACTCTGCCCCTAGACATCGGCTGCTGGCGACACCCGGGATTGCCGCTGCGGCACCCCGCTGTCATTACTGCACAGAGCGAGTTCGCTCTGCACGTAATGACGGGCAGTACAAGGGCCGGAGCATCGTTACGTCACAGCCCCTCGTGATGTCACGGCCCGCCCCTTCAATACAAGTCTAATGGAGGGAGCGTGGCGGTCGTCACGCCCCTGCCATAGACTTGTATTAAGGGGGCGGGCCGTGATGTCACCAGGGGCAGAGTCATGACGTCACGTTGCTCCGTCCCCTGTATCGGCCGTCATTACGCACAGAGCGAACTCGCTCTGTACAGTAATGACAGCGGTTTGCCGCAACAGCGATCCCGAGGGTCCCCAGCAGCAGGACCACGGCGATTTGACATCTTATCCCCTATCCTTTGGATAGGGGATAAGATGTCTAGGGGTGGAGTACCCCTTTAAGGGCTACATGGTGACTTTGGTTGTGACTCAGGTCTAGAGTTGGCACCTTTCTTACAAAAAAAATGTAAAATACCGGCCATGCTAATTTGCATAATTAATTATATATGTGTAACATCACAGGATACACAAATGCGGGGAAATTTTGTTCTATTCTGACCCCTCTAACTTTTTATTTCTCCTTATATGGACCTGTATGAGGGCTCATATTTTGCGCCCCGACCTTGTAGTTTTTAAGGGTGCATTCACACGCTATTTGTTTTTGCGGGTTTTCCGCTGCGTATTTAAAAGGGGGCGGGAAAATCCGCCGCAAGCCCCATTGAAGTCAGTAGGGACTGCGACGGATTTTCCGCAGCAAATAGCATGTGAACGCACCCTAACAGTGCCATTTTTATTTTGATGTGACTTTTTGATTGCTTTTTAAAAAATTAAATTCAGGAGTTGCAGTTAGTTACTAACTACAACTCCCAGCATGCCCTGATACAGCCTGTGGCACAGTAGCTTCCCTAAACCAAAACTACAACTCCCAGCATGTTGGACTATATAAGTAGTATATAGTATAGGTCAGTGTTTCCCAACCAGGGGAGCCTCCAGCTGTTACAAAACTACAACTCCCAGTATGCCCGGACAGCCGTTGGCTGTCCGGGCATGCTGGGAGTTGTAGTTTTGCAACCGCTGGAGGCGCTATGGTTGGGAAACACTGGTATAGTATATGGTGCCACATTCCGGGAGTTGGAGAATTGGTTGGATAAATACCGGCCATTGAATTTTATATTAAAAATACCGTCAGGGTGGTCAAAATACCGGCCAGGTAGCAACTCTACTCAGGCCGCACCTCCTGCTTTGCAACTAATGGAAGTGAAAGTGGTTGCTGCGACCATGATCATAAATCCATTCTGTATGGATTTCTACCAACTTGTCGAGTCCTGGCATCCTATATTCCACAGGATATTTACATTCACTCTCATTATTTAGGATACAGACAGTGCAGCACAATGATCTTTAGTCATCCAACCTACGTCTGGGCCAAAGTTGCCATGTAGACCTAGACTTAAATGGGCACTGTCATGAAAAAAAAAACCTTTTGATATGTCATAGAGACACTCAGACCCCGACCATTCACAATAAAAACTTGCCTGGAGAAGTGCACGCTTAGCGCGTTCTCTCCCAACTCTGCATCATGTGACCTGGATGGACTCACAATGTAAGTCTGTGGGGCCGTTCAGGTCTTCTAAACACAGAGCAGGGAGAGGAGCGCTCGCTCTCATCACGAATACTCAGACCCTGACTAATAAAGACTTTCGACGTCCTTAAAAAAGGTTTTACTGTTGACAGGAAGACTTTAGGCTTCTTTTCCACTGCCGTTAGTAAACAGCAATGTGACGGCCTTCGGTAGAGCCGGGCAGAATAGCGGGAGAAAAATTACCGCTAGTGCCGTCTTTTTCTCCTGCTATTCATAACGGCGCCCAGTGGCCCTCATAATAGTAAATGGGAGCCACCGGGACCCGTTGTTTCCCGTTGCTCTCCGTCATGAGAACGGCCGTTAAAGCAACGGTAGTGTGAAAGGGGCCTTAATGGCCTAATGAAAACATTTTACAGGAGAATATATCCACAGCAGTTCATGACCTTAACCCCTTAAAGGGGTATTCTGCAAGAAAACATCATCAATTAAGTTAATCAACTGGTGCCAGAAAGTTAAACAGATATGTAAATTATTTCTATTTAAAAATCATAATCCTTCCAGTACTTATCAGCTCAGAGGAAGTTCTTTTCTTTTTGAATTTCTTTTCTGTCTGTCCACAGTGATCTCTGCTGACACCTCTGTCCATGTCAGGAACTGACCAGAGCAGGATAAGTTTGCTATGGGGATTTGCTCCTACTCTGAACAGTTCCTAAAATGGACTGAGGTGTCAGCAGAGAGCACTGTGGTCAGACAGAGAAGAAATTCAAAAAGAAAAGAACTTCCTCTGTAGGATACAGCAGCTGATGAGTACTGGAAGGATTAAGATTTTTAAAAAGAAGTAATAGAAAAAACTGCTTAACTTGCTGGCACCAGTTGATAAAAAAAAGTACCCTTTAACCCCTTAACGACACAGGAGGTAAATGTACGTCCTGGTGCGGTTGAATTTAACGCACTAGGACACATATTTACGTCCTGTACATGACAGCGAGCATCGGACCGATGCTTGGGTCATGCGCGGCAGGTCCCGGCTGCTATCAACAGCCAGGGACCCGCTGGTAACGGTGCACATCAGCGATCGCGCTGATGTGTGCCATTAACCCCTCAGATGCCGTGATCAATACAGATCATGGCATCTGCGGCAGTGCAGTCAGTTAAATGAATAATCGGATCGCCCGCAGTGCTGCCGTGGGGATCTGATCATCCATAATGGTGGCCGGAGGTCCCCTTACCTGCCTCTGTCCATCTCCAGGGGTCTTCTACTCTGGTATGAGATCGAGCAGAATCAAAAAAATATAGATAAATCAGGTATCTTAAACACCTTGCATGTGTGACGCTCCCAGTCTCCGAATTGCGCAAAAAATAGGGGAGTGAATTTAAAATATAACTTTTACTTGTTATCTACTAAAACACATAATATAAGTGTATGTAGAAATGATTGTAGGTAGATAATTACCTTACATTTGACCAAAAATAGACAACTGCTAGAATCATGAACAACAAATAGTTCAATAGAGTGTAGATAGTCACTATCTGACTAAATGTGTCTCCATGTATGGCCCAATACGCATTTAGTCAGATAGTGACTCTATCTACACTCTATTGAGCTATTTGTTGTTCATGATTCTAGCAGTTGTCTATTTTTGGTCAAATGTAAGGTAATTATCTACCTACAATCATTTCTACATACACTTATATTATGTGTTTTAGTCGATAACAAGTAAAAGTTACATTTTAAATTCACTCCACTATTTTTTATGAGATCGAGCAGACCAGATCAGTAGATAGCCGATAATACTGATCAGTGCTATGCCCTTTGATTAACAATCAAATGATTGCTATAAATAGTCCCCTATGGGGACTATTAAAGTGTAAAAATAAAAGTAAAAATGTATTTAAAAAAAGTAAAAAAAATAGAAAAATCTCCTCCCCGAATAAAAATGTAAATTGTCCCTTTTTCCCATTTTACCTCCAAAAATTTTTTAAAAATGAAAATAAAAATGATTAACATATTTGGTATCACAGCATGCGTGCTCCCATACAGTGAACGGTGTGAACGTAAAATTTAAAAAAAGATCCAAAATTGCTGCTTTTTTATAACATTTTATTCCCCATAAAATGTATAAAAAATTTATTAAAAGTTTTATACATGCAAATGTGGTATCAATACCAAGTACAGATCATGCTTTACGGAGAAAAAAAAAAGATATATGTCAGCAAAACAGAGGGATTTTAAACATACTAATTTGGTTAAAAAGTTAGCGATTTTTTTAAAGCGGTACAATTATGGTATTACTAGTTGGTTCTTCTGTTGTAAATTTTTTAGAGCTTGGTATTCATAATAAGGTAAATTATTGTATGTGTGCTCAGTCACGCTGGAGGTAACAGGGAGCAGGCTGCATGTCGGCCTAGTGCTGCTGTAATTGCCCACTGGCCCCTGGTTTTTGCTTATCACGCACAGGTAGGTTTAGCGTTAGGTCTCGTGTCACTTGAGAAACTTTGGCGTTGGTGTGTGGGCTAGGGTATGTCCTTTATATAAGGATACACTGGCGAATGTCTCAATTTTAACATTAGTGTTGAGGGATAGCCAATGTCATTGTATACATCTACCACAGTAGTGCACCTAAATTTCTGTAAAACAGTATTAAGGCAAAATTCTCACATACATTTCCATGCAGGCCCTTAATAAACTTATTTTTATTTTTGTTTGAAAAAGAAGCTTACCCCTAATACAACTGTTTTCAAGATATGATCTCAGTTTTCAAAAAATCATAGTTTTCAGGATGTGACCTCAAGTGTATTTAACATCATTCAGACTCCTAAAAAGCGAGATTAAAACGGACTTAGGGTATTTGCAGACATAACAAAGCCTAGCCTTACAATAATGTCAGTCTCATCTTAATCAAGAATAGCAGTACAGCCAAAATGTGCAATAATAATCATAGCCAAAATATAAAGATTCCCAAAGCTTACCTAATAAACAGATGCAAAAGGTGATAGATGGCGGATGGTATAGATACAAGTGTATGCAGACATGGCCCTTAGAGAAGGAGGATCCCTCCCTAAAATCATATAAAAGTATGTAATTAACTAAATACTTTGTCAGATGTACAAAGCCAAACCCAAAATACATAGACAAAAACGGAGGAAAAGGATTACCTGATAGCAATTCAGATCAAGCATCAATAAGTGGGTGCCACGATAGTGGGGTCAATTAGTGGGCTGGACCTGTATGGTGACAGTGTCCCATGCATATGAACTGGGAGAGAAAGAGCCCCTGTCAGTGGAAAGCCCCCAGAGAACAAAGGTTTGGATAAATCATATCAGACAGGTAAGTAAATCAAGAATATATGGATTCAGTCCTCAACACACCCCTATAAAAAATAGTGTCTGGATGGGTGTTTGTGTTCTCCCAAGGAAAAAGGCAAGTTTGTATGGTAAAATATAGTTTTAATCCTACAATAGCATATACTCAAATTTATAAAAATAAAAAACAAAAAGGGTGTTTCCCTCAGGGCCCTGCGGTAGCGCAATATGTTATAAAATATTAAAATGTGGAGGCGCCAATTCACAAAATACTACAGAGCGGTATTACAGTGTTCCTGCTAGAACCATACATGTGGCTAATAGTAAACATCTAAATTCCTTTGGTGCATAAATTAATACACTTCTTAGTAATAAACCCTATGTGGGAAATAAGTAACTTTGGGATATCACCTGAAAAATACAATATAAATCGCCTGTAACATAGACACAATATATATCCTGTAAAGGAAAAGAAAATACTGTCCTTTGGAAATGATACAATGGAACACCTGTAACAAAATCACAGTGTATCTCCTGTAAAGAAAAAGAATGTCCTTAACAATGAAATTGATCCTGAAAAACACAGTATATCCCAAATAGGTGGAGGACCTTATAGTATGTTCATTGCAGACACAAACGGCCCATCCATATAACTTAACCATAATATAAGATCCTCCACCTATTTGGGATATACTGTGTTTTTTAGGACATTGCAACTTTTCCACAGGATCAATTTTATTGTTAAAGGGTAGCTCCCACCATCATGGTTTTTTTTTCTGTCCCTGCCTATTGCCCTTCTATCCCTAACCCCCTCCCTGCCTTTATTTATTTATTTTTTTACTATTTTAAAAATGGCATTTAGTTTGCCTGGTAGTGTGCTCACTACCAGGCAGACTTCCCCAGCAGGCACCATGTCACTGATGCCTGCTGGGGGGGCAACTTCTGCCCTTAGTTCTCCTAACAGGGTGCCTCCAGCTGTTTCACCACTAAAACTCCCAGCATGCCCTGACATCTACTGGCTGTCAGGGCATGCTGGGAGTTGTAGTGGGGAAACAACTGGAGGCACACCGTGATGGCCGCACATCCCGCTCCCCGCCGCGCAGCCCGCAACCCCGCTCCGCCGCTCAACTCCCTCCCCACCCCCCCCCCCTTAGTTCACCTAATCAGTGTCCCTCCAGCTGTTTCCCCACTACAACTCCCAGCTTGCCCTGACATCTATTGGCTGTCAGGGCATGCTGGGAGTTGTAGTGGGGAAACAACTGGAGGCACACCGTGATGGCCCATCCCGCTCCCGCTGCGCAGCCCATAACCCCCCTGGCCCTGCTGCGCCGCACAACCCACTACCCTCCCCTCCCCCCGAAAAAACATTCAGTAACTGACACAACATAGATAATCTTACCTGTCGCCGAGGCCTGCCAGGGAGCCTGCGCGCGTCCTCTTCATTCAAAGCGCTCGCTCCCGCCTGTCTGATTGACAGGCGGGAGCGAGCACCGCAGTGAATGAATTCCAACTCATTGCCAGGCTTCAACGAGTCGAAATTCATTAGTGACGTCACTGCCCAATGCATTCGGCCACTAGGAGGGCGACCCCTAGTGGTCGAATTTAAAAGTCATTTTAAACTGTTTTAAAATCACTTTTTTTTTATTAAAGTATATTGGAGATATGTTGTAGTACTTAAGTACTACAACATATAAATTTTTTTATTTCATGACAGTGCCCATTTAAGGACATTCTTTTTCTTTACATGAGATACACTGTGATTTTGTTACAGGTGTTACATTGTATCATTTCCAAAGGACATTGTTTTCTTTTCCTTTACAGGATATATATTGTGTCTATGTTACAGGCGATTTATATTGTATTTTTCAGGTGATATCTCAAAGTTACTTATTTCCCACATAGGGTTTATTACTAAGAAGTGTATTAATTTATGCTCCAAACCAATTTAGATGTTTACTATTAGCCACATGTATGGTTCTAGCAGGAACACTGTAATACCGCTCTGTAGTATTTTGTGAATTGGCGCCTCCACATTTTAATATTTTATAACATATTGCGCTACCGCAGGGCCCTGCGGGAAACGCCCTTTTTGTTTTTTATTTTTATAAATTTTAGTATATGCTATTGTAGGATTAAAAATATATTTGACCATACAAACTTGCCTTTTTCCTTGGGAGAACACAGACACCCATCCAGACACTATGTTTTATAGGGGTGTGTTGAGGACTGAATCCATATATTCTTGATTTATTAAATATTTTCTGTTCTCTTAGGGTGAGAACCTTCAGGTAACCTCGCATTCCCGACCCTGTGAGCTGCACAATACTTAAATACAAATTTAGATAAGTAAATCAGTCAAACCTGATGCTGTCAGAGGATGATACACATCATAAGCCACGAGGACGCCATCTGAATGAGCGAGGCGGCCCGCGGCTTATATGCAGGTAGCAGTGCCGAAACTTACGTCACTTCTGCCGCAGTGGAGCGCAGCATGCGTTCCATGCCGGGTGACTTCCTGTAAGCTCAGCGCATATCCATGGGACACTGTCACCATACAGGCCAAGCCCACTAATTGACCCCACTATCGTGGTACCCACTTATTGATGCTTGATCTGAATTGCTATCAGGTAATCCTTTTCCTCCGTTTTTGTCTATGTATTTTGGGTTTGGCTTTGTTCATCTGACAAAGTATTTAGTTCATTACATACTTTTATATTATTTTAGGGAGGGATCCTCCTTCTGTAAGGGCCATGTCTGCATACACTTGTATCTATACCATCCGCCGTCTATCACCTTTTGCATCTGTTTATTAGGTAAGCTTCTCCTTGTGACTTTGGGAATCTTTATATTTTGGCTATGATTATTATACCACATTTTGGCTGTACTGCTATTCTTAATTAAGAAGAGACTGACATTTTTGTAGGGCTACAGTGGGGATCAAAGGTTTTGGCACCCCAGGTAAAAATGTGTATTAATGAACTTAAAGAAGCCAAGGAAAGATGGAAAAATCTCCAAAGGCATCAAATTACAGATTAGACATTCTTATAATATGTCAACAAAAGTTAGATTTTATTTCCATCATTTACACTTTCAAAATGATGCTCACAAAGCTGGAGAATGCTATAAGAAGATAGCAAAACGTTTTCAGATGTTAATATCCTCTGTTCGGAAAGTAATTAAGAAATGGCAGTCATCAGGAACAGTGGAAAGCAAGATCTGGAAGAACAAGAAAAATATCAGACAGAACAGCTTGCAGGATTGTGAGAAAAACAATTCAAAATACACGTTTGACTGCACAATCCCTCCAGCAAGATCTGGCAGACACTAGAGTTGTGGTACACTATTCCACTATAAAGAGATACTTGTACAAATATGGTCTTCATGGAAGAGTCATCAGAAGAAAACCTCTTCCACGTCCTCATCACAAAAATCAGCGTTTGAACTTTGAAAATGAACATATAGACAAGCCTGATGCATTTTGGAATCAAGTTCTGTGGACCGATGAGGTAAAAATTAAACTTTTTGGCCGGAATGAGCAAAGGTACGTTTGGAGAAGAAGGGGAACAGAATTTAATGAAAAGAACCTCTGTCCAATTGTTAAGCATGGGGGTGGATAAGTCATGCTTTGGGGTTGTACTGCAGCCAGTGGCACAGGGAACATCTCAAGAGTAGAAGGAAAAATGGATTCAATAAAATTTCAGCAAATTTTGGATGCTTACTTGATGCCATCTGTGAAAAAGCTGAAATTAAAGAGAGGATGGCTACTACAAATGAATAATGATCCTAAACACACCTCGAAATCCACGGGGGATTACATCAAGAGGTGTAAACTGAAGGTTTTGCCATGGCCTTCACAATCTCCTGACCTCCACATAATTGAAAATCTATGGAGAGACCTTAAAAGAGCAGTGCGTGACAGACAGCCCAGAAATCTCAAAGAACTGGAAGAATTTTGTAAGGAAGAATGGGCAAAGATACCTCAAACATGAATTGAAAGACTCTTGGCTGGCTACAAAAAGCGTTTACAAGCTGTGATACTTGCCAAAGGGGGCAGTACAAGATCTTAACTCTGCAGGGTGCTCAAACTTTTGCAGACGCCATTTTTTTGTTTTCTGTTATTTTGAAAGTGTAAATGATGGAAATAAAATCAAATTTTTGTTGAGAATGTATAATCTGTAATCTGATGCCTTTTGGAGATTTTCCATCTTTCCTTGGCTTCTTTATGCACATTAATAAAACATTTTTACCTGGGGTGCCCAAACTTTTGATCCCCACTGTAGGCTTTGTTATGTCTGCCTTTACCCTAAAACTGTTTTAATCTCGCTTTTTAGGAGTCTGAATGATGTTAAATACACTTGAGGTCACATCCTGAAAACTATGATTTTTTGAAAACTGTGAGATCATATCTTGAAAACAGTTGTATTAGGGGTAAGCTTCTTTTTCAAACAAAAATAAAAATAAGTTTATTAAGGGCCTGCATGGAAATGTATATCTTCTTTTTGTCTTTGCATGTTGTTCATAAATACCGTATTTATCGGCGTATAACACGCATTTTTTAGGCTAAAATTTTTAGCCTAAAGTCTATGTGCGTGTTATACGCCGATACACCCCCAGGAAAGGCAGGGGGAGAGAGGCCGTCGCTGCCCGCTTCTCTCCCCCTGCCTTTCCTGGGGTCTAAAGCCCTGCTGCCGGCCCTTCTCTCCCCCTGGCTATCGGCCGACAGCCAGGGCGAGAGAAGGGGCAGCGGCACCCATTGCCGGCGCCGCTGCCCCGTTGCCTCCTCCCATCCCCGGTGGCATAATTACCTGGTTCGGGTCCGCGCTGCTGCAGGCCTCTGGCGTGCGTCCCCTGCGTTGTTGCTATGCACGGCGCGGCGCACTGACATCATGCGCCGCGCCGGGCAGCGCATAGCAACGACGAAGGGGACACACGCCGGAGGCCTGCAGCAGCGCGGACCCGACCCAGGTAATTATGCCACCAGGGATGGGGGGAGGCAACGGGGCAACCGCGCCCCTTCTCTCCCCCTGGCTGTCGGCGCCGCTTCTCTCCCCCTGGCTATCGGCGCCGGCAATGGGGCGCCGGTACCGATAGTCAGGGGGACAGAACAGGCAGCGGCGCCGATAGCCAGGGGGAGAGAAGGGCCGGCAGCAGGGCTCTAGACCCCAGGAAAGGCAGGGGGAGAGAAGCGGGCAGCGACGGCCTCTCTCCCCCTGCCTTTCCTGGGGATGTATCGGGGTATACACGCGCACACACGCACCCTCATTTTACCATGGATATTTGGGTAAAAAACTTTTTTTACCCAAATATCGTTGGTAAAATGAGGGTGCGTGTTATAGGCCGGTGCGTGGTATACCCCGATAAATACGGTAATCGCACTTCAGTGAATCTCATCTACAGCTTCAAGCCTTTAGGCTGTATGCCACAATATATTGACTGTAGTTATTGTATGTGAGAATTTTGCCTTAATACTCTTTGCTCTCCTAATGTGACCTCTCATCTGACAGACACAGACTCCTCTAATCTACTGACAATTATTCACTACTCTGGACGTCATTCTAATATTTTAACATTACCTCTGTAGTACACTATATCTCTCTATATCATGATCAATGTGGTTTCCTCTTATCCCTGATGAGCCCCTACAATTTAAGGGGTGAAACGCGTTGGCAAGAGAGGTCTGCCACTTGCTAATCTTATTGTCACGTCTTTTTGTATAACTATCCCTCTTCCCTTCTCCACACTTAGGAATTATTAGTGTTCTTTGTATTTGGACTGGTAGGTAGGGCATAACCTGTATCCCATTTCCCCAATCGTCATTTATGTGTACCCCATTTATAATTTTTTAAAGTAAAAGCTACTATTTAATTTTTAACTAAGCATTATCGGTATTTCTCAAGTTGGTCCTATATCTTATACAATTTTACCAAGGGCACAGTATCAGAGCGGGTCCTGGTAACTCCATTGTTTGCCAGAAGTGTGTTTACTACATCTACCACAGTAGTGCCACTAAATTTATGTATTATCCTTCCAGTACTTATCAGCTGCTGTATGCTCCACAGGACGTTCTTTTCTTTTTGAATTTCCTTTCTGTCTGACCACAGTGCTCTCTGCTGACACCTCTGTCCATGTCAGGAACTGTCCAGAGTAGGAGCAAATCCTCATAGCAAACCTATCCTGCTCTGGACAGTTCCTGACATGGAAAGAGGTGCCAGCAGAGAGCACCGTGGACAGATAGAAAATAAATTCAAAAAGAAAAGAACTTCCTGTGGAGCATACAGCAGCTGATAAGTACTAAAATTAAGATTTTTTAAATAAAAGTAATTTTCAAATCTGTTTAACTTTTTGGCACCAGTTGGTTTAAAATAATTTTTTTTTTCCAGTGGAGTATCCATTTAATGCTCTGTTCCCATTACTTTTAAGCCTTCTCTTTGTTGTATACATCAGAAGGATTTGCTGGTTTATACCTTTTTCTCTAAGATCAGAAAATAAGCCATGGTATTTGTATATTGCTGCTAATGTATGTATAATGTCTCTGGCTTTAGGGTTCGACTACAACTCTTGTCCTATGACGTCAGAGTGTGAACACAACCCTGGGGAGTCTTTCTGGAGGTTGGCTTCTATTACTGTAAGTTGTTCCTTTTGTATGATTATTGACCATCTAATACAGAATTTCCCCACCAGGGTTCCCCAGTTGTTGCAAAACTACATGCTGGGAGTTGTACTTTTGCAACAGCTGGAGACACTCTGGTTGGAAAACACCAGTCTAATATTTCCACAGCCTTGATCCTACTGTACTTAGCAATCATGGTGCTTATGAGAAGATGGAAAGGAACAATGGAGCATGTCCTGACTATCTCCTTATACACCTTCTATTCAGCCAATCACGTAACTGTGCCCCTAAGAGGAATGCCATATTATCCGAATTCTTATCACTTATGCCACTTGCTTTTTATTCATTTAATATAATGTGGTGAGGGTGTGATGAGGGCAGATGTTATTACCCTAGGGGCAGATGACATTAACCCTTGTATTCATGATGCCAGGGCAAGATTAACCTCTGCACCACCCGAGGTATGGCCACTGAATCCTGGGCTAGGCACGGGGCAAATAATGACTCCGATGCCAAGTTACGGAACAACGGCAGCTTTACTGAGGCAGACAGATGGACAGTTCCCGAGACAAGTGTCATAAGAAAGCACTTAGACAGAAAAGAACAACTCAACTTCAGCAGATCATCAGTACTGAAAGGATTAAGATTTTTTAATAGAAGTAATTTACAAAACTATTTAACTTTCTGGAGCCAGTTGATATATGTGTGTGTATATATATACATTCTGCAGCAGAAATTCTACATTTCGCATAATTATTAGAGATCTTAAAATTTTGAAGAATTCCATTCAGAGTCCCATTGAAATTAAGGGAATTCTGAATTTGAGCGGAATCTGTGTTTTGAAAGTACAGAAATTCTGCTGGAATTCCGCTCAAATTCTGCAAAACTGCAAAAATCCCCAGTCTGCCTTTCTGTGCAGAAATTACGCCATGTGAACCTAACCTAATCTTTAGTTAAGGCTAAGAGTGTCATACCATGTCACACATTCTATTGACAAAGGGAATAGGGACACCCAATTATAAATGTATTCACACATTTCCAGGAGGAACAACACAATGGAGAATTCTAAGAAAAGATGTTTAAAGAGTATCTGTCATCAAACAATATTTTCTAAACTCAGATTATAATCTAACTACTCCTAACACTCCTCCTGCCCTTAAACAAATCCTCTTAAAAGCTGTGTATTATACCTTTCCCCTTGCTCATATTGTGTGAGCTCCCGGCAGGAGAAAGTGGGCGTTCCCCAGCAGGCGCGACATCACTAAAGCCTGGGAGAGCTGTGCCTCACCATGCCCCACATGCACTTCCTGAGTTTGGTCTCCTGCCAGGCCGGCAGGAGACCAAACTAACTGTTTGACTTGGGGCAAGGAACAGAACAAAGCCACCTTCAGTCACATTAAAAGCATATAAAAGGTTGAGAACAGCAAGTAAAGTGTATTATAATTACAAAAGGAACATTATATTAAAAGTTTAGTTTGGTGACAGGTACGTTTTAAGATATCTTTTCATGGGTAATAAAAGTATTTACTAAAACAGATCAGTTATATTTAATATACTGTATTTATTGGCGTATAACACGCATTTTTTAGGCTAAAAAGTGGTCGCTTTAAATCAATGAACTGCAGCGGCTTTTGCAGGTCCAGAGACCTGCCATCGCTGCCCAATTCTCTGCCCCTGCCTATCCTGGGGTCCAGAGACAGCCGCCGCCACTGCCCCATTCCCTCCCCCATCCCCGGTTTTATAATTACCTGTTCCCGGGGTAGGGTCCACGCTTCTTCTGGCTCCGGCGTCTCCTGCGTCATTGCTATGTGCTGCGCAATGACGAGTGACGTCTTCAACGCAACATCACCGTCAGTGGCCCAGTGCACAGTGACAGCTAAGGACGCCTCCGGAGCCAGAATCAGCATGGACCCGACCCCGGGAACAGGTAATTATAAAACCGGGGATGGGGGAGGTAATGGGGCAGCGGCGCCGGCAGTCTCTGTATAGCCAGGCGGAGAGAAGCGGCGGCAGCAGGGCTCTAGACCCCAGGAAAGGCAGGGGAGAGAACCGGGCAGCGACGGCCTCTCTCCCCCTGCCTTTCCTGGGGGCTTCTGCGGGGTCAGAAACAGTGTATCGGGGTATACGCATGCACACACACGCACCCTCATTTTACCAAGGATATTTGGGTAAAAAAACTTTTTTTACCCAAATATCCTTGGAAAAATGAGGGTGCGTGTTATAGGCCGGTGCGTGGTATACCCAATAAATACGGTAGTTATTTATATAGTTATATATTTATGAAGTTATTTCACCTTGCTATATCTTATTTTCCCTTTAGTATGCTAAACACAGCCATGGTGAAATACAAATCATGCTGAATGGATCCACACCAGGAGGGGGCTTCCCAGTACCCAGGTGAGAACTCATAGGATTTTGCATATAAATAAATATATATATATATATATAGGAAAACAAACAAATAGAGCGGCACATCAGTCCTTTAGTCACAAGGGGTGCAAGCGGAGATAGGCCCAGGTCAAGAGCTCTTCCTAGATTCAGACCGCAAACATGAACCGCAGCACACAGTTGTGCTGCAGTTCATGTTTGCGGTATATATATATATATATATATATATATATATATATATATACGTAAATATACTGGCTGAGTACCCGGCAATGCCCGTTTTTTCCTACATTATCCTTGTGGGGGAGGAAAAGCAACAAAGGAGGAGCTTTTGTCCTTATTTTGTCCTTAAATCTTGACTTCATATCCTCTCCTTGTATCCTGACCCCAAATCCCCTCCTCATATTCTGACCTCATAGCCTGTCCTCATATCTTGACCTCGTATCCCGTCCTTACACCTCGACCTTATATCCAGTCCTAGTGTCTTGACCTCATATCACGTTCTTATATCTCGACCTCATATCCCGTCCTCATATCCATTAGTGATGAGCGGCATAGGACATATTCAAATTCGCGATATTTCTGGAATATATTGACAAATATTCGTCATGTATTCGCGAAATTCGCATATTCGTTATATTTGCTTTTTTTGCGAATTTGCGAAAATGTATGCGCATATGCGAAAATGTATGCGCATAAAGGCATATTCGCGAATATTGAGCCCTCCCTTCTTTAATGGTATAGGGAACTATGACTAGTGCATTAACTGTGATTTTTTGCCCATTGAAATCAATAGGCCCATTGTTGGGGATCTCACGGCATGTAAAACAGTAAGTTAAGCAGGACCGTCTCGGAAGCACAGTAGAATGGGAGACCACCACTGGTTCGAGTCCTGAGGTGGGACAGAGTGTTATGGTTAAACTTTACTTTCCTGGAAAAGTTTCTGAGTTGCCCATAGCAACCAGTCAGATTGCTTCCTTCATTTTTCAGAGGCCTTTTCAAAAATGAAAGAAGAGATCTGATTGGTTGCTATGGGCAACTCAGAAACTTTTCCTCTAGACAGGTTTTGATAAATCTTCCTCTATGGGGGAGATTCATCAAAGCAGTGTAGAGGAAGAGTTGTGCAGTTGCCCATAGCAACCAATCAGATTGATTCTTTCATTTTTGAAAAGGCCTCTGAAAAATGAAAGAAGCGATCTGATTGGTTGCTATGGGCAACTCAGCATCTTTTCCAGGAAAGTAAAGTTTAACCACAACACTGTAACACTCTGTCCCACCCTGAGACGGTCCTGCCGTGAGATCCCCATAGACCACAATGGGCCTATTGGTTTCAATGGACAAAAAATATAACAGAATTAATGCACTAGTCATAGTTCCCTATACTATTAAAGGAGGGAGGGCTCAATATTCACGAATATGCGCATATGCGCATATATTCACAATATTCGTGAATTTGCGATTAAAATTCAAATTGCGAATATTCGCAAGCAACACTAATATCCATATCCAATAAATTGTCCTCATATCCTGTCCCTGTATCCTGTCCCTATATTCAGTCCCTATATCCCGACCTCATATCCCATCCCTATATCCATCCCCATTTCCCGTCCCTATATCCCAACCTCATATCCTGACCTCATATCCCGACCTCATATCCCGTCCCCATATTACGTCCCCATTTCTAATCCAGATTTCTAATCCTCATATCCCGTCCTCAGGTGGGGCTGAGTTGTGATGAACATATTGTAAACTGAAAATAAAAGGGGTGTAGCTTAAAGGGTGGGCATGTCTTTGCAAGATGGGGCAAGGAATGAGGGGAGGGTGTGGCTTGCCAGCCGGACTGATGCATTCACCAGGAGATGCGGAGCTTGTGGAGTAAGGTACCAGAAGTCCTATAAACAGTGGGGCAACAAAGTATTTAGTCAGCCACCAATTGTACAAGTTCTTCCACTTAAAATGAAGAGAGAGGCCTGTAATTTTCATCAAAGGTATACCTCAACTATGAGAGACATAATAAGAAAAAAATTCCATACAATCACATTGTCTGATTTTTAAAGAATTTATTTGCAAATTATGGTGGAAAATAAGTATTTGGTCACGTACAAAGAAGATTTCTGGCTCTCACAGACCAGTAACTTCTTCTTTAAGAGTCTCCTCTGTCCTCCACTCATTACCTGTATTAATGGCACCTGTTTGAACTTGTGATCAGTATAAAAGACACCTGTCCACAACCTCAAACAATCACACTCCAAAATCCACTATGGCCAGGACCATAGAGCTGTCGAAGGACACCAGAAACAAAATTGTAGACCTGCATCAAGCTGGGAAGACTGAATCTGCAATAGGCAAGCAGCTTGGTGTGAAGAAATCAACTGTGGGAGCAATTATTAGAGAATGGACGACATACAAGACCACTGATAATCTCCCTCGATCTGGGGCTCCACACAAGATCTCACCCTGTGGTGTCAAAATAATCACAAGATCAGTGAGCAAAAATCCCAGAACCACACGGGGGGACCTAGTGAATGACCTGCAGAGAGCTGAGACCAATGTAACAAAGGCTACCATCAGAAACACACTACAAATCATGCGGTGCCAGGCGTGTCCCCCTGCTTAAGCCAGTACATGTCCGGGCCTGTCTGAAGTTTGCTAGAGAGCATTTGGATGATCCAGAAGAGTATTGGGAGAATTTCATATGGTCAGATGAAACCAAAGTAGAACTTTTTGGAAAAACTCAACTCATCGTGTTTGGAGGAGAAAGAATGCTGAGTTGCATCCAAAGAACACAATACCTACTGTGAAGCATGGGGGTGGAAACAGCATGCTTTGTGGCTGTTTTGCCTGCTAAGGGATCAGGATGACTGATCCCTGTAAAGGAAAGAATGAATAGGGCCATGTATCATGAGATTTTGAGTGAAAACCTCCTTCCATCAGCAAGGGCATTGAAGATGAAACGTGGCAGGGTATTTAAGCATGACAATGATCCCAAACACACCACCCAGGCAACGAAGGAGTGGCTTCATAAGAAGCATTTCAGGGTCCTGGAGTGGCCTAGCCAGTCTCCAATTCTCAACCCCATAAAAAACCTTTTACCTTGAAAGTATGTGTTGCCCAGCGACAGCCCCAAAATATCACTGCACTAGAGGAGATCTGCATGGAGAAATAGGCTAAATAAACAGCAACAATGTGTGAAAACCTTGTGAAGACTTACAGAAAACATTTGACCTCTGTCATTGCCAACAAAGGGTATATAACAAAGTACTGTGATGAACTTTTATTGACCAAATGCTTATTTTCCACCATAATTTGCAAATAATTTTTTTTTAAATCAGACAATGTGATTTTATGGATTTTTTTCTCATTCTGTCTCTCATAGTTGAGGTATACCTATGATGAAAATTACAGGCCTCTCTCATCTTTTTAAGTGGGAGAACATGCACAATTGGTGGCTGACTAAATACTTTTTTGCCCCACTGTACTTGCATGGGACTTGAAACAAAAATCCCATCCTTCACATAGGGGGGAAGGTTAGGGGTTATTTTAACTATTATATATTTTTATTCGACACATAAGTAACATGTGACCAAGTATTATCGAAATATCTCCAGCCGTACGGAAGTTATGCTGGAACATACATTTCGCATAGGTTTGCATTGGACTTTAACCCCTTAAAGGGGTTCTCCGGTGCTTACACATGTTTTCCTTTGGATAGGGGATAAGATGCCTGATTGCGGGAGTCCCGCCGCTGGGGACCCCCGGGATCATGCACAAGGCACCCCGTATGTAATCAGTCCCCGGAGCGTGTTTGCTCCGTCACGCCTCCGCCCCGTGTGACGTCACGCTCCGCCCCTCAATGCAAGCCTACGGGAGGGGGTGTGATAGCCCAGTGGTCGCCTGTAATCAGTCCCGGAGCGAACACGCTCCGGGACTGATTACAAACGGGGTGCCGCGTGCATGATCCTGGGGGTCCCCAGCGGCGGGACTCCCGCGATCAGGCATCTTATCCCCTATCCTTTGGATAGGGGATAAGATGTGTAAGCACCAGAGAACCCCTTTAAGGACCAAGGACGTACGCGTACATCCTAACTACCTGGTAGTTAAAGGGGTACTCCAGTGAAAACCTTTTTCTTTTAAATCAACTGGTGCCAGAAAGTTAAACAGATTTGTAAATAACTGCTATTAAAAAATCTTGATCCTTCCTGTACTTATTAGCTGCTGAATACTACAGAGGAAATTCTTTTCTTTTTGGAATGCTCTCTGATGTCATCACGAGCACAGTGCTCTTTGCTGATGTCATTATAATAATAATAATAACTCTTTATTTATTGTTGTCCTTAGTGGGATTTGGGCCCAAGGCCCCAGCACTGCAAGGCAGCAGTGCTAACCACTGAGCCACCATGCTGCCCTCAGCATACATCTGCTATGCACGGTTGCTAAAATGGACAGAGATGTCAGCAGAGAGCACTGTGCTCGTGATGTCATCAGTGTTCCAAAAAGAAAGGAATTTCCTCTGTAGCATTCAGCAGCTAATAAGTACTGTAAGGATTAAGATTTTTTAATAGAAGTAATTTACAAATATGTTTAACTTTCTGGCACCAGTTGATTTAAAAGAAAAAAGGTTTTCACCGGAGTACCCCTTTAAGGACCAAGGACGTACGCATACGTCCATGGGAATTTCGGTCCCCGCCGCGCGGGGACCGGACCGGGGTGTCTGCTGATCGCCGCAAATCACTAGTGAATTCACACTGGTGATTTGCGCCGATTCTGGGTCATACGGGGTCATATGGGTCTATGGTGACACAGTGACCTGGAAAATAGGGATCCCGATAGCGGTGGCGAACGAGCGCGCTGGCGGGTGACAATTAAACAGTAAAAGTATTAGCTTCTGTGGCCTGATACCGCTCTCGGAATCGGGCCACAAAGGCCATGAGAGCTCCGTGCAGCTTCGGGCTATCACAGGGAGAGATCCTCTCTATGGAAAATAAGGGAGATCGGGGTTGTCCAAGACAACCACGATCCCCCTGAAGGGATAGGGGTGAGGTGACAGGGGTGCCACCCCTCCTATCCCTGCTATTGCTCGTCTAGAAGCGACGACCAATAGCAGATTGGAGGGGGGGGTTAACTTTTGGTTTCCTCATTCTGCCCACCCACAATAGGCGGGGCAGAACAGGGAAACCGACAAGGACCGGTGCTGAAGTCCACATACCCATTGGTGGCGGCAGGGATCGGTGGAAGAAGAGGACGGCAATGCGGCTCCCTGGATCCTACAGAAGCCGACTAGTTGCCTAGCAACATCTGGAGGGCTACAGTTTGAGACCACTATACAGTGGTCTCTAAACTGTAGCCCTCAAGATGTTGCAAAACTACAACTCCCAGCATGCCCAGACAGCTGTTTGGGCATGCTGGGATTTGCAGTTTTTAAACAGCTGGAGGGCTACAGTTTGGATGTGTAGACCAGAGATGCTATTTGGCATGAGTCTCTATGTGTACCAGAATCAATAACCATCGTTTGATTTGGGTGGGGTGTATTGTTTTTAAATATTTTTTAAAGGTGCGTGTGTGTGTGTGTGTGTGTATGTGGGTAGTCCCCATTATGCCCAAGTGTGCTGTAGGTGTGCTCGGACCCATAGGGACAGGTAAGGTACCCACATTATTCAAGGTAATTGCCACTTCAACCCTCAGAATGGTATGGTTCATAAGGGATGGATTGAGTGTCAGCAACAGGGGAATGAAAGGTGGTATTCCTCCACAAAATTAGGCCTTAGGTACTAAGACATTCCCCACTACTTAGGAGCTCTGATCTGCCTTGGTAAAGACCGGCTTATCTGTCCACGGAGACTACCAAACCGATGATAATCCCTACTTCAAAGTGACAAGGAGAAGCCTTAAAAAAGAGTCATGCCTGCGACAAGTCATAAAGATGCCACTCTGCGCTAGGATCAAGGTTGTGCCACATGTGTTAGCAAAAAGAACTGTCATGTTGACTGGGTAACAAGCCAAGGTTAAAGCTGCCCAGGTTGACTCAAAGACTCTGCTATTGAATAAATGAGGCCATTCCTGAGTCTGACCAGATGAACTTGAATGGAGATAACATCAGGATAGGCTGTTGACAGACAAAGAAAATGTCCAGGCAAAGTTAGGACTCATACTAAAGGACTTCAATCTAGGCCCAAGAAAGAAGGAAAATCAAGGCAAAGACTGTGTGTTCTGTGGATAGAGATGGTGGGTTACGATGACTGGCAGTAAAAGTGCACCTGAGGAAATGGGTGGTGTCCAAGTACCTAAATGTAAAATTATACTTCATCCCATTCTGAACCATTACCAACAACATACAGGGTTGAGGAGGTAAATACATCCCAATATGACACTTCCAAAAATGCATTGTCGAGTTCTCGACAACAGGGGGATTGTGAAGGGAAGCGTCATATCATCATATTTATATCAATCTATCTCACATCACCTATGCCCTAAAAAGGACCTCTTTATAGGAATGTTGTTCAAACAGGAATATTTCTTACATGACTTGGGGCATGTCATAAAACACAATATAATGGTCATTAGACCTGGGGCATATTTTGGGATGTGTTGTAAAACATTCTGACCTAACCTGTCTCATACATGTATCATGGTAGCCTTGGCATATCTGGCCAGGTCATAGAGAGGCCAAAGCACAGGTGGCATTGTTTCTGGTATGGGCCCACCAAACCTGTGTTGGTACCTGGGGATATCTGGCCAGATAGGAGGGTCTTAGGACATTGTATAATGTTAGCTATATATACCAAGCTGGATGGAAGGGAGGGAGTGATCCTGAGAGGCAGCCACCATAACAGGCAGTGAGGATCCATCATCAAACTGCTGCCCTGCCTCTGTTAATCTGCTAAGTATCACCCTCTTTCCTCCTCTACCTTTGCCCCAAACTTCTAATCTTATCCTCTTTCCTCCTCTACCTCTAATCTTATTCTCTTTCCTCCTCTACCTTTGCCCCAACTTCTCTCTCTTAGTAACCTCCACTCTCTCTTGGCTTCCATAGTCTAATCCTTTACCCTCTCATCCCAAGCACTAATTCCTTTCCACTCCTTTCTACCAAGACTCATTAACCCCTTCCATCCCTGTTAACTGTATATCACAAACTCCCATAGCCCTAGGGACAGAAAGCTGTTCTGGATTGAGTGCTTATGTATTGGTGTGTAATTAGGTGGGCGGGTAAGATATTGTATTGGGTTAAATTGTAATGTAACTAGTATAATGTTAATGTATTGAAGTTACCATTGTTGTATACACTGAGATACATTAATATTATACGGCTATGTATATATGTTAGCTAAAGTTATATAGTGTATTTGTGAATAAACCTTTGTATTATTAACCCTGTGTTGGGAATTACTTAAACCGTACAATCTACAAAGGGAAACTAGAGTAAGTTATTAACACTTAGAAAAAGGAAGGAAGGAGGACCACTAGGATATCCTTTATCATTAGGATACCCTTTAATATAAATCCTTTAACAATCCTTTAACATTGGCCCAAGTGAGACTACCGTGAGCTGCGATGCCTGATGATTAAATATGTCACGTGACACTCACACCCCCCCCCCAGCCCCCTGCAGTAACCAATGGTTGGGGGGTGGTGTGCGAGTGTCAGCCTATAGATTGTAATGGAGGCGGAGCGCTCAAGCAGGGAAAACTGCTGAGTCACTCCATCACAATCTATGGCAAATCACAATCTACGGCAGTGCACCGGACAGCCACTGACTGTCCAGGCATGCTGGGAGTTTTTGCAACAGCTGGAGGCACCCTGTTTGGGAATCACTGGTGTAGAATACCCCTATGTCCACCCCTATGCAATCCCTAATTTAGTCCTCAAATGCGCATGGCGCTCTCTCACTTCAGAGCCCTGTCGTATTTCATGGAAACAGTTTAGGGCCACATATAAGGTTTTTCCGTACTCGGGAAAAATTGCACTACAAATTTTGGGGGGCTTTTTCTCCTTTTACCCCTTATGAAAAGGAAAAGTTGGGGCTACACCAGCCTGTTAGTGTAAAGAAAATTAAAAATTTTACACTAACATGCTAACATTTTAACAAGCAGTAAAAGGGAAAAAAATAAATAAAAATTTGCAACACAATTTCTCCTGAGTACGGAAATACCCCATATGTAGGGGTAAAATGCTCTGCGGGCGCACAACAAGGCTCAGAAGTGAGAGCGTACCATGTAAATTTGAGGCCTAAATTGGTGATTTGCACAGGGGTGGTTGATTTTACAGCGGTTCTGACATAAACGCAAAAAAATGAATACCCACATGTGACCCCATTTTGGAAACTATACACCTCATGGAACGTAACAAGGGGTATAGTGAGCCTTCACACCCCACAGGTGTTTGATGATTTTTTGTTAAAGTTGGATGGGAAATTTAAAAAAAATTCACTAAAATGCTGGTGTTACCTTAAAGTTTTCATTTTCACAAGGGAAAATAGGAAAAAAGCCCCCCAAAATTTTTAACCCCATTTCTTCTGAGTAAGACCATACCCCATATGTGGATGTAAAGTGCGGGTACACTACAATGCTCAGAAGAGCGCCATTGGGCTTTTGAAGAGAAAATTTGTCATGAATTGAAGACCTCATATGTTTACATAGCCCCCATAGTGCCAGAACAATGGACCCCTCACGGAATGTAATAAGGGGTACAGTGAGCACTTACGCCCCACAGGTGTCTGACAGATTTTTGGAACAGTGGTCTGTGAAAATGAAAAATTAAATTTTTCATTTGTACAGCTCACTGTCCCAAAGATCTGTCAAACGCCAGTGGGGTGTAAATGCTCACTGCACCCCTTATTACATTCCGTGAGGGGTGTAGTTTCCAAAATGGGGTACATGTGGGGGGGTCCACTGTTCTGGCACCACGGGGGGCTTTGTAAACGCACATGGCCCCCGACTTATATTCCAACCAAATTCTCTTTCCAAAAGCTCAATGGCGCTCCTCCTCTTCTGAGCATTGTAGTGCGCCAGCAGAGCACTTGACGTCTACACATACAGTATTTCCATATTCCATAAATGGGGTTACAAATTTGGGGGGTAATTTTCTCCTATTACCACTTGTAAAAATGTAAAATTTGGGGAAAAACCAGCATTTTAGTCAAAGGGTTCCTCCAGCTTTTGCAGAACTGCAACTCCAAGCATGCCAAGTTTTGCAACACTTGGTGGCATTCTGGTTGGTAAACACTGATATAGAGGTAAGGGGACAGATTGTTCAGCAAAATTACATATTTTTAAACCCAGACATTCTGGAGGAGATTTTCAAAAACTTCTGTAATTTCTGTTCCAGCGATATTATTCACACCTCTTTTTTCTCTTTTCACATTTTTAAAGGTCTCTTTTGCTGCTTTGAAAATATGTGAAAATTCATTTTTGCGCCACTTTAGTTTTTTTTTTTTTTTGCACCAACATTTTTTGTTTGCAGCCATATTGGATAGATTTTTTGCGCCGAAATTGCCGAGATTGGTGCCAAAATCGGCAATTTTTGTGCCAAAATTGTTGATTTTTGCGCCAACTTTTACTTCTAAGAAAAATCTGGTGTAAACATCTCACGAAGTATTCCATGGTTACTAGTGCCCAGACAAGCGATAACTGTATAAGTAAAACATTTCAGAGCTTAAATGTGAGTGCAGGTGCAGTGACCAAGAAAAAAAATAAATATATATATTTTTTAATAACATTTTTCAATAATAATTCTTTTTGTTATAATTACTTACATAACACATATCCCCCCCCCCCAAAAAAAAATAAAAGCAAATAAACCCCAAAACAATAAAACTACAACCATTTCTGTGATTTCTACACTATCAAAATTTTTGATGCACACTGGACTTTCACCCCTCTCAAAATATCATGTAAAGCAGACAATATACGTGGACACGCCCACTTTTACAAAACTGCCGTGAACAGTGTAAACCGTGGCACAAAGCTCTTTAAAAATGTGGTCGATACTTTTTACGCCAAAATAGATTATTTTTTTGGGCGCAAAATTCTTCGAGAATCTACCCCTCTGTGTACTTTATAAATATTTATGATTTTACTATTGTGCAGAGTTTTATTCGGCGCACACTGCTGCTCCGGCACGTCTAGCTATGCGAGCAGTGTACCGCACGCATTAATAAAAGTGGGCCGAAGGGACTAATGTGTATGGGGCTTCCCCAATCCCCCCCATCAGGTGATGTCAGAGGAGAGAGGGATCGGACAGGGTGGATTTCTGCCTGATCCTATAATTCATGCTTACATACAGTAAAATTAAAAATTTTGAACATTTTGTTTAAAATTGTGTCACAAACATTTCATTTTTTTTTCTACCCCGTGAAGTTTTTTAGCTGACTTTGAAATTCCAAATTTTCAAAGAGACAAAGTTTCCAGCATCAACATCTGGGTAATGGACGAAATAGAGGGAGCGAATGTGTAAGTACAAATAAATCTTTAAGGTTTTCTTAAATATTACTCTTATAGGGATTCAGTTTTCAGATAATGTCTATTTGTTAGATGGGTCCTCTGACTAAAGGCTGATCAGAGGGTTTTCTGAAATCTGTGAGAAACCAGGCAACTTGTTCAATTCCCCTGCAGCACCATCACAGGGTAGAAGAAGCATTACAAAGCAAGGTCAGACACTGATTTTGGACAAGAGGACTTGGCTGGCAATCTCCATTCTAGTTCATCCCAAAGGTGTTGGATGGGTTTAGATCCGGACTCTTTGTGGGCCAGTCTTGTTCTTCTTTACCAAACTCTCCCAGCCTTAACTTTATGGACCTTGCTTTGTGTACTGGGCCATTGTCATGCTGAGTCGAACCCAAACTGTTCCCACAAAGCAAAAAGCCAACAATTGTCCAGAATGTTTTGGTATGTTAAAGCATTAAGATTTCTCTTCCCTGGAACAACCCCTGAAAAACAACCCCAGAGCATTATTCTTCATCCACCAGCCTTTACATCAGGAGTAATGCAGTCAGGCAGGTCACGTTCCCCTGCCATTCACCAAACCCAGACTTGTCCATCAGACTGTGCTTGGTGATGTCGGTCTTGCATGCAGCTGCTTGGTCATGGAAATTTATGCCAGGAAGCTTTCGGCGGGTGCAGTTTTTGTGCTGATTTTAAAGGGGTACTCTGCCCCAAGACATCTTATCCCCTATCCAAAGGGTAAGATGTCTGATCACGGGGGTCCTATAGCAGGGATCACTGTGCAGCACCTGGTGGTTGTTTAGAATGCTTTGAGCGGAAGGCGGGGTTTGTGACATCTAGACCACGCCCCCTTGTGATGTCATGCCACGGCCCCTAAATGCAACTCTATGGGAGGGGTGTGGCGGCCGCCACACCCCCTCCCATAAACTTGTCTTGAGGGAGCGTGGCGTGATGTCACGAGGGGCCATGGCCTTGACGTCACGATCCCCACCTCCCGCTTCAAATGTTCGGAACACTGGGGCAGCAGAATACCCCTTTAATATCAGATAAGGTTTGGTGTCCGCAGGTATTGAATCAGCAGAGTGTTGGTGACTTTTATGCCCTATGCACCTCAGCACTCAGCAACTCTGCTATGTAACATTAGGTGGTCTCCACTTTGCTGTTGTTCTTAAACGCTTTTCAGTAATACCCCTCGCAGTTTGATCATGGAAGATCTAGGAGAGAAGAAATCCTGTAATGATAATATGAAGTTTTTCTGCGCTCTGTGTTTTTCAGGGATTCCTGTGGAAAGAATAGCACTGCTACATTAGAATCTGTCTTGTCCCGCAAAGGTTTCCCATACACCTGCTATGACAATTATAGGTCAGTAACCATTGAGTTATTAATAGATCATCATTAATAAGCTGATAAATGTAATTGTAATACCTGCTAACAGTCAGAGTTTCTGATGAGTGTCGTCATGGTAACAGGAGTTCTATTATCAGTTATTCTTGGATCCGTTTGTGCACATGTTGTGACTGTACATGCAGAGCTCTATTTTTATTCTTCCTTATCATACAGCCCTGATGTCAAAAATTCTAGAAGACCAAATCGGCACAACATGGATGCATTGAGGACTTAAAGGGATACTGTGCCACTAGACATCTTATCCCCAATCCAGCGGCGGGACACCCGCAATCTCCATGCTGCACTCGGAGTTTGTTTAGAGCGTTGGGTGAAGCACCGGAGGCTGTCACGCCCCCTCCCATTGACTTGCATTGTGGGGGCATGGCCATGACGTCACTAGCGGGGTGTGACCGTGATGTCACGAGCCTCCGCCCAGCATCACCAGTCATCCGGCACGGAGCGAAGTGCCACAGATGTCTGGGGTGCCGCAGCCGAGACCGAGGGTCCCCAGCCTTTGGATAGGGGATAAGAAGTAGAATGAGTATAAATTGTATATTAAAAGGGTTTTCCGGGCATAGAAAATGGTTAAGAATGCTGTAGGGTGCTTTTAAATTAAAGACTGATCCCCCACAGCTGCTATTCCAACAGCTCCCAGTCCCCTCTGCACATGGCTGCTGTCCGCTTCCTGCGACATTTTGTTCCTGCAGGAAATGCCCACTTGGCAATCATTCGCTGAGGTAGGTCACTGCTGCGGACAGTGATTGTCTAAGTGGGCATTTCCTGCAGGAACAAAATGTCGCAGGAAGCGGACAGCAGCCATGAGCATCAAGGATTCAAAGCCATCGGAATGCAGCTGTGGGGGAACAGGGCAGGTGAGTATGGTTTCTTACAAGCAAAGATTTTCCTGCATTTTAAAACTTACCATCTCCCCACAGACCAGTTCGGATCCTGCAGTGTGTGGACTTTCCGGGTAACCCAGACTGTAGTACAAATAGTGGAATTGGACTTGCATTATCATGGGTGACAATGATTCCTGTTTGGTTTGTTACAATTATAAATTATGGACATTAATTTAATAAATAAGATGTCTTCTTTCCATTGTTCTTGCTGTCATTCTTTTACTCTAGGATGCTCAGAACCATAAGATGAGCAAAATGGAATGCGGAGGCCGGGACAGGAGTTGTACTCCTGTACCCTAGCTGCCCTGTCAGGCAGCCTCCCTGCAGTGTCCCCTGGGCCCTCTGCACCTGTTCCCCTTGAATAGTTATCTTTATGCTGTTTATTGTATATAAAAGTGTTATGTCTTTAAGAACCGTTGACATGTGATTAACCAGTGTCATGTTATTGTAACCCAGTGAGGTATCAGTGACCATGTGACCTTAGGGTGGCCTATGGGACCCCTCCTAGTCTCCCCCATATAAGCCCTCAGAGGAACTAGCTCGCTCTCTTGATTTCCAGGTAAGTCTTTGCTGAGGTCCATTGCAGTCAAGTCCTAAGAGTGTGTCTGGAGTCCAGAGGAGGCCTCAAGACAACCACGTAGCCACAAGTCTACAAGTCCACAACCCCCAGGTCCCAGTCAGAGCCTGGTGAGCAACAAACGGGGTATAGTCAGTCTCAGTCAAGTCAGTCAAAGTCAACCTGTCTTCAGTCAGCGTGGCTTGCATCAAAATTGTCCCAGTCCACTAAAAGTCCCAGCAAGCCCTAAGGTGTCTGAAGTCAATGGTCACCTCCATGGGCCTGGCTAAGCTGTATAAACTATTCCATCTGTCTAACTCAGTAAAGCTACCGTTCTTCCGTAACTTAGCGTCTGAGTCATTATTGTCTCTGTGCCTAGCCCAGGATGAAGTGGTGTACCTTCGGGTGGTATTGAGGATAAACCACGCCCTGGCGCCATGAACACAAGAGGTTAATGCCATCTTCCCCGAGAGCAATTCCATCTGCCCTCATCACACCCTCTACCACATGGACTTACTGTGCACATCTTATTGGTGATATTGTGTTAGGTAAAATGGAAAATAGCATTTCTTTTTAAAGGGGTACTCCACCCATAGACATCTTATTCCCTATCCAAAGGACCCCAGCGGTGGGATCAACCTCCGCCCCGCATTGCCAGTCATCCAGAAAGGAGCGAAGTTCAATGTCTGGGGCGCCGCAGCTGAGATCGTGGAGGTCCCCAGTGGCGGGACCCCTGCAGACATCTTATTCCCTAACTTTTGGATAGGGGATAAGATGTTTAGGGGCAGAGTACCCCTTTAACAATACAGAACACAATTTTAAACCAATAAGAAGCAGCACTATTTCTTGCACATTATATGATGGTGCCACTTGTTGATACATAATGTCCCCCAATCCTGTGTGGCCATCACAAATCAATATTAAAAATTCCATCACAAAAATGTGATCTGTGATTTATCTCATTATCAGGACCAACATGTGGTATTCTGGGAGAGTAAAGCCGGGTCCTGAGCCTGAAAATTAGGTAGAGCCGTTCTAAGATGGTACTGGATCACATGACATTTTTTCACCATTGTCTCTTTAAATCCAAAAAGCCAGTATACTTCTTATACTCCCATCTGCTCGGGATTCAACATCTGGTGGGCAGCTAGAAGAAATAGATGGGATAGAAAGTACAGTGTCCATTGCTGCTGATCACACCATATACCTAAAACTCTACCATATACCTAAAACTCAATCATTGTAACGTGTTAAAGACAGAGTCCAATATACCAACAGGCTGAGCATCTACATGACTGATGAAGGTCGATGGTGATAGCGATAAAGTGATACATTTAAACCAGGGGTGCATAATTCTTATAGGTCCAACACCATGCATTGTAAGTGTTGAAGGGTGAAAACAGTAGGACACATCATGCAGGCAATGAAACATTTGCCTCTATACAGTCCTGTGCTACACCTGTCTGACAATAAAGGGCCTCATTCACAACTATCATGATAAACTGCAAGCTGTCATTGATATATAAAACGATTATACAGTATGCTCAACTGACATATGTAATGTACATAATACCATATCCAGTCATGGCCGTAAATGTTGGCACCCCTGAAGTATTTCTCACAGAAAAGGATTGCAGTAACACATGTTTTGCTATACATATGTTTATTCCTTTTGTGTGTATTGGAAGTAAACAAAAAAGGGAGGGAAAAAAAAATTGGACATGTCACACCAAACTCCAAAAATGGTCTGGACAAAATTATTGGCACCCTTAACTTAATATTTGGTTGCACACCCTTTAGAAAAAATAACTGAAATCAGTTGCTTCCTATAACCATCAATAAGCTTCTTACACCTCTCAGCCGGAATGTTGGACCACTCTTCCTCTGCAAACTGCTCCAGGTCTCTCTTATTGGAAGGGCGCCTTGTTGCCATACATTTCTGGGTGCTTTTTGACATCTTTTTTGGGTCATTGTCCTCCTCGAAGACCCAAGATCTCGGACGCAAACCCAGCTTTCTGACACTGACCAAAATCCGTTGGTAATCCTCAGATTTCATGATGCCTTGCACACATTCAAGGCACTCAGTGCCAGAGGCAGAAAAACAACCCCAAAACATAATTGAACCTCCACCATATTTCACTATAGGTACTGTTTTCTTTTCTTTGTAGGCCTCATTCTGTTTTCGGTAAACAGTAGAATGATGTGCTTTACCAAAAAGCTCTGTCTTGGTCTCATCTGTCCAGAAGACGTTTTCCCAGAAGGATTTTGGCTTACTCAAGTTTATTTTGGCAAAATGTAGTCTTGCTTTTTTATGTCTCTGTGTCAGCAGTGGGGTCCTCCTGGGTCTCCTGCCATAGTGTTTCATTTCATTTAAATGTCGATGGATAGTTTGCACTGACACTGATGCTCCCTGAGCCTGCAGGACAACTTGAATATTTTTGGAACTTGTTTGGGGCTGCTTATCCACCATCCGGACTATCCTACGTTGACACCTTTTATCAATTTTTCTCTTCCGTCCACACCCAGGGAGATTAGCTACAGTGCCATGGGTTGGATAATGTTGTGCACTGTGGACAAAGGCGAATCTAGATCTCTGGAGATGGACTTGTAACCTTGAGATTGTTGGTATTTTTCCACAATTTTGGTTCTCAAGTCCTCAGACAGTTCGCTTCTCCTCTTTCTGTTGTCCATGTTTAGTGTGACACACAGACACACAATTCAAAGACTAAGTGAACTTCTCTCCATTTTATCTGTGTTCAGGTGGGATTTTTATTTTGCCCAAACCTGTTACTTGCCCCAGGTGAGTTTAACCCCTTAAGGACCAGGCCGTTTTACACCTTAAGGACCAGAGCGTTTTTTGCAAATCTGACCACTGTCACTTTAAACATTAATAACTCTGGAATGCTTTTAGTTATCATTCTGATTCCAAGATTGTTTTTTTCCGTGACATATTCTACTTTAACTTAGTGGTAAAATTTTATGGTAACTTGCATCCTTTCTTGGTGAAAAATCCCCAAATTTGATGAAAAAAATGAAAATGTAGCATTTTTCTAACTTTGAAGCTCTCTGCTTGTAAGGAAAATGGATATTCAAAATAAAAAATTTTTGGGTTCACATATACAATATGTCTACTTTATGTTTGCATCATAAAATTTATGAGTTTTTACTTCTGGAAGACACCAGAGGGCTTCAAAGTTCAGCAGCAATTTTGAAATTTTTCACAACATTTTCAAACTCACAATTTTTCAGGGACCAGTTCAGTTTTGAAGTGGATTTGAAGGGTCTTCATATTAAAAAAAAAAACCATAAAAGACCCCATTATAAAAACTACACCCCCAAAGTATTCAAAATGGCATTCAGAAAGTGTATTAACCCTTTAGGTGTTTCACAGGAATAGCAGCAAAGTGAAGGAGAAAATTCTAAATCTTCATTTTTTACACTCGCATGTTCTTGTAGACCCAATTTTTGAATTTTTGCAAGGGGTAAAAAGGAGAAAATTTTTACTTGTATTTGAAACCCAATTTCTCTCGAGTAAGGACATACCTCATATGTCTATGTTAATTGTTCAGCGGGCGCAGTAGAGGGCTCAGAAGGGAAGGAGCGACAAATGGTTTTTGGGAGGCATGTCACCTTTAGGAAGCCCCTATGGTGCCAGGACAGCAAAAAAAAAACACATGGCATACCATTTTGGAAACTAGACCCCTCGGGGAACGTAACAAGGGGTAAAGTGAATCTTAATACCCCACAGGTGATTCCCGACTTTTGCATATGTAAAAAAAAAAAAAAAAAATGTTTTTACCTAAAATGCTTGGTTTCCCCAAAATTTTTTTATTTTTAAAAAGGGTAATAGCAGAAAATACCCCCCAAAATTTGAAGCCCAATTTCTCCCGATTCAGAAAACACCCCATATGGGGGTGAAAATTGCTCTGCTGGCACACTACAGGTCTCAGAAGAGAAGGAGTCACATTTGTCTTTTTGAAAGCAAATTTTGCACTGGGGGCATGCCGCATTTAGGAAGCCCCTATGGTGCCAGAACAGCAAAAAAAAACACATGGCATACCATTTTGGAAACTGGACCCCTCGGGGAACATAACAAGGGGTAATGTGAACCTTAATACCCTACAGGTGTTTCACGACTTTTGCATATGAAAAAAAAAAAATTTTACCTAAAATGCTTGGTTTCCCAAAATTTTTACATTTTTAAAAAGGGTAATAGCAGAAAATACCCCCCAAAATTTGAAGCCCAATTTCTTCCGATTCAGAAAACACCCCATATGGGGTTGAAAAGTGCTCTGCTGGCGCACTACAGGTCTCAGAAGAGAAGGAGTCACATTTGGCTTCTTGAAAGCAAATTTCGCTCTGGGGGCATGCCGCATTTAGGAAGCCCCTATGGTGCCAGAACAGCAAAAAAAAAAAAAACACATGGCATACTATTTTGGAAACTAGACCCCTCGGGGAACGTAACAAGGGGTAATGTGAACCTTTATACCCCACAGGTGTTTCTCGACTTTTGTATATGTAAAAAAATTTTTTTATTTTTTTTACCTAAAATGCTTGTTTTCCCAAAAATTTTACATTTTTAAAAAGGGTAATAGCAGAAAATACCCCCCAAAATTTGTTACACAATTTCTCCCGAGTACGACGATACCCCATATGTGGTCCTAAACTGTTGCCTTGAAATACGACAGGGCTCCAAAGTGAGAGCGCCATGCGCATTTGAGGCCAAAATTAGGGACTTGCATAGGGGTGGACATAGGGGTATTCTACGCCAGTGATTCCCAAACAGGGTGCCTCCAGCTGTTGTAAAACTTCCAGCATGCCTAGACAGTCAGTGGCTATCTGCCAATACTGGGAGTAGTTGTTTTGCAACAGCTGGAGGCTCCGTTTTGGAAACAGTGGCGTACCAGACGTTTTTCATTTTTATTGGGGAGGGGGGCTGTGTAGGGGCATGTGAATATGTAGTGTTTTTTACTTTTTATTTTATTTTTTGTTAGTGTAGTGTAGTGTTTTTAGGGTACAGTCGCAGGGACTTGCAGCCGGATATTTACTGTAAACCTCCGCCCATGTGAGTGTACCTGTACATTCACATTGGGGGGGAGAAACATCCAGCTGTTGCAAAACTACAACTCCCAGCATGTACGGTCTATCAGTGCATGCTGGGAGTTGTAGTTTTGCAACCGCTGGAGGCTCTGTTTTGGAAACAATGGCGTACCAGACGTTTTTCATTTTTATTGGGGAGGGAAGGGGGGCTGTGTAGGGGTATGTGTATATGTAGTGTTTTTTACTTTTTATTTTATTGTGTGTTAGTGTAGTGTAGTGTTTTTAGGGTACAGTCACACGGGCGGGGGTTCACAGTAGTTTCTCGCTGGCAGTTTGAGCTGCGGCAGAAAATTTGCCGCAGCTCAAACTTGCAGCCGGATACTTACTGTAAACCTCCGCCCATGTGAGTGTACCCTGTACATTCACATTGGGGGGGGAGAAACATCCAGCTGTTGCAAAACTACAACTCCCAGCATGTACGGTCTATCAGTGCATGCTGGGAGTTGTAGTTTTGCAACAGCTGGAGGCACACTGGTTGTGAAACACCGAGTTTGGTAACAAACTCAGTGTTTTGCGACCAGTGTGCCTTCAGCTGTTGCAAAACTACAACTCCCAGCATGCACTGACAGACCGTACATGCTGGGAGTTGTAGTTATGCAACAGCCGGAGGCATACTACTTTGGCTGGGGATGCTGGGGATTGTAGTTATGCAACAGCTGGAGACATACTGGTTTGCTACTTAACTCAGTGTTCCTTCAGCTGTTGCAAAACTGCAACTCTCAGCAGTCACCGACAGCCAACGGGCATGCTGGGAGTTGTAGTTATGCAACCAGCAGATGCACCACTACAACTCCCAGCATGCACTTTAGCTGATTGTGCAAGCTGGGAGTTGTAGTTATACAACAGCTGAAGGTACACTTTTCCATAGAAAAAATGTGCCTCCAGCTGTTGCAAAACTATAAGTCCCATCATGCCCATAAGGGAATGCTGGGAGTTGTGGTGGTCTGCCTCCTGCTGTTGCATAACTACAGCTCCCAGCATGCCCTTTTTGCATGCTGGGAGCTGTTGCTAAGCCACAGCAGGAGGCTGTCACTCACCTCCAACTGCAGATCCACGCCGCCGCCGCGCAGGTCAGTCCCTCGCCGCTGCCGTCGCTCCTGGGGCCCCAATCCCAACAGGGACGCCGGGGATTGGGGTCCCCAGCTCCCGGGGTCTTCTTCCTGCACCCGCTCACGTCCTCCGGAAGAGGGGCGGAGCGGGTTGCGGGAGTGACACCCGCAGCAGGCGCCCTGATTGGTCGGCCGGGAAACCGGCCGACGAATCAGTGCGATCGATGAGGTGGCACCAGTGCCACCTCACCCCTGCTGGCTATGGCTGTTCAGGGCCGTCTCTGACGGCCCCGATCAGCCAGTAATTCCGGGTCACCGAGTCACTGGAGACCCGATTGACCTGGAATCCGCCGCAGATCGCTGGACTGAATTGTCCAGCGATCTGCGGCCATCGCCGACATGGGGGGTCATCATGACCCCCCTGGGCGATATGCCGGGATGCCTGCTGAACGATTTCAGCAGGCATCCGGCACCGGCTCCGCTCCAGCTAACGGCTGGGGCCGGAAATGCGCAGGGCGTATCCATACGCCCTGTGTCCTTAAGGACTTGGGAACGGGGGCGTATGGATATGCCCTGTGTCCTTAAGGGGTTAAAGGAGCATCACATGCTTGAAACAATCTTATTTTTACACAATTTTGAAAGGGTGCCAATAATTTTGTCCAGACCATTTTTGGAGTTTGGTGTGACATTATGTCCAATTTGCTTTTTTTCCTCCCTTTTTTAGGTTTAGTTCCAACACACACAAAGGGAATAAACATGTGTATAGCAAAACATGTGTTACTGCAATCCTTTCCTGTGAGAAATACTTCATTTTCATGAAAAATTTCAGGGGTGCCAACATTTATGGCCATGACTGTATCTGTTATGCCCAACCTGTGGCCATCCAGCTGTTTCAAAACTACAGTCTTTGTCAGGGTATGCTGGTTCTACCTTTAACAGCTGGAGAGCAACAGGTTGTGGATGAATAATATGCCATCATTTTATACACATTTAGTAGTATGATACCCTTCTACCTCTTAGCACATTAGGTACTTATTGTTTCTTTATTCAGAAGACGTTGCTGAGCAGAGAGAAGGATAAAGCAAGGAGGAAAGTTCTATGCAGATTCAATCCATGAGAAAAATACTTGGAGTAAAAATTCCTGTTCTAACAATTGGACATTGAATGCAATGAGGCTATGGATAAAACTCCCAACTCTCCCGCTTTATCTCCTATGAGATAGGGAATTCATTGTCTCAGGACTGTATAGTTCTCTCCCTTACCTAATGAATGGAAGGATATTTGGTATTCTTGGCATGTACGGTGAAAGTAATGTCTGTCCTTATGTGCACACAGAATTCTAATCCTCCTCATGGTTTAGGATAACATGGTGATGCTCCATAGACTTTACTTTTGATAAACAGGCAAAGAGTCTGAGAAAACCAAAATATCACACATAGGAAGTGATAGATGACAGTAATGTAGCCTCAGGGAATATATTATATATGATATACATCATGATGTGAGTTTAACATCTGTTGTGGGTAAGATTTTTGAGAGATGGTATCTTGGATTATTTTAACGAAAATAACCTTCTGACACAGCACCAACATGGGTTTATGTAGGATCGGTCCTGTCAGACTAATCTGATCAGCTTCTATGAGGAGGTCAGTTATAGATTGGACGGGGGGAAGCTGTGGATGTTATATATCTGGACTTCTCTAAGGTGTTTGATACTGTGCCACACAAAAGGTTAGTGAATAAAATGAGGATGCTGGGACTGGGGGAGGACATGGATTAATGGGGATTGATGGAATTTACTCTGGATGGGTGACAGTAACAAGTGGGGACCACAGGGGTCAGTACTGGGTCCACTTCATTTTAATATCTTTATTAATGACCATGTAAAGGGATTACGAAGTAGAATTTCTATATTTGCAGATGGCACTAAACTATGTACTGTGATCACCACAGAGAAGGATAACATAATATTACAGAGGGATCTGGGGAACTGGAGGCTGGTGGACAGTAAACTCAACTTTAGTGATCAGTGCCAGGCAGCTGCTGCCAAGGCTAACAAAGTCATGGGATGCATCAAGAAAGGAATAGAGGCTCCTGATAAGAACATAGTTTTGCCTCTGTATAAATCACTAGTCTGACCACATATTTGTCCAATTCTGGGCAACTGTTTATAAAAAGCACATGGCTGAACTGGAGAGGGTGCAGAGGAAGGCGACAAAGATTATTAATACAGAAGTAGTCAAAAAGAAAATAAACTCCAATTTGGGCAAAAATCCAATATAGTCCAAAGCCAAAATATATTAGATGGAAATATATTGTCCAAACTACAAGCGCTTTCGGAGCTCTTACAGCCCGTTCCTCAGGTTCCAGGACTTCTCCTGAGGAAGGAGCTGTAAGAGCTCCGAAAGCGCTTGTAGTTTAGACAATAAATTTCCATCCGATATATATTGGATTTTTGCGCGAATTGGGGTTTATTTTCTTTTTGACTACTTCTGCATCCTCTACTGGCTTGGATTGTATATCAGGCCAGTATTTAACTTCTACGCAGCATATCCTGACATCTTGGTTTCTCCCCGAAGTGGGATTGATCTACTCTTCATGGTGTTGTGGCTTCCCCACAACCATTTCAGGTGAGCACCCTGCTGTTGTATATTTATAGTTTTGGGCTGAGCTAAATGTACTACCCGATGAAGTGCTCTGTGCTTTTTTTGTGTTTTCTCTACTAAGATTATTAATGATATGGGAGGATTACAGGACCAAGACAGGTTATTAACCCCTTCATGACCCAGCGATTATTATAATTTTTTTTTTGGCTCATGTTTTTTTGTTCCTCACATTCTAAGACATTAAACAGCTTACATTAAAGTGGTCTGAAATTGCCGGAGGTGCTCAACACCAAGTGTAGTTGTGCACCTACGCTGGGGTGGAGGTCCTACACTTGTGGTCCGTTGCTATGGGCGATCCCCAGCATAGTATGCATACAATGGAGGATGCCTGCAAACGGTCACAAGTACCACAAAGACATCATACACCAGAAAAATGTGTGGATGCGTCACACTCATAATTTAAACAAACAACTACATTGACGTGGTCTAAAATGGCAGGAGGTTCTCAACCCCAAGTTGTGCACCTACGCTGGGGTGGAGGTCCTGCATTTGTGGACCACAATATAGGTTCACTACTGTGGTAGATGTAAACAATGACATTAGCTAACCCTCAAAACTGATGTAAAATTGAGACATTAGCCAGTATATCCTTATATGAAGGACATACCTGAGCCCGCACACCAACGCCAAGATTTCTCAGTGGTAGGGGACCTAACACTAATCTACCTGTGCCAGATAAGCAAAACCAGGAACCAAATGACAGCAGCATTAGGTCCAACTTGTAGACTGCTCCCTGGTTATCTCCAGTGTGATAAAGCACACATTCAATGGGAGGGGGGAGACAGGCTACAAGCCCCACCCTGGTTGGCTAATATATTGCTGCCTTCACAGGTGAAACCTTAATGCTACCCAATATGATAAAAGGGTGCATGAGTATAAATTTTAGACATTGAACAGCTTACATTAATGTGGTCTGAAATTGCAGGAGGTGCTCAACCCCAAGTGCAGTTGTGCACTTAAGCTGGGGTGGAGGTCCTGCATTTGTGGACCACAATATAGGTTCACTACTGTGGTAGATGTAAACAATGGCATTAGCTAACCCTCAGAACTGATGTAAAATTGAGACATTAGCCAGTATATCCTTATATGAAGGAAATACCTGAGCTTGCACACCAATACCAAGGTTTCTCAAGTGGTACATCTACCACAGTAGTGAACCCATATTGTGGTCCACAAATGCAAGACCTCCACCCCAGCTTAAGTGCACAACTGCACTTGGGGTTGAGCACCTCCTGCCATTTCAGACCATGCCAATGTAGTTGTTTGTTTATTTCCATTTTAAGACCCATAACTTTTTAATTTTTTAGCTATCTTTATTCTATTGGTCAGTACAATTCCAATGATACCAAACTTGGGTAATGTTTGTTTCATTTTAAGGTAAAAAAAAATATTTGAAACCTTGAAAAAGAAAAAAAAGTTTGTTCAATGCCATGTTCTTAGCCCTATAACTTTTTTTCCCCAACTACCAAGGGTTTATTTTTTGCGCCATTAGCTCTAGTTTTTAACGGTACCAATTTTGCGTATATATGACTTTTTGATCACTTTTTATTATGTTTTTTTCTGTGGCATGATGTAACCAAAAAATCTGCAATTTTGGCATTTGGATTTTTTTTTGCATTTACTCCTTCTACCATGCAGAATCACAAACATCACAATTTAATAGTTCAGACTATTACGCAGCTATATTTTTGCAGTGATAATTATTGTGGAGATACCAAATATGTTTATTGTATACCATTATTAGATGGCTTACATAAATCAATGTAATGCTATTGCATTACATTGATCTATGTTATCAACGCTCAATTGCTAAGGGCTGCCAAAGGCCGATCCACCGAGGACAAGGAAGGACAGGTAAGTCCCCGTTTTTCCCTGGCAACCTATCTGCAGCCCGAGATTACATTGCAGAGCTGCAGATGGGTCCCCTAGAACCCAGGGTTTACCAGCATTTAATGTTTAAATGCAGTGATCACTATTGATCATGGCATTTAACCATTTCAATGATGGACATCGGAGCCAGCTCGGATGTCCTTCATTACTGGCAGATGTCACCTGCTGATAGCAGCGGGGATCTACCAGTTATGACGTGGACCCGACCCATGGGCCCACGTCATATTCCCCTCAACCGACCTATAGGTGATATTTAGTTTGGAGAATAGACGTCTTAGGGACGATCTGATCACAATGTACAAATATATGAATGGAGAGTACAGAGATCTTTCTAGGGATCTTTTTATATCTAGGCTGATAATCATGACAAGGGGACATCCTCTACGTCTAGAGGAAAGAAGGTTTCACCATCATTGCAGATGGGAATTCTTTACTGTAAGAGCAGTGAGACTATTGAACTCTATGCTATATGATGTTGTGATGTCTGACTCAATAAACAAGTTCAAGGGGGATCTGGATGTATTTCTGGAAAAATATAATATTACAGGTTATGGATTCTAGATTTATGGAGATAGAACATTGATCCAGGGGTTTATTCTGATGCTATATTGGAGTAGGGAAGGAATTTTTCCTCACATGGGGCAATTGACATCAGCCTCATGAGGGGAAGGGGGGGTTTCCTTTCTCTGGATCAACACAGTAAGCATATAGGTTGAATCCGGTGGACCATTGTCTTTTTTTCAACCTTACAAATTATAATATTGTGTTACTATGTGGCTGGCACTGCTATGGTAGAATACTAAGGCTTTGATTGTCATATGAGAACAATATGGTTGGCATAGTTATGAGAAAATGCTGTGACCTGCAATGTTATGGGGGAGCTGCATGGCTTACACTATTAAGGGGGAGAGCTGTAAATGTAATTGTTTTATGGGAATGCTGTGGCTGACATCATCATAAGATGTGTAAACTTAATTGTTATGACCCACAGTGCTATGATGGAGCATGTCTATTAGTGAATTATGGGAATTGTGTGGTTAGCTGTTATGGTGGAAAGCTGTGGCTAGCACATGTCTATGTTTTCTCTGAGCATTTTTAACTATCAATATTATGGGGGAACACTTACAGGAGTTATACAGTATCAATAAACGTATCCCCTAGCCGTATATGACTCCTCTGCAAACCATGAACACAAATCTATCATTGTAAAATGAAAAAGTCCCACTCCTCTCACCCCCCGGACTACAAAGGGTAAACATTCTTACATCTACAATTTAAAATTGAAAAGAATTCAGAAAAACATGAAATGTAAGTCAAACTGGAAATCCCTGTTACCTTCTAAAGAAAGGAAAAGCTCACCAAATGACATAATGATGGGAATGACACTACTGCAACACCTGCACAGTAAGACTTACAATCATCTATGTAAAATATAACAACCTTTATTTAGAAATAAAGAAGTATTCCAGCCAAAGGCATTTATCCACTGTGCAGGTGATACATACTAGATGGAGGTCTGACTGCAGGGACCACTGATGGCTGGAGCGCTGAGCTCAACTGCTGTAGACTTTGAATGGAGCGACAGGGTGCATGGTAGACTGCTGCTCCATTGAAACTCCTAGATGTGGCTATTTGGCTGTGGAAAACAGTGGATTGGGTCCACCATTCTAGTAATAGGAAGCTATATTGCAATATGGCATCTAACTACAGTGTTCAAATAATTCCGTATACAATGCAAACCTTAGCTGGTACTTAGTTATATACAGCACAGATAACACCCCATACAGTGCTTAGGACCCCTTTAAATCAGCTTATGTGCAGTTCAGTGGTTATCATAGAAGAAAAGGGGGTGTCAAATCAAAATGGGCCTCTTATTAAAAGCCCCCCCCCCCCCCCCAGGACAGGGGCGTGATTTATTAAGCTTCTATGCCTGCTATTTAGGCAGTTTATCCAAAGGATAGGGGATAACATCTGATCGTGGAGGGTCTGGCAGCTGGGACCCCCCCTGATCTTTGGGTTGGCACTGCAGCGTTCATGAGCATGGAATAGATAGATGATAGACAGATAGACACATATAAGATAGATAGATAGATGGATATGAGAGATAGATAGATAGATAGATATGATAGATAGGTAGATAGATATGCAATAGATAAATAAATAGATAGATGGATATGAGATAGATAGATAGATAGACAAACAGACAGACAGGCAGAAAGATAAATATACAGATAGAACCTTCAAAATCCTCTTACTCTGTGGGTTAATTCATAAAATAATTAGACCTATAGGGTGGATTTATACCAGTCACAGAATCTGGATACATTTGAATGTTTTTATTTTCTTGGAATTTTTTTTTTTTTTTACAAAAAGGATAAAAGTTATATTTGATAATGTGAATTCAAATTAAAGAAAAAACAGACATGGTCGCACATCTATAACATGCACAGTGATATAAGGCTTCTCAGCAAGATTTATTAAACTAACAGGTCATTAGTGTACCTAATGATCATGAAGTGCAAGCCCACTAGCCACGACACAGCCACATGTAAGTAGCAGGTTCCTAACATTCCTAACATAAAATGGCGTAGCACTGGGCAGCGACCACCACCGCCGCAACACTAGTGCCCACAGGGGGAATGGCCCACTGGCAGAGTAGCACCAATGGCACCCGAACCAGCCCCTGGGCTGCACCTCCCCACAGACACGGCACCACGGCAGCAATGGATGCTGCACAGCACAGCACCAGTGTGAACAGGTGTAAAAGCTCACTTACTATGTGCTCCCAGTCAGACTGGTAGACTGCCAGAAAGAATGGGGCCCTATGCAGCTTCCTGCCAATAATAATAAATATAGGCCTGGGCTGAGGGGGAGGGGCAGAGTGCTGACCAAGTAAAAACAAAAAAAGAGGGGGGATAGAAAACACATGCTCTTCATGATCATAAAGTACACTAACGGCCTGTTAGTTTAATAAATGTTGCTGAGAAGCTTTAGATCAAGGTGCATGTTGTACAGTCATGGCCGTAAATGTTATCACGATATAGAATAGAGGGGGAGGGCTCGACCTATGTATCAATATATACAGGGGTGCTACTAACAGCAAAGAAAGAACATATGCAACACCAAGAGGAGCTACTGCTGTAAAAAGTGCACACCCACAAGAAAAGCAATATTCAGTATAATCTCTTTATTGTAACAACACTTACTACAAAAAATACACAAGGATATTAAACATGAGGGCAGCTAAAAACAATTAAAACAGCTCAAGAAGAGCAAAGCAATGTATATATACCATATATCAATTAAAGAAAGTACCTGGCAGGTGAAGCGTCCCTCACGGCATCCCACATAGCGCACACTGACTAGATTTGTGGCGTGTACTTCCACCTTCCGTAGTCAGTATGGGCACTTCCCCCTACTGGTATCCTTACTGTGCATGCGTCAGCACACCGCAGTCGTGCGCCACGTCTGACGCTATGCGTTTGTACGCTGATTTACGTAACTCATCTTTGAGTCACGTAAATCAGTCATGTGATCACATAAGACACTTGTTTGTTAGGATAGAAATATTGATGGCGCATGGGCGAGATAATGACCAATGCACGACAGGTACTGTTGGTAAGTATATAAATCCATAAAACTGTTACATAATAATACTCACTATGTATTTACCAAGATGAAAAGACAATGTCATATACAGTGTCCTGCAACATTTCACAAACAAAAATATCTTCCCATGCTCTATAACAAAATTTGGTATTTATACCACACAGGGTTGGAGTGAAGAATCCGTATAACCAATAAGCAGTGTTTTATATTGTACAGTGACCCCCCGACCTACTATGGCCCCGACATACGATGCTTTTGTATGTCGGGGCCATCGCATAAACGGCTATCCAGCAGCGCACACTGCTTCAGCTGCCACCAGATAGCCGGAACTTCCTATACTTTACATTGCACGGATCCCTCAACATACGATGGTTTCAACAAACGATGGTTCATTTGGAACGGATTATCATCGTATGTTGAGGGACCACTGTATCTGTAATATCTATGACCAATAAAAATATAAAAGCTGGATCCTATATCCCCCAGCTACAGATCCACTAACATATAGGTCTCATATAGAGCAGACATATATATACCACATCTGTAACTTCAATCACTAATATACTGTAAATGTCGCTAAGGCAGTAACTATAAGTTTGTATCATACCACACCACATAGTTATTCCTCTATATTTTTTATATACCATAAATGCATCTATACCAATAACCTCCTATAATTTTAATTATACTTCACATATGTCCTAAACACAATATATATACATGTAAACAACTATCCCCATAACCTTAATGTGTCAATTGCATATCACCACTCAATTCACCACAGTTGTAATGTGTAATATGAAAAAATACCAAATGTGTGAAATTATTAAATATACTTTTCCCCATAACAAATTACTTACTGTAGGTCATGTATATCATGACACACAGTATAACTCTAACATGGAGATCCAGTAAATAAAAAAACAAAAAATATTAACCCCTTCATGACCCAGCCCATTTTCACCTTCAGGACCTGGGCATTTTTTGCACATCTGACCACTGTCACTTTAAACATTAATAACTCTGGAATGCTTTTTACTTATCATTCTGATTCAGTTTTTTCGTGACATATTCTACTTTATGTTATTGGTAAAATTTCACTGATATTCGCATCCTTTCTTGGTAAAAAATCTAAAAATTCCATGAAAATTTTGAAAATTTTGCATTTTTCTAACTTTGAAAGTCTCTGCTTGAAAGGAAAATGGATATTCCAAATAAATTACATATTGATTCACATATACAATATGTCTACTTTGTGTTTGCATAAAAAAAATTGACAAGTTTTTACTTTTGGAAGACACCAGAGGGCTTCAAAGTTCCGCAGCAATTTTCCAATTTTTCTCAAGATTTTCAAAATCGTAATTTTTCAGGGCCCAGTTCAGGCTGGAAGTGGATTTTAAGGGTCTTCATATTAGAAATACCCCATAAACGACCCCATAATAAAAACTGCACCCCCAAAGTATTCAAAATGACATTCAGTAAGTGTTTTAACCCTTTATGTGTTTCACAGGAATAGCAGCAAAGTGATGGAAAAAATTCTAAATCTTCATTTTTTACACTCGCATTTTCTTGTAGACCCAATTTTTGAATTTTTACAAGGGGTAAAGGAGAGAAATCACCCTAAAATTTGTAACCCAATTTCTCTCGAGTAAGGAAATACCTCATATGCGTATGTAAAGTGTTCGGCGGGCGCAGTAGAGGGCTCAGAAGGGAAGGAGCGACAATGGGATTTTGGAGAGTGAGTTTTTCTGAAAGGGTTTTTGGGGGGCATGTCCCATTTAGGAAGCCCCTATGGTGCCAGAACAGTGGACCCCCCCACATGTGACCCCATTTTGGAAACTATACCCCTCATGGAATTTAATAAGGGGTGCAGTGAGCATTTACACCCCACTGGCGTTTGACAGATATTTGAAACAGTGGACTGTGCAAATCAAAAATTTTATTTTTCATTTTCACAGACCACTGTTCCAAAAAATCTGTCATACACCAGTGGGGTGTAAATGCTCACTGCACCCCTTATTACATTCCGTGAGGGGTGTAGTTTCCAAAATGGGGTCACATATGGATATTTATTGTTTTGCGTTTGTCAGAACTGCTGTAACAATCAGCCACCCCTGTGCAAATCGCCTCAAATGTACATGGCGCACTCTCCCTTCTGGGCCTTGTTGTGCGCCCCCGCAGCACTTTGCGCCCACATATGGCGTATCTCCGTACTCGGGAGAAATTGGGTTACAAATTTAGAGGGTCTTTTTTCCCTTTTACCTCTTGTGAAAATGAAAAGTATAGGGCAACACCAGCATGTCAGTGTAAAAAATTTATTTTTTTACACTAACATGCTGGTGTAGACCCCAACTTCACCTTTTCATAAGGGGTTAAAGAAGAAAAAGCCCCCCAAAATTTGTAAGGCAATTTCTCCCGAGTACGGCGATACCCCATATGTGTCCTAAAACTGTTGCCTTGAAATACGACAGGGCTCCAAAGTGAGAGAGCGCCATGCGCATTTGAGGCCTGAATTATGGATTTGCATAGGGGTGGACATAGGGGTATTCTATGCCAATGATTCCCAAACAGGGTGCCTCCAGCTGTTGCAAAACTCCCAGCATGCCTGGACAGTCAATGGCTGTCCGGCAATACTGGGAGTTATTATTTTGCAACAGCTGGAGGCTCCGTTTTGGAAACAGTAGCGTACCAGACGTTTTTCATTTTTTGGGGGGAGGGGGGCTGTGTAGGGGTATGTGTATATGTAGTGTTTTTTACTTTTTATTTTAGGTTAGTGTTAGTGTAGTGTAGTGTTTTTAGGGTACAGTCACATGGGCAGAGGTTCACAGCAAGTTTGCCGCTGGAAGTTTGAGCTGCAGTGCAAAATTTGCGCCATCTCAAACTTGCAGCACTCACTGTAAACCTCCGCCCATGTGAGTGTACCCTGTACATTAACATTGGGGGGAGGGGGCAAACATCCAGCTGTTGCAAACTCCGAGCATGCCCTTTGGCTGTCCGTGCATGCTGGGAGTTGTAGTTTTGCAACAGCTGGAGGAACACTGGTTTGGAAACACTAAGTTAAGTAATAAACTTTCAAGTGTTTTGCAACCAAACTTAGTGTTTCCAAACCAGTGTGCCTCCAGCTGTTGCAAAACTACAACTCCCAGCATGCATGGTCTGTCAGTGCATGCTGGGAGTTATAGTTTTGCAACAATTGCAACAGCTGGAGGCACTGAGGTAGGAAACGGACATTGTTTCCCAACTAGTGTGCCTCCAGTTGTTGCAAAACTACAACTCCCAGCATGCCCAGACTGCCCAGGCATGCTGGAAGTTGTAGTGCGGCAATATCTGAAGGATCAGATGTTGCCGAACTACAACTTCCAGCATGCTTGGGCAGTCTGGGCATGCTGGGAGTTGTAGTTTTGCAACATCTGGAGGTCCACAGTTTGGAGACCACTGTATAATGGTCTCCAATCTGTGCTCTTCCAGATGTTAGAGAACTACAACTCCCAGCATGCCTGGACATACTGAGCATGCTGAGATTTGTAGTTTTGCAACATCTGGAAGAGCACAGATTGGAGACCATTATACAGTGGTCTCCAAACTGAGGACCTCCAGATGTTGCAAAACTACAACTCCCAGCATGCCCAGAAAGCCAAAGGCTGTCTGGGCATGCTGGGAGTTGCAGTTTTGAAACTCCCAGAGGCAGCAGTGAGATCGCTTTACGGCGATCTCACTGCTGCCAATGAAGATGCCGCCCTGCTGCCGGAAACTCACCTCCGGGACGCAGCGCCGCCGGGACCGCATGGAGGACGCCGCTCGCGCCGGGACCGCTCGGGACACCGCTTGGACGGGTAAGTGACGCCGGGGGACGGGTCAGGGACAGGGTCAGGGTGTGTGTCCCGATCCCCGTGATCCGGACTCACACATCGCGCTGCTAAGTATTCTCATAGCGAAACGCTGCTATCAGCTAGTCAGATTTGACCAGCTGATAGCAGCGATCGCTGGGGGGGGGGGGGGATGAAACCCCCCGTGGTCGCATGGTAAGATGGCTGGCTATCAGTGATAGCCACCATCTTTCCGGGCGCTACGGGATGCTGCGAGTAGCGGCAAAAATGTTCATGACGTACCTGTATGTCATGGGTCGGGAACACCTTGCCACCCATGACGTACAGGTATGTCATAGGTCGGGAAGGGATTAAAGAAATATATAATATATATAAATATTCCCTACCAAGAGTAACTAACTATACAGATCACTTGATTTTATGCCATAGCTATTAGGGATAACATATACCTAACGTAATCCATTGATAGCTACCCTGTCTTAATCTCTTATAGTTCTACTACATATTTTCCAACAGTAACCCATTGGCTCCATACCTCCATCCAGTACATTAAATGTCACAGAAGATCCTTCATTGATACCCATATATCTATCGAATGTGACACACTTCCATAGGTCACTGACATTATGAATAAAACAACAGTAATATATGCCTATAGTTGTACACCAAAATGTACCATGAGGGAATCAGCCAAGACTCCACCTGCAAACTCTATACATACAATTCCTTATAAATGCAACATGATTATAGTATTAACATCTATAAACAATATTTTATTATATTGGTATTTGTGCACTGATTTAGATAAACGGCCTACTTCAGGGCCATGCTAAATAGTTTTCTTATGAAAGAGAGGCATTGTTTTCTATATCTATGATACTACGTCTGTATCATTCCCAACTCAATAATGCTCAATAGCAGGGACAGTTCCATGAGGGAAGAGTACCACATATATCTGCCCAATAAGGGTATAGCTTTCAATGGGTCCTGGTTAACATCCCACCTAAGGGTCCAAGATCAGGTCCATCATTGGAAGTTAAATCTCCCAAAGCTCCCATTTCCATCCACTGTTTTCCTTATGTCTTTCCAGAACAGGAACCATATACCCTTCAAGCCAGAACACATCCTGCAAGATGGAGACAAGACAATTCATCTTCACTGCTCAGATCATGTCCCACATTTTCCATATGTTCATATCAGCCTAGAGTAAAAAGATTCTCACTATTCTTGCATAAATAAACAGATTATGCATAACAATAATTATTCAATAAACCAATACCATTGGATCATATGGAAATGGATCTCATCATTTCACCTAAACCACACGTGCTAACAAAATGGTGATGGACTCCACACCCCACGTGCACGTGAATACGGTAGGTGTGTGTATGTATGTGTGTAAGTGTACTAAATGTGTGACATCAAATGCCACTGGTGTGTGATAGCTGCCATGTAAGTCTAAATGTTGGCACCCCTGGAATTTTTCAAGAAAATGAAGTATTTCTCACAGAAAAGGATTGCAGTAACATGTTTTGCTATACACGTGTTTATTCCCTTTGTGTGTATTGGAACTAAACCAAAAAAGGGAGGAAAAAAATCGGATTGGACATAATGTCACCAAACTCCAAAAATGGTCTGGACAAAATTATTGGCACCCTTAACTTATTATTTGGTTGCACACCCTTTGGAAAAAATAACTGAAATCAGTTGCTTCCTATAACATCAATAAGCTTCTTACACCTCTCAGCCAGAATGCAGGACCACTCTTCCTTTACAAACTGCTCCTGGTCTCTCTTATTGGAAGGCGCCTTTTCCCAACAGCAATTTTAAGATCTCTCCACAGGTGTTCAATGGGATTTAGATCTGGACTCATTGCTGGCCACTTCAGAACTCTCCAGCACTTTGTTGCCATCCATTTCTGGTGGCTTTTTGACATATGTTTGGGGTCATTGTCCTGCTGGAAGACCCAAGATCTTGGACGCAAACCCAGCTTTCTGACACTGGGCTGTACCTCGCGACCCAAAATCCATTGGTAATCCTCAGATTTCATGATGCCTTGTACACATTCAAGGCATTCAGTGCCAGAGGCAGCAAAACAACCCCCAAAACATCATTGAACCTCCACAATATTTCACTATAGGTACTGTGTTCTTTTCTTTGTAGGCCTCATTCCGTATTCGCTAAACAGTAGAATGATGTGCTTGTTACGCCGAGCACTCCGGGTCCCCGCTCCTCCCCGGAGCGCTCGCTACACTTCCCTCACTGCAGCGCCCCGGTCGGTTCCACGGACCCGGGGCGCTGCGTTACCACCTCCGGCCGGGATGCGATTCGCGATGCGGGTAGCGCCCGCTCGCGATGCGCACCCCGGCTCCCGTACCTTACTCGCTCCCCGTCAGTTCTGTCCCGGCGCGCGCGGCCCCGCTCCCTAGGGCGCGCGCGCGCCGGGTCTTTGCGATTTAAAGGGCCACTGCACCGCTGATTGGTGCAGTGGTTCCAATTAGTGTTTACACCTGTGCACTTCCCTATATCACCTCACTTCCCCTTCACTCCCTCGCCGGATCTTGTTGCCCTAGTGCCAGAGAAAGCGTTCCTTGTGTGTTCCTTGCCTGTGATTCCAGACCTTCTGCCGTTGCCCCTGACTACGATCCTTGCTGCCTGCCCCGACCTTCTGCTACGTCCGACCTTGCTTCTGTCTACTCCCTTGTACCGCGCCTATCTTCAGCAGCCAGAGAGGTTGAGCCGTTGCTAGGGGATACGACCTGGTCACTACCGCCGCAGCAAGACCATCCCGCTTTGCGGCGGGCTCTGGTGAAAACCAGTAGTGACTTAGAACCGATCCTCTAGCACGGTCCACGCCAATCCCTCTCTGGCACAGAGGATCCACTACCTGCCAGCCGGCATCGTGACAGTAGATCCGGCCATGGATCCCGCTGAAGTTCCTCTGCCAGTTGTCGCTGACCTCACCACGGTGGTCGCCCAGCAGTCACAACAGATTGCGCAACAAGGCCAACAGCTGTCTCAACTGACTGTTATGCTACAACAGTTACTACCACAGCTCCAGCAATCATCTCCTCCGCCAGCTCCTGTACCTCCTCCGCAGCGAGTGGCCGCTTCTGGAATACGACTATCCTTGCCGGATAAATTTGATGGGGACTCTAAGTTTTGCCGTGGCTTTCTTTCCCAATGTTCATTACACTTGGAGATGATGTCGGACCAGTTCCCCACTGAAAGGTCTAAGGTGGCTTTCGTAGTCAGCCTGCTGTCTGGAAAAGCCCTGGCTTGGGCCACACCGCTCTGGGACCGCAATGACCCCGTCACTGCCTCTGTACACTCCTTCTTCTCGGAAATTCGAAGTGTCTTTGAGGAACCTGCCCGAGCCTCTTCTGCTGAGACTGCCCTGTTGAACCTGGTCCAGGGTAATTCTTCCGTTGGCGAGTATGCCGTACAGTTCCGTACCCTTGCTTCAGAATTATCCTGGAATAATGAGGCACTCTGCGCGACCTTTAAAAAAGGCCTATCCAGCAACATTAAAGATGTTCTGGCCGCACGAGAAATCCCTGCTAACCTACATGAGCTCATCCATCTTGCCACTCGCATTGACATGCGTTTTTCCGAACGGCGTCAGGAGCTCCGCCAGGATATGGACTCTGTTCGCACGAGGCGTTTCTTCTCCCCGGCTCCTCTCTCCTCTGGTCCCCTGCAATCTGTTCCTGTGCCTCCCGCCGTGGAGGCTATGCAGGTCGACCGGTCTCGCCTGACACCCCAAGAGAGGACACGACGCCGCATGGAGAATCTCTGCCTGTACTGTGCTAGTACCGAACACTTCCTGAAGGATTGTCCTATCCGTCCTCCCCGCCTGGAAAGACGTCCGCTGACTCCGCACAAAGGTGAGACAGTCCTTGATGTCTACTCTGCTTCTCCACGTCTTACTGTGCCTGTGCGGATGTCTGCCTCTGCCTTCTCCTTCTCTGCTGTGGCCTTCTTGGACTCTGGATCTGCAGGAAATTTCATCTTAGCCTCTCTCGTCAACAAGTTCAACATCTCGGTGACCAGTCTCGCCAGACCCCTCTACATCAATTGTGTAAACAATGAAAGATTGGACTGTACTATACGTTTTCGCACGGAGCCCCTTCTAATGTGCATCGGATCTCATCACGAGAGGATTGAACTGTTGGTCCTCCCCAATTGCACTTCTGAAATCCTTCTTGGACTTCCCTGGCTTCAACTCCATTCCCCAATCCTGGATTGGTCCACTGGGGAGATCAAGAGTTGGGGGCCCTCTTGTTCCAAGGACTGCTTAAAACCGGTTCCCAGTAAACCTTGCCGTGTCCCTGTGCTTCCTCATGTAACCGGTCTCCCTAAGGCCTATATGGACTTTGCGGACGTTTTTTGCAAAAAACAAGCTGAGACTCTACCTCCTCACAGGCCTTATGATTGTCCCATTGACCTCCTCCCGGGCACTACTCCACCCCGGGGCAGAATCTATCCTCTGTCCGTCCCAGAGACTCTTGCCATGTCTGAATACGTCCAAGAAAATTTAAAAAAGGGCTTTATCCGTAAATCCTCCTCTCCTGCCGGAGCCGGATTTTTCTTTGTGTCCAAAAAAGATGGCTCTCTACGTCCTTGCATTGACTACCGCGGTCTTAATAAAATCACGGTTAAGAACCGCTACCCCCTACCCCTCATCTCTGAACTCTTTGATCGTCTCCAAGGTGCCCATATTTTTACCAAACTGGACTTAAGAGGTGCTTATAATCTCATCCGCATCAGAGAGGGGGATGAATGGAAAACGGCATTTAACACCAGAGATGGACACTTTGAGTATCTGGTCATGCCCTTTGGTCTATGCAACGCCCCTGCCGTCTTCCAAGACTTTGTTAATGAAATTTTTCGTGATCTACTATACTCCTGTGTTGTTGTATATCTGGACGATATCCTGATTTTTTCTGCCAATCTAGAAGAACACCGCCAGCATGTCCGTATGGTTCTTCAGAGACTTCGTGATAATCAACTCTATGCCAAAATAGAGAAATGTCTGTTTGAATGCCAATCTCTTCCTTTTCTAGGATACTTGGTCTCTGGCCAGGGACTACAAATGGACCCAGATAAACTCTCTGCCGTCTTAGATTGGCCACGCCCCTCCGGACTCCGTGCCATCCAACGTTTTTTGGGGTTCGCCAATTATTACAGGCAATTTATTCCACATTTTTCTACCATTGTGGCTCCTATTGTGGCTTTAACAAAAAAAAATGCCGATCCCAAGTCCTGGCCTCCTCAAGCGGAAGACGCCTTTAAACGACTCAAGTCTGCCTTTTCTTCGGCTCCCGTGCTCTCCAGACCTGACCCATCTAAACCCTTCCTATTGGAGGTTGATGCCTCCTCAGTGGGAGCTGGAGCTGTCCTTCTACAAAAAAACTCTTCCGGGCATGCTGTTACTTGTGGTTTTTTTTCCAGGACCTTCTCTCCGGCGGAGAGGAACTACTCCATCGGGGATCGAGAGCTTCTAGCCATTAAATTAGCACTTGAGGAATGGAGGCATCTGCTGGAGGGATCAAGATTTCCAGTTATTATTTACACCGATCACAAGAACCTCTCCTACCTCCAGTCTGCCCAACGGCTGAATCCTCGTCAGGCCAGGTGGTCTCTGTTCTTTGCCCGATTTAATTTTGAAATTCACTTTCGGCCTGCTGATAAAAACATTAGGGCCGATGCTCTCTCTCGTTCCTCAGATGCCTCTGAAATTGAACTCTCTCCTCAACACATCATTCCTCCTGACTGCCTGATTTCCACTTCTCCAGCCTCCATCAGGCAAACTCCTCCAGGAAAGACCTTTGTTTCTCCACGCCAACGCCTTGGGATCCTCAAATGGGGTCACTCCTCCCATCTCGCAGGTCATGCGGGCATCAAGAAATCTGTGCAACTCATCTCTCGCTTCTATTGGTGGCCGACTCTAGAGACTGATGTGGTGGACTTTGTGCGAGCCTGCACTATCTGTGCCCGGGATAAGACTCCTCGCCAGAAGCCCGCTGGTTTTCTTCATCCTCTACCTGTCCCCGAACAACCTTGGTCTCTGATTGGTATGGATTTTATTACTGACTTACCCCCATCCCATGGCAACACTGTTATTTGGGTGGTCGTTGATCGATTCTCCAAAATGGCACATTTCATCCCTCTTCCTGGCCTTCCTTCAGCGCCTCAGTTGGCTAAACAATTTTTTGTACACATTTTTCGTCTTCACGGGTTGCCTACACAGATCGTCTCGGATAGAGGCGTCCAATTTGTGTCTAAATTCTGGAGGGCTCTCTGTAAACAACTCAAGATTAAATTAAATTTTTCTTCTGCATACCATCCTCAATCCAATGGACAAGTAGAGAGAATTAACCAGATCTTGGGTGACTATTTACGACATTTTGTTTCCTCCCGCCAGGATGACTGGGCAGATCTTCTACCTTGGGCCGAATTCTCGTATAATTTCAGAATCTCTGAATCTTCCTCCAAATCTCCGTTTTTCGTGGTGTACGGCCGTCACCCTCTTCCCCCCCTCCCTACCCCCTTGCCCTCTGGTCTGCCCGCTGTGGATGAAATTTCTCGTGATCTTTCCACCATATGGAAAGAGACCCAAAATTCTCTCTTACAGGCTTCTTCTCGCATGAAGAGATTCGCAGATAAGAAAAGAAGAGCTCCTCCCATTTTTTCCCCTGGAGACAAGGTATGGCTCTCCGCTAAATATGTCCGTTTCCGTGTCCCGAGCTATAAGTTGGGACCACGCTATCTTGGTCCTTTTAAAGTTTTGTGTCAAATTAATCCTGTCTCTTACAAACTTCTTCTTCCTCCTTCTCTTCGTATCCCTAATGCCTTTCACGTCTCTCTTCTTAAACCTCTCATCCTCAACCGTTTTTCTCCTAAATCTGTTCCTCCCACTCCTGTTTCCGGCTCCTCGGACATCTTCTCTGTCAAAGAGATTTTGGCCTCTAAAAAGGTCAGGGGAAGAACTTTTTTTTTAGTGGATTGGGAGGGTTGTGGTCCAGAAGAGAGGTCCTGGGAACCTGAGGACAATATCCTGGACAAAAGTCTGATCCTCAGGTTCTCAGGCCCCAAGAAGAGGGGGAGACCCAAGGGGGGGGGTACTGTTACGCCGAGCACTCCGGGTCCCCGCTCCTCCCCGGAGCGCTCGCTACACTTCCCTCACTGCAGCGCCCCGGTCGGTTCCACGGACCCGGGGCGCTGCGTTACCACCTCCGGCCGGGATGCGATTCGCGATGCGGGTAGCGCCCGCTCGCGATGCGCACCCCGGCTCCCGTACCTTACTCGCTCCCCGTCAGTTCTGTCCCGGCGCGCGCGGCCCCGCTCCCTAGGGCGCGCGCGCGCCGGGTCTTTGCGATTTAAAGGGCCACTGCACCGCTGATTGGTGCAGTGGTTCCAATTAGTGTTTACACCTGTGCACTTCCCTATATCACCTCACTTCCCCTTCACTCCCTCGCCGGATCTTGTTGCCCTAGTGCCAGAGAAAGCGTTCCTTGTGTGTTCCTTGCCTGTGATTCCAGACCTTCTGCCGTTGCCCCTGACTACGATCCTTGCTGCCTGCCCCGACCTTCTGCTACGTCCGACCTTGCTTCTGTCTACTCCCTTGTACCGCGCCTATCTTCAGCAGCCAGAGAGGTTGAGCCGTTGCTAGGGGATACGACCTGGTCACTACCGCCGCAGCAAGACCATCCCGCTTTGCGGCGGGCTCTGGTGAAAACCAGTAGTGACTTAGAACCGATCCTCTAGCACGGTCCACGCCAATCCCTCTCTGGCACAGAGGATCCACTACCTGCCAGCCGGCATCGTGACAGTGCTTTACCAAAAAGCTCTATCTTGGTCTCATCTGTCCACAAGACCTTTTCCCAGAAGGATTTTGGCTCACTCAAATTCATTTTGGCAAAATGTAGTCTTGCTTTTTTATGTCTCTGCGTCAGCAGTGGGGTTCTCCTCGGTCTCCTGCCATAGTGTTTAATTTCATTTAAATGTTGATGGATAGTTCACGCTTACACTGATGCTCCCTGAGAATGAGTCAGGACAGCTTGAATATCTTTGGAACTTGTTTGGGGCTGCTTATCCACCATCTGGACTATCCTGCGTTGACACCTTTCATAAATGTTTCTCTTCCGTCCACGCCCCAGGGAGATTAGCTACAGTGCCATGGATTGCAAACTTCTTGATAATGTTGCACAATGTGGACAAAGGAAAATCTAGATCTCTGGAGATGGACTTGTAAACTTGAGATTGTTGATATTTTTCCACAATTTTGGTTCACAAGTCCTCAGACAGTTCTCTTCTCCCCTTTCTGTTGTCAATGCTTAGTGTGTAACATGGAACACACTAACATGCAAAGACTAAGTGAACTTCTCTCCTTTTTATCTGCTGTTAGGTGTGATTTTTATATTGCCCACACCTTTTACTTGCTCCAGGTGAGTTTAACCCTTTAACGACGCAAGACGTATATTTGCGTCCTGCGCCGGCTCCCTCACATCGCGTCGGTCCCCGCGCTCATCAACGGCCGGGACCCGCGGCTAATACCACACATCGCCGATCGCGGCGATGTGCGGTATTAACCCTTTAGAAGCGGCGTTCAAAGCTGACCGCCACTTCTAAAGCGAAAGTGAAAGTATCCCGGCTAGTCAGTCGGGCTGTTTGGGACCGCCACGGTGAAATCGCGGCATCCTGAACAGCTTGCAGGACACCGGGAGGGCCTTTACCTGCCTCCTCGGTGTCCGATCGACGAATGACTGCTCCGTGCCATAGATCCAGGCAGGAGCAGTCAAGCGCCGATAACGCTGATCACAGGCGTGTTAATACATGCCAGTGATCAGCATAGGAGATCACTGTGTGCAGTGTTATAGGTCCCTATGGGACCTATAACACTGCAAAAAAAAAGTTTTAAAAAAGTGTTAATAAAGGTCATTTAACCCCTTCCCTAATAAAAGTTTGAATCACCCTCCTTTTCCCATAAAAAAAATAAAACAGTGTAAATAAAAATAAACATATGTGGTATCGCCGCATGTGTAAATGTCCGAACTATAAAAATATAATTAATATAATTAAACCGCACGGTCAATGGCGTACGCGCAAAAAAATTCCAACGTCCAAAAAAGCGTATTTTGGTCACTTTTTATACCATAAAAAAATTTATAAAAAGTGATCAAAAAGTCAGATCAACAAAGAAATCACACCGATAAAAACTTCAAATCACGGCGCAAAAAATGAGTCCTCAGACCGCCATGTATGAGGAAAAATAAAAAAGTTATAGGGGTCAGAAGAGGACATTTTTAAACGTATACATTTTCCTGCATGTAGTCATGATTTTTTCCAGAAGTACGACAAAATCAAACCTATATAAATAGGGTATAATTTTAACCGTATGGACCTACAGAATAATTATAAGGTGTCATTTTTACCGAAATATGCACTGCGTAGAAACGGAAGCCCCCAAAAGTTACAAAATGGCGTTTTTTCTTCGATTTTGTCGCACAATGATTTTTTTTTCCGTTTCGTCGTGAAATTTTGGGTAAAATGACTGATGTCACTGCAAAGTAGAATTGGTGACGCAAAAAATAAGCCATAATATGGATTTTTAGGTGGAAAATTGAAAGGGTTATGATTTTTAAAAGGTAAGGAGGAAAAAACTAAAGTGCAAAAACGGAAAAACCCTGAGTCCTTAAGGGGTTAAAGGAGCATCACATGCTTGAAACAATCTTATTTTTCCACAATTTTGAAAGGGTGCCAATAATTTTGTCCAGCCCATTTTTGGAGTTTGGTGACATTATGTCCAATTTGCTTTTTTTTCCTCCCTTTTTTGGTTTAGTTCCAATACACACAAAGGGAATAAACATGTGTATAGCAAAACATGTGTTACTGCAATCCTTTTCTGTGAGAAATACTTCATTTTCTAGAAATATTTCAGGGGTCCCAACATTTACGGCCATGACTGTAGATGTGCGACCATGTCTGTTTCTTTTCTCTACTTGAATTCACATTGTGTAATATTTGATAAGACACAGTGAATGCAGAACAGTCATAAAGTCGTAAAATCAATGCTAACTTCAAATACGATGACAAAAATAGATTTCTACTACTTCAATAAGACACAGGTAAAACCAGATTAGATATTTTACCAACAATTCTGGAGAATCGCAATTCACCCCAGGACAGATTCTTCTCATTGCTGTAACCTATAATCATGATGTGAATTAATCCAAGTGTCAGTCAACAGCATCGGATCCATGACAGTGCAGCGACACTGGTGGCGCCTGTGATACTGATAGGTCTGTGGGCTCCATTCATTGAGTCTTAGATTTTTACACCCTTTTACTTGTTCTAACCTAGTATATAGAAGCAGTGTGGGGAGAAGGAAGCAAATGCCCTAAAGCAGGGAGGGTGTATGCTAAAAAAGAAATATTCCAGTACATACAGTATCCAATCTATCATGAATAGGCCATATGGCACCATACTAAGTAGTCATACAAGCTCAGTCCATAAGAAACAGAAAATATCGGCACTCACCAATTCAGCTTGCAAGTCTTCTTTATTGAAGCATACTTACAAAAAGGGTACAGAAGAGAAGGGTAGTGGGGGGATAGTGAATGGCGACCGAGCTCCTGTTTCGCACGCTCGGCGTGCTTCGTCCGGCCATGATGGCCGGACGAAGCACGCCAAGCGTGCGAAACAGGAGCTCGGTCGCCATTCACTATCCCCCCACTACCCTTTTCTTCTGTACCCTTTTTGTAAGTATGCTTCAATAAAGAAGACTTGCAAGCTGAATTGGTGAGTGCCGATATTTTCTGTTTCTTATGGACCGATCTGTACATTGCTTGCCTTACCTGAGCACCACCTCCAGCAGCATAGCTACACTAGCATCCATCTGCCGTCTTATACCCCAGGACACCACCAGCAGTGCCGCACCACTTCTAATGTGAATAGTCATACAAGCTCTCTGCACCCAGTATGTCACAAAGGGGTTTTCTTATGAAGACAACCTCAAAGTTCATGACCATATACAACATCATGGTTAGACTCCCCCTTATGTGCCTTAATGGAGAGCCACTCTATAAGAGCAGCTTAGACCATCCCGGTATTAAATGGCCAACCATTATCTGAATGGCTGACTATTTCCCTTGCAGGGAGATGTCAGGTGCCGGATGCCCAGCCATCAGATGATGCATTCTGATAGAGGTTGTCTTCAGGGGCTATTCCTGGGGTGCCAAATAGACTGATATCGCCCTGTGACATAGAGGCAGCGATCATCCAACAAACATGCAAAGATGCGTTTGTCGGCTAATCGCTTGGTTTTAACCTATCGAAAAACCATTGCTAGTCAGCCGCACATCTGCCTGAGTATCCTGCTCTGGACAGTTCCTGACATGGACAGAGGTGTCAGCAGAGAGCACTGTGGTCAGACAGAAAAGAACTATACAACTTCCTCTGTAGTATACAGCAGCTGATAAGTACTGGGAGGATTAATATTTTTAATAGACATAATAAAATATGTGTTTAACTTTCTGGCACCAGAGTACACTTTAAGGTCAGTGCACCCCACAAACATTGGCTTGTGTATTAAGCATCTAGAACATTCCCCAATGCAAATTTTGGGTGAAATAGTTCCAACATATCAAGTCCATTGTTTTGCTGGGAGAAAGGCACTTACCAGAAGGGTCTAGCAGCTGCTTGTCTCTCTTCGTCTCTATTAATAAACATACACGCCTGCAGAGCTGTGTGTATTTATGGAGAGGTCGGGAAAGATAGCTCCTGTATCTTCTGAATGAGCCGACAGATTACTTTCATGTGTAGCCAACTTGACACGAATAAAAGCCATGAGCAAAAATTCTTTACATATTATTGTGCGTAATAGAATCCCTCAACATACAATGGTAATTATTTCCAAATGAACCATCGTTACTTGGATCCATCGTATGTTGAGGGATCCGTGCAATAATAATATAGAAAGTTATAGTCACGTGTCCCCGCCGCTCCGGACCGTCATCACTACCCTGGATCGTCGCTCTCCATCTCCATCATCACGTCCTCGGGGTGTCCCCGCCGCTCCGGACCGTCATCGCTGCCCTGGATTGTCACTCTTCATCACCATCATCACATCCCTGGGGTGTCCCCGACACTCCGGCCTGTCATCGCTGCCCTGGATCGTCGCTCTCCATCTCCATCATCACGTACCCGGGATGTCCCCACTGCTCCGGATTGTCATCACTGCCCTGGATCGTCACTCTCCATCGCCATCATTACATCCCCTGGGTGTCCCCGCCGCTCCGGACCGTCACCGCTGCCCTGGATCACTCTCCATCGCCATCATCACGTCCCCGGGGTGTCCCCACCGGTCGGGACCATCATCACTGCCCTGGATTGTCGCTCTCCATCGCCATCATCACGTCCCCGGGGTGTCCCCACCGGTCGGGACCATCATCACTGCCCTGGATCGTCGCTCTCCATCGCCATCATCACATCCCCGGGGTGTCCCCACCGGTCCGGACCATCATCACTGCCCTGGATTGTCACTCTCCATCGCCATCATCACGTCACTGTGCATGCCACTCCTATTGGATGACGGGACGGCGTGCGTGGCGACGACGAAGGAGAGCGACGGCTATGTAGCGGAACCTGAAGAGGACGGTCCAGAGTGGCAGGGACACGTGAGTGACACTCAACGGAGCACACGGGGCACATTAAATAGCTATCCGGTGGCAGCTGAAGCAGTCTGCCGGATAGCCGTTTATGCGATGGCCCCGACATATAAAAGCATCGTTTGTTGATGCTGCCTTCAACATGCGATGGCCTTACATACAAGGTAATACTGAGCTAGGGATTAAACTGCTATCATATGGCAAAATTATAATAAGTTGTAAATTATATGATATATAAAGTCCAGCTGCAACTTTGAATAATAATAAAATGGTCAGTCCATCCTATTCTTACATTTGGCACGTATAGGGGTACTCCGCTGCTCAGCATTTGGAACAAATTGTTCCGAACGCTGGAGCCGGGAACTTGTGACATCATAGCCCCGTCTCCTTATGATGTCACACCCCGCCCCCTCAACACAAGTCTATGTCTATGCCCCCTCCTATAGACTTGCATTGAGCGGGCGGGGCGTTACATCATAAGGGGGCTGGGTTGTGACGTCAGGAGCTCCCGGAGCCGGCTCCAGCATTTGGAACAGTTTGTTCCAAACGTTGAGCAGTGGGGTACCCCTTTAAAGTGCATTTGTTTTATTTTTTGTTTTTAATGAATTAAAGGGGTATTCCAGGAAAAAAAAAATTATATATATATATATATATATATATATATATATATATCAACTGGCTCCAGAAAGTTAAAAATATTTGTAAATAATTTCTATTAAAAAATCTAAATCCTTCCAATAATTATCAGCTGCTGAAGTTGAGTTGTTCTTTTTTGTCTGGCAACAGTGCTCTCTGCTGACATCTCTGCTTGTCTCGGGAACTGCAGAGTAGAAGAGGTTTGCAATGGGGATTTGCTTCTACTCTGGATAGTTCCTGAGACAGGTGTCATCAGAGAGCACTAGGGTGCGTTCACACTACGGAATTCCGCGGTGTGAACTTAACATTAGTGTGAATGGGTCTGCACGAGACCGGTTCACACTGCGGAATTTCCGCGGCGGACAATTCCGCCGCTGAAATTGTTTCACGCTAAGAAAGAACATGTTCATTCTTTGTGCAGATTCCGCGAGCACTGCATAGCCGTCAATGGTGACAGCTCAGTGCCCCGCGGCCCTAGCGCCGAAGTACCCCTGGCGGCGGCCGCCAGGCGGAATCTCCGCTCATGGAATTCAGCCGCGAGAATTCCGTAGTGTGAACAGGGCCCTAGACAGAAAAGAACAACTCAACTTCAGCAGCTCATAAGTGCTGAAAGGATTAAGATTTTTTAATAGAAGTAATTTATAAATCTAATAGTAGTAAGAGAGGAGTGGGTGGGCACTGCTGAAAAACCACTATGCAGACATCTAATCAGTATTCCCGGGTGTGGCTGGATAAGGTGCTGGACATACACAGGTAACAGTCCTGATAAAATCTCAATAGAAGAAGGAAATGATGTCCGCACTCACCATGCCGTAGAAAATTGGATATGCTTTATTAGCGTCTTCAGAGTTCCATAAGAAACAATATCAAAAACACCCGGGTGCAGGGAGGGGGAGCTGCTCCTGGCAAGGAGACTGGGAGCGGCTGTCAGGAACAACAGCACCGTTTCGCGTTATCCACGCTTCTTCCGGTTCCTGGTTCTCTGGAATACTTTTCAGGTATATATTGGGAAAGACGGGAAGGGGAGGAGTGAACCCATCACCAATATAAAATACCTCATAGGGATACAATAAAAGTTAAAAACAGAGAGGACAGTATAAATCCTATTATCATGTATACTTATTGTTAACTGCTGGACCATATATTATAATTTATAGAAAAGAACTAAGATCGTTCCGATCGTTAAATCCCATTGGGCCCAATGCCTTTAATTTAATTATCCATCTGGCTTCGCTTTGAATTAATTTAAGGTGCCTGTCCACACCTTGCGGTTGTAACGGGATATGTGCTATGCCTCCGAATTTCATGCATTCAAACTTTCCTTCGTGTTTTTCTTCTATATGTGTAATAAGACGTGTCGCTCCTATTTTAGATTTTAATGAGTAAATATGTTCTCTGAACCTTGTGTTTAAATTTCTTTTAGTCTGTCCAATATAATATTGTCCACAAGGACATACTATGCAATACACTACAAATTGCGATTTACATGAAATAAATTGATTTACATTAATAACATTACCTCCTAATTGGAATGATGTCATTTTTAATAGAAAAGTACAATATTTACAATGCCCACATGGAAAATTTCCATGTGGTGCTTGTTTATTTAACCAATCGGATTTATTTACATAATTTTTTTTATCTTTTTTAATTACATCTGCTATTGTTTTATTTTTTCGAAATGTAATAATAGGTTTGTTTTTTGCTATATCTGATACAAGAGGATCCTGTTCCAGCATATACCAATTTGATCCTATAGAATTATTTATGGCAGTGTTCATGGGGCTATTTTCGAACGAAAAAATAAATTTCTTCTGTTTGAGATTGGATTGTTTTCTCTTTTTTACTCTGTTGGGAATTAGTAGCTCTTCTCTTTCTCTGGATTCTGATTTCATAAATGCTTTATCAATGAAATTTTTTGGATAATTCCTTTCTTTTAGTCTTTTTTTCAGATCTTCTGCTTGTTTGTAATAGGTGGTTTGATCACTATTTATTCTTTTTAGTCTGACAAACTGAGAGTATGGAATATTATTTTAAATATAATAAGGATGCGAACTTTGATAATCTAGTAGGGAATTTCTTGCTGTAGTTTTTCGATAGCCCTCTGTTTTTAACACATTATTTTCTATATTTAAAGTCACATCTAAGAAGTTCAGAGATTTGCCTCCATATTCATGTCATTCAAATTTAAATAATGTACAAATTCTTCAAATTGTAATTCCTCTCCGTCCCAAATAATAAGGATGTCGTCCACATATCTCAGGAATCCCTTCACAAAACGGGTGAAGGGATTCCTGAGAGTGTGGACGTAGGCCTGTTCAAATACTGCCAGGTATATATTAGCCAGTGGATATGATACCGATGACCCCATCGGGGTTCCATGAATTTGTCTATACCATTCTTCGTTAAACATAAATGTGTTATTACTTAAAATGAATTCAAGGGCTTCACTAACAAAATCTATGAAATCTTTTGATTTTCCTGAATGTGAAAGAAAATGGGTCATAGCTCGTATCCCTGCTTCCCAGGGAATACGCGTATAGAGACTTTCCACATCTAGTGAAACTAGTTTGTATGAATCTTGCCAAGTATACAGTTCTAAAATACTGAGTAAATTTATAAATCTGTTTAACTTTCTGGAGCCAGTTGATATATAAAAAAATTTTTTTTTTCCTGGAATACCCCTTTAAGGCTAAGTTTCCAATTTTTTCCACAGGTTTTTTTGGTCAGTTTTTGGATATCTGCCACTGCAGTTTTTGAGCTTAAGTCAGAAGTGGGTCCATAATGGAGGAGAAGTGTAAGTCCTTCCATTATATTTCCTATTCCTTTTGAATACATTTCTGGCCTTGGCTCAAAAAGTGCAGTGGCAGATATCCAAAAAAGAAAAAGTGGAAACTTAGCCTTATGCTTATTTCTTCTTTGTCAGTGATTGAACAATCTGATGCGCAGACAGGTGTCAGTGTTTTAGATCAGTTGCACAATGTGAACACAGTCTCACAAAACTTTTTTTTTTTTTAAACTAATTTTCTTAGAAATTCCTTGCCATCCAATGATGAACCAGCCTTTCAAAACTTGACAAAGACCTGCATGTCTGTGTAAGCTGAAACGAACAAGAGTGGGAAGGGAGGGGTCAAACAGTGTATATATTGAGCTGCTGGTCTTCTCAGAAACTCGTCTGGCTGTGTGCATTGGAGGAGTGGGTAGCACATTCCAAGGCCAGCACTGGGACGCATACAGAGCAGCCTTGTCCTGCAGAATAGAAAGCAATGACTGGGCACTGGGCATCTAGACCTGGCATTAGAAACCTGACGCTGGGGATCATGCTGGCTCTGGTACTGATGGTGTTAGCATCCAGCGTAGTGAATGCACACGCAGCAACAGGTCAGCCGAAAGACCAAGCCAAAAAATATAAAGGAGCAGGGACAACGTCCAACCTGAGAAACATCGTCATTGGGCGTTGCTACCACTACATGTCTCTATATCCCGGCATTGGGTGAGTAAAATTATATGGATCTCAGTAGTTGGATTTGAAATATCATTATAAAAGGTAAGTGAGGGGTAACTTGCTGCCTGTTGCATTGTTAGACTGGTATGTTCACATGAGGAAGTCGATATGTTAAAGCTGCAGCATGTAATCAGGGAATTTAAATATTTACTTTATTTTTCTTTTAAACATTGGACACAAACTAAAATCCATAATAAAGTCCTCAGCATCAGGGCTAGGTTTTATGCCACGGAACTCGCTGCTTATACCTGTGGAGTTTCTTGTGTGAAGTCTATAGAATAAACGTGACCTGTGAACATACCATACGGCTGCCATTACACACGCTGCAATTTTTATTTATTTATATTCATTTCTTTATATATTTTTTTTAATCAAATCTTTTTTATTATTATGACAAAAACAAACAAAGTTCAAGGTAATTTTACATATGTTGCTCTATAGAAGCGTATTTAGCCAAATTAGCCAAACCTCTAAGACAGTGTTTTTCAAACAGTGTGCCTCCAGCTGTTACAAATTACAAATCCCGGCCAAAGGCTGTCCAGGCATGCTGGGAGTTCTAGTTTTGCCACAGCTGGAGACACACTGTTTGGAAAACACTCTTAAAGGGTTATTCTGGGATTTTTTTAATATATATATTAGAGGGGCTGTAAAGTTAGTGTAGGTCATAATATAGTGTCTGTACCTGTGTTTAATGGCTGGTCTCACAATTCTTATATGATCATTGCCCCAATGTTTATTTTAGCAGCATACAAAATGAGTGTTGTCTCAGGCTTTTCTCAGGTTGCACTGCGGCCCGAGACATTACATCACTAGTCAGGTGTTGAAAGGGAGCCTGTCTGTGCTTCAATGGGTGGAGTGACGCTGGGTGGGAGAGAGATCATTCTTCACAGGGCTGCAGGGAATTGTAGTTTCAAGCACAGCACAGCATGGAAGGGAGCCCAGCTGTGCTGTAATGGGCGGGGTGGCTGATTTATGGAAGGGAGAAAAGTGACAAACATAGGATCCTGGGATTGTAGTTGGAGGGAGGGAATTCGAACAGGAAATAGCCATTTCACAAAAAGAAAGAAGTAGCATGATGGGGGACTCGCAGCACAGCAATTTAGCCCCAAGACAATCACGGATCCTTCCAAACATATCCACAGATGCAGTTTTCTGACAAAATGCAGAAATGCCAGAAAATAAATTACTAAAACCAGATTCGGGTGCATTTTGACCAAAAAAAAAAAAAGAAAAGAAAAATTACCACTGACACAAATATGTATTCTTTGTGTCAGTGGTGATTTTTGTTTTCAAAATGACACCTAAAAGAATGCCACAAACACAAATGCATCATTTTTTGTGCTTTTTTTGACACATTAAATAAAGCCAAAAAGGCACTGCCCACAGAATTTTAGCTTCACATGTGCCACAAATGCAGCATGCTTAAAGGGGTACTCCAGTTTTCTAAATCAACTGGTGGCGGAACATTAAACAGATTTGTAAATTACTTCTATTTAAAAATCGTAACCCTTCCAGTACTTATCAGCTGCTGTATGCTCCACAGGAAGTTCTTTTCTTTTTAAATGTCTTTTCTGTCTGACCACAGTGCTCTCTACTGACACCTCTGTCTGTCTCAGGAACTGTCCAGAGCAGCATACGTTTGCTCTGGGGATTTTCTCCTGCTCTGGACAGTTCCTGAGACAGACAGAGGTGTCAGCAGAAAGCACTGTGGTCAGACAGAAAAGAAATTTAAAAAGAAAATAAATTCCTGTGGAGCATACAGCAGCTGGCGGGTTGAGATTTTTAAATAGAAGTAATTTACAAATCTGTTTAATGTTCTGGCACCAGTTGAGTAAAAATAAAAAATAGTTTTTCACCGGAGTACCCCTTTAACAAGCGGACCTGGCCTATCAGAAAAGGGGCATGACATGGATGGGAAAGGAGCATGAACTTAATTCTGTGCCATGTGCAAAAATAATGCACCAACATTTATCTGAAGTAAGCCAACTAATTGTTGGTGTAAACTAAAGCTCAAAAATGCAAACAGTCTACAGGTCTATCAATCCGCCTAAGCCACTATATTAGATCTGGTGCATGTGAAGTCTGCCCATCGAAGTTTGTACTGTGTAAGAATTAGCCAGTTTTAGTAAATACCATATATACTCGAGTATAAGCCAAATTTTTCCGCACAATTTTTCGTGCTGAAAACGCCCCCCTCGGCTTATACTCGAGTGAACTATCAATCCCTTCTCAGTGGTCTTCAACCTGCAGACCTCCAGATGTTGCAAAACTACAACTCCCAGCATGCCTGGACAGCCATCTGCGGCCTTCATCATCATCCAGACCCCCCCTTTAGTTTTCTACTCACCTCCCCTCGGTGGGAAGGAAGGTGAGCTGGTCCGGGCCATCTATGCTGCAGGGACCGTCCGGTGGGGAGGGTTAGTCGTTCCAGGCTGTCCATTTTCACCCGGGGGGCCCTCTTCTCCGCGCTCTGGGCCCAGCCCCGGACTAGTGACATTGCCTTGACGACGACGCACAGGGACGCGCATGAACGAGATGGCCTGGACCAGCTCACCTTTCCTTCTCACAAGGGGAGGTGAGTAGAAAACTAAAGGGGGTGTCTGAATGATGACGAATGCCGCAGTGGTCTTCAACCTGCGGACCTCCAGAGGTTTCAAAACTACAACTCCCAGCATGCCCGGACAGCTGATGGCTATTCGGGCATGCTGGGAGTTGAAGTTTTGCAACATCTAGAGGTCCGTAGGTTAAAGATCACTGATCAAGGGATTGACAGGCGGTGATGATGAAGGGGGTCTGGATGATGATGGGGGGGGGGAGTGATGTATTTCCCACTCTAGGCTTATAGTCGAGTCAATAACTTTTCCTGGGTTTTTGGGGTGAAATTAGGGGCCTCGGCTTATATTCGGGTTGGCTTATACTCGAGTATATACGGTACCCTCCACTGTAAATGAACCCCTGTCCTAGGATTCTCATACAGAGTGGCCAATCCATGGGAATCATACTTGGTTTACATGGTACCATAGCAAGAAATGAATCACCACAATGAGCGTTAACTGTGGCCAGATACCGCAAGCACCTTAATTGACAAACGACCACAAGAAATGAGCAGACAACTACAACTGTCTGCACATACCTATACTAAAGGCTTGATAATGGCGCCGAGAGGACGCGGAAACGTTGCTCTCCTGAACCTTGCACTGGAATAATGCAATAAAATCCCTGTTTTTTCAAAAAAAAATGTGTGTGCTGCTATTCTCTGGAATAATATACTAAAGGCTAGGGATCCACAGTAGCCTATGATTTGCTGGAATATTACAGTATTCCCTATAAGAAAATGACAAGCGACATTGCAAAAACTGCAAAACAAATCTAACCTGAATAGGTTGGATTTTTCACCATAAAGGAAAATTTTTGCAACTTTTTTTTTTCTCAGTAATATTTTACTGTAAATCGTGGCCGAATCTTTGCCGCTGTAGTGTCCTCGCTTTAGGTACAGTGGTATTGCACATGTCATCTTACAAATGTTGCTAAAATCTCCCCCTGAATCAGTGTTATCAGGTGCCTAGTAATAGCAAACCTCCCCTACATACAACCCTGTCTTTGAGAAGGAATCAGAATTGTGACAATGCAGTCCAAGGGATCCCATATGCTGCTCTTTTTTGTATTGATCGGATGAATAAATAGCACTTGTTTTCATTGGACGGCTGGAGTGCCGTCTGTTACTTTGTGTGGACTATATATATATATATATATCCATATATACTGTTATTTCTACTACAAGCTCTCACATCTGTCTATTTTCCTACAAAGGGATAAGAACTGCACTGATGTCTGGCAAGAACTACTTGATGCCGTACAGAGAAAAGATCCATGTAAGGTCGCTGAAGAAGATTACAAGCGTCTATCACTTGTGGCTGCACAGACCATCCCATGCAATAAGGTGACAAAATTCTACTTCGTATTACACCGCCATGGCAAGAGCATTGTTTTAAAGGGGTACTCCCGTAGAAACCTTTTTTTTTTTTTTTTAAATCAACTGGTGCCAGAAAGTTAAACAGATTTGTAAATCACTTCTATTAAAAAAAAACTTAATCCTTCCAGTACTTGTATACTGTATACTAAAGAGAAATCCAAAAAAGAAATGCAGTGCTCTCTGCTGACCTCTGCTGTCCATTTTAGGAACTGTCCAGAGCTGGAGAAAATCCCCATAGCAAACATATGCTGCTCTGGACAGTTCCTTAAATGGACAGCAGAGGTCAGCAGAGAGCACTGTGGTCATGACATCAGAGGAAATGCATTTCTTTTTTGGATTTCTCTTTAGTATACAGCCCCTAAAAAGTACTGGAAGGATTAAGATTTTTTAATAGAAGTGATTTACAAATCTGTTTAACTTTCTGGCACCAGTTGATTTAAAAAAAAAAAAAAAAAACGTTTTCCACGGGAGTACCCCTTTAACCCCTTCATGACCCAGCCCATTTTCACCTTCATGACCTGGGCATTTTTTGAAAATCTGACCACTGTCACTTTAAACATTAATAACTTTGGAATGCTTTTACTTATCATTCTGATTCCGAGATTGTTTTTTCGTGACATATTCTACTTTATGTTATCGGTAAAATTTCACTGATATTTGTATCCTTTCTTGGTAAAAAATCTAAAAATGTCATGAAAATTTTGAAAATTTTGCATTTTTCTAACTTTGAAAGTCTCTGCTTGAAAGGAAAATGGATATTCCAAATAAATTACATATTGATTCACATATACAATATGTCTACTTTGTGTTTGCATTAAAAAATTGACAAGTTTTTACTTTTGGAAGACACCAGAGGGCTTCAAAGTTCCGCAGCAATTTTCCAATTTTTCTCAAGATTTTCAAAATCGTAATTTTTCAGGGCCCAGTTCAGGTTGGAAGTGGATTTTAAGGATCTTCATATTAGAAATACCCCATAAATGACCCCATTATAAAAACTGCACCCCCCAAAGTATTCAAAATGACATTCAGTAAGTGTTTTAACCCTTTAGGTGTTTCACAGGAATAGCAGCAAAGTGAAGGAGAAAATTCTAAATCTTCATTTTTTACACTCGCATTTTCTTGTAGACCCAATTTTTGAATTTTTACAAGGGGTAAAAGGAGAGAAATCACCCTAAAATTGGTAACCCAATTTCTCTTGAGTAAGGAAATACCTCATATGCGTATGTAAAGTGTTCGGCGGGCGCAGTAGAGGGCTCAGAAGGGAAGGAGCGACAATGGGATTTTGGAGAGTGAGTTTTTCTGAAAGGGTTTTTGGGGGGCATGTCCCATTTAGGAAGCCCCTATGGTGCCAGAACAGTGGACCCCCCCCCCCCCCCACATGTGACCCCATTTTAGAAACTATACCCCTCATGGAATTTAATAAGGGGTGCAGTGAGCATTTACACCCCACTGGCGTTTGACAGATATTTGAAACAGTGGACTGTGCAAATCAAAAATTTAATTTTTCATTTTCACAGACCACTGTTCCAAAAATCTGTCATACACCAGTGGGGTGTAAATGCTCACTGCACCCCTTATTACATTCCGTGAGGGGTGTAGTTTCCAAAATGGGGTCACATGTGGATATTTATTGTTTTGCGTTTGTCAGAACTGCTGTAACAATCAGCCACCCCTGTGCAAATCGCCTCAAATGTACATGGCGCACTCTCCCTTCTGGGCCTTGTTGTGCGCCCCCAGAGCACTTTGCGTCCACATATGGGGTATCTCCGTACTCAGGAGAAATTGCGTTACAAATTTAGAGGGTCTTTTTTCCCTTTTACCTCTTGTGAAAATGAAAAGTATAGGGCAACACCAGCATGTCAGTGTAAAAAATTTATTTTTTTACACTAACATGCTGGTGTAGACCCCAACTTCACCTTTTCATAAGGGGTTAAAGAAGAAAAAGCCCCCCAAAATTTGTAAGGCAATTTCTCCCGAGTACAGCGATACCCCATATGTGTCCCAAAACTGTTGCCCTGAAATACGACAGGGCTCCAAAGTGAGAGAGCGCCATGCGCATTTGAGGCCTGAATTAGGGATTGCATAGGGGTGGACATAGGGGTATTCTACGCCAGTGATTCCCAAACAGGGTGCCTCCAGCTGTTGCAAAACTCCCAGCATGCCTGGACAGTCAATGGCTGTCCGGCAATACTGGGAGTTATTATTTTGCAACAGCTGGAGGCTCCGTTTTGGAAACAGTAGCGTACCAGACGTTTTTCATTTTTTGGGGGGAGGGGGGCTGTGTAGGGGTATGTGTATATGTAGTGTTTTTTACTTTTTATTTTAGGTTAGTGTCAGTGTAGTGTAGTGTTTTTAGGGTACAGTCACATGGGCAGAGGTTCACAGCAAGTTTGCCGCTGGAAGTTTGAGCTGCAGTGCAAAATTTGCGCCATCTCAAACTTGCAGCACTCACTGTAAACCTCCGCCCATGTGAGTGTACCCTGTACATTCACATTGGGGGGAGGGGGCAAACATCCAGCTGGAGGAAAACTGGTTTGGAAACACTAAGTTAAGTAATAAACTTTCAAGTGTTTTGCAACCAAACTTAGTGTTTCCAAACCAGTGTGCCTCTAGCTGTTGCAAAACTACAACTCCCAGCATGCATGGTCTGTCAGTGCATGCTGGGAGTTATAGTTTTGTAACAATTGCAACAGCTGGAGGCACTGAGGTAGGAAACGGACAATGTTTCCCAACTAGTGTGCCTCCAGTTGTTGCAAAACTACAACTCCCAGCATGCCCAGACTGCCAAGGCATGCTGGAAGTTGTAGTTCGGCAATATCTGAAGGATCAGATGTTGCCGAACTACAACTTCCAGCATGCTTGGGCAGTCTGGGCATGCTGGGAGTTGTAGTTTTGCAACATCTGGAGGTCCACAGTTTGGAGACCACTGTATAATGGTCTCCAATCTGTGCTCTTCCAGATGTTAGAGAACTACAACTCCCAGCATGCCTGGACAGACTGAGCATGCTGAGATTTGTAGTTTTGCAACATCTGGAAGAGCACAGATTGGAGACCATTATACAGTGGTCTCCAAACTGTGGACCTCCAGATGTTGCAAAACTACAACTCCCAGCATGCCCAGAAAGCCAAAGGCTGTCTGGGCATGCTGGGAGTTGCAGTTTTGAAACTCTCAGAGGCAGCAGTGAGATCGCTTTACGGCGATCTCACTGCTGCCAATGAAGATGCCGCACTGCTGCCGGAAACTCACCTCCGGGACGCAGCGCAGCCGGGACCGCACGGAGGACGCCGGGACCGCTCGGGACACCGCTCCGTCGGGTAAGTGACGCCGGGGGACGGGTCAGGGACACTTAGCAGAGCGGTGTGTGTCCCGATCCCCGTGATCGGGACTCACACACCGCGCTGCTAAGTATTCTGATAGCGAAACGCTGCTATCAGCTAGTCAGATTTGACCAGCTGATAGCAGCGATCGCTGGGGGGGGGGGGGTGGGGGACGAAACCCCCCGTGGTCGCACGGTAAGATGGCTGGCTATCAGTGATAGCCACCATCTTACCGGGCGCTGCGGGATGCCGCGAGTAGTGGCAGTAATGTCCATGACGTACCTGTATGTCATGGGTCGGGAACACCTTGCCACCCATGACGTACAGGTATGTCATAGGTCGGGAAGGGGTTAAGTAGATTTGTGAAGAGAAGAGAATTGTTTAAAGAAGATTTGTTCTAAGGAAATTGCCATTTATGGCCTTTCCTTAGAATGGGCTATCAATATTTGAATGCTGGGGGTCCAAAATGAAGGACACTTGCCAAACACGCAAAAGTGAATGGGCTGCATGCTCATACAAGTGGTTGTGCCAGGTACTATTCTCTTGACTTCCTTATATTAAACATTGTTTGTTTAGCCTATCCTAAACCCATCTCTGTTAAAGGTGTTATCCAGCTGTTAGCCTTCCTTACAATAGGTCACCAATATCAGATTGGTGGAGGTCCAATTCCTGAGACCCCTGCCAGTTAGCTATTGGAACAGGCTCCTGCTTTTGGTTGAATTCCCTAACCTGTTCAGTTTTTACTGCTGCTCATTCCTTCCTCACCACCCCACCAGGAACTGTCAAGAGCAGGAGAAAATCCCCATAGCAAACATATTCTGCTCTGGACAGTTCCTAAAATGGACAGCAGAGGTCAGCACAGAGCACTGTGGTCATGACATCAGAGAAATCTAAAAAGATAAGCATTTCCTCTGTAGTATACAGCCCCTAAAAAGTACTGGAAGGATTAAGATTTTTTTAATAGAAGTAATTTACAAATCTGTTTCACTTTCTGGCACCAGTTGGGGGCAGTGGAGTACCCCTTTAATAGAGGTGGTGCAAGGTACTGCAGGCAGCCTTGTCAAATGAATGGGGCAAGCTGCAGAACCATTTCATTCCAAAGTTTTTCTTGTTTTATTTTCAATGTATATTCATTTTAAAGGTATAAAAATTATGAAGGCATACGTATAGTAGTAAAATAATGAATATGGTAGTATCTAGTAAACAAAAAAACAAAAACAAAAAAACACAATGGGGGAGATTCATCAATCAGCCTGAAACCCTAATTGTCTGTTTTTTCCCATAACAACCATAACAATATGAAAGCTCAGCTTTCATATCTTAAAGGGGTACTCCACTGCCCCAGCGTTCAGAACATTTTGTTCCGAATGCTGGGTGCGGGCTGTGGGGGTCGTGATGGCCCCTCGTGATGTTGTGCCACGCACCCTCAATGCAAGTCTATGGGAGGGGGTGTGGCGGCTGCCACGCCCCCTCCCATAGACTTGCATTGAGGGGGTTTGGCACGATGTTACATTAACAGAGCCTCCAAGTAGAACCACATACAGTGGTCCCTCAAGTTACAATATTAATTGGTTCCAGGACGACCATTGTATGTTGAAACCATTGTATGTTGAGACCATAACTCTATGGAAACCTGGTAGTTGGTTCTGAAGCCCCAAAATATCATCAACAAAAAATAGTAAAAAGTGAGGATTAAATAAGTAGGTAACTAATACAGATAAAGCAAGTCCTTACATATAAAAGTAATAAAGATCTGCTGGGGGCTGTAATCACTGTCTATTTCAGTGTTTCCCAAGCAGGGTGGCTTCAGCTGTTGCAAAACTACAACTCCCAGCATGCCCGGACAGCCAAAGGCTTTCCGGCCATGCTGGAAGTTGTAGTTTTGCAACAGCTGGAGCCACCCTCGTTGGGAAACAGGTCTATGAGCTTCTTCAGGGTCCTGTACAGTACACGCAATGTCCTAAAAAGTAAAATGGAGCCGCCCCCTTACTTGGTGTCCAAAGGAGCAGCTAACCCTGGTACAGGTAAAGTGTACAGAACATGTAATACCTCCCTGTACTGTAGGGGGCGCTACCAGACAGCCAGTCAGTACATGCACTTTTGGAATACGTGGGTTTTACCAGTGAATGCCCATTCTGATTGGTTGGTTCTTCCAGCCATTGACATGTTTTGCAGATTCCATAGCATTGTATGTTGAGTCTGGTTTCAAGTTACGATGGTCCAGAAAAGACCAGTGTATGTTGAAACTATTGTATGTTGAGGCCATTGTAAGTTGAGGGATCACTGTATTTAGCACCCATGTTTATACATGTACCTAACATGGCATCATACCACTGACTACTTCTAACCACCCATAATAACATCTTGTGTCTTCTCAGACTCTCCTATGGAGCAGGACCAATGACCTTGTTCACCGTTACACAAAAGCCACAGAAAAGTTCATCACATTAGAAGACACATTCCTAGGCTTCGTCTTCAATGGTCTTATGTGGTGTGGGAAACCTCTTAGACCAGGTAATCTCTATTGCTAAACTAGAACGACAAGCAATTTCTTTTTGAGCCTTTTGTAGCTAGCGAGTGGGGGAAGATCTAATAAATAGTAACCTAAAGGCAGAGGCGTAGCTTGTAGCTTCAGGGCCCCGATGCAAAATCTACAACAGGGCCCCATATGCCAATTATTGTACTGGTCTCTTATGGGGCAGATGTGTTTGGGGCCCCCTTAGGCACCAGGGCCCCGTTGTGACTGCTACCTCTGCTACCTTTATAGCTATGCCCCTGCCGAAAGGGGTTAATGCCAGCATCCCTGGTGGTCCGTGGCAATGTATGGGTAAGTGTCCGCATCCCTCATGGTATGAGGCAGTTATTAATTGGATGTTAACATACCTAGTCAATATCCCTAGGGGTATTGAAGTAATAAAGTGCAGCAAAGAAGGTAATGTCAATATACCTGGAGGCCGAGGGCAGTTAACTGGTTCATTTAAATATTTCTTGTGGTCTAGGGCAATCAAGCTGTCCAAATCAATACCCCTGGTGGTCTAGGGCAGTTAGGGGGCTAATTGTAGATTACTGGTGGTATAGAGCAGTAAAGGGGTACCATACCAAGTTCTCTGCTGGAAGGTAGTGAAGTGGTTAGTCTTTCACACCTAGGGTCGTGTGGTTACTCAGGTTTTGTGACTCCGGTGCAGTCCTAGCTCTAATGAGAGGCTGAACACTGATAGTTCAGCTTCTTGTTTTGTCCCTGCACTGCTTGCAATGATCACAAAGATGAAGGCAAGGAGTAGATAGAGAGTACAAAGAAGCAGCCATTGTACTGCACTCTTTCTCTGCCTGATCAATAAAGAGGTTGTCTCACCATAAGAACATGTTCCCTATCAACAAAATATCATGAGGGGTCCATCTGCTGGGACTCCCCATAATCTCACCTGGACTGGGGAAGCTTCTAAACTACCTGGGCACGCAGCATATAGAGGTTATCTCAGGATTAAAATATGATTTTGACACCTACATATTGAACAGGTATAAAACTTATGGACACCTTCAGAGGTCTTGCGGAGTTCAAGCCTCAGGGGGTCGGAGCTGTTTATCAGTAAATACCTGATAAATCTTTTATTTTTAGGAATGAACTTTAAGTCTTGTCCTGCCTGGAATGAATGTGACAAGAACTCAATTTCCTCGTTCTGGAAGATGGCATCTGCTGCAGTAAGTAACAAGCACCGACCGCTGGTTATATACATATGGGAGAATATTCATTGGACAGTTCTCTTGTCATTTACTTTAACTCCTTAAGGACCCAGCCAATTTTCACTCTAGGACCCGGCCATTTTTTTGCACATCTGACCACTGTCACTTTAAGCATTAATAACTCTGGGATCCTTTTACCTTTCATTCTGATTCCGAGACTGTTTTATCGTGACATATTCTACTTTACGTTAGTGGTAAAATTTTGTTGATACTTGCATCGCTTCTTGGTGAAAAATTCCAAAATTTGATGAAAAAATTGAAAATGTTGCATTTTTTTTTAACTTTGAAGCTCTCTGCTTATAAGGAAAACAAATATTCCAAATAAATTATATATTGATTCCCATATACAACATGTCTACTTTATGATTGCATCATAACGTTGAGATGTTTTTACTTTTGGAAGAGATCAGAGGGCTTCAAAGTTCAGCAGCAATTTTCCAATTTTTCACAAAATTTTTAAAATCAAAATTTTTCAGGAACCAGTTCTGTTTTGAAGTGGATTTGAAAGGTTTTCATATTAGAAATGCCCCACAAATGACCCCATTATAAAAACTGCTCCCCTCAAAATGACATTCAAAAGGTTTGTTAACCCTTTAGGTGTTTCACAGGAATAGCAGCAAATTGAAGGAAAAAATTAAAAATCTTCATTTTTTACACTGGCATGTTCTTGTAGACCCAGTTTTTGAATTTTTACAAGGGGTAAAAGGAGAGAAACCTTCCTAAAATGTGTAGCCCAATTTCTCTTGAGTAAGGAAATACCTCATATGTGTATGTCAAGTGTACGGCGGGCGCAGTAGAGGGCTCAGAAGGGAAGGAGCGACAGTGGGATTTTGGAGAGTGAGTTTTTCTGAAATGGTTTTTGTGGGGCATGTCGCATTTAGGAAGCCCCTATGGTGCCAGAACAGCAAAAAAAAAAAAAAAAAAAAAAATGGCATACTATTTTGGAAACTACACCCCTCAAGGCACATAACAAGGGGTCCAGTGAGCCTTAACACCCCACAGGTGCTTCACAACTTTTTGTTAAAGTTGGATGTGTAAATGATTTATACATTTTTTTCCACTAAAATGCTAGTTTTCCCCAAAATTTTAAATTTTTCCAAGGGATAATAGGACAAAATGCCCCCCAAAAATGTGTAACCCCATTTCTTCTGAGTATGGAAATACCCCAAGTGTGGAAGTCAAGTTCTCTGCCTGCGCACTACAATGCTCAGAAGAGAAGAAGTCACATTTGGCTTTTGAAAAGCGAATTTTGCTGAAATGGTTTTTGGAGGGCATGTCGCAAATAGGAAGCCCCTATGGTGCCAGAACAGCAAAAAAAAAAAACACATGGCATACTATTTTAGAAACTACACCCCTCAAGGAACACAACAAGGGGTACAGTGAGCCTTAAAACCTCACAGGTGTTTGACGACTTTTTGCTAAAGTCGGATGTGTAAATGAAAAAAAGAAATTTTCACTAAAATGCTGGTTTTCCCCCACATTTTATATTTTTACAAGGGGTAATAGGAGAAAATGACCCCCAAAATTAGTAACCCCATTACTTCTGAGTATGGAAATACCCAATGTGTGGATGTCAAATGCTCTTCTGGCGCACTACAATGCTCAGAAGAGAAGGAGCACCATTGAGCTTTTGAAGACAGAATTTGGTTGGAATAGAAGTCGGGGGCCATGTGCGTTTACAAAGCCCCCCCCCCCCCCGTGGTGCCGGAACAGTGGACCCCACCACGTGACCCCATTTTGGAAACTACAGCCCTCACAGAATTTAATAAGGGGTGCAGTGAGTATTTACACCCCACTGGCGTTTGACAGATCTTTGGAACAGTGGGCTGTGCAAATGAAAAATTACACCTGTGGGGCGTAAATGCTCACTGTACCCCTTATTACATTACATGAGGGGTGTAGTTTCCAAAATTGGGTCATATGTGGGGGAGGTCCATTGTTCTGGCTCTATGGGGGCTTTGTAAACACACGTAGCCTTCAATTCAAGGCAAATTTTATCTTCAAAATCCCAATGGCGGTCCTTCTCTTCTGAGCATTGTAGTGCACCCGCAGAGCACTTTACATCCACATATGGGGTATGTTCTTACTCAGAAAAAATGGGGTTACAAATTTTGGGGGGCTTTTTTTCCTATTTTTCCTTGTGAAAATGAAAAATTTTGGGTAACACCAGCATTTTTGTGAATTATTATTATTTTTTTCATTTTTCCATTTAACTTTAATGAAAATTCGTCAAACACCTGTGGGGTGTTAAGGCTCACTATACCCCTTGTTACTTTCCGTGAGGGGTGTCGTTTCCAAAATGGGGTCACATGTGGGTATTTATTATTTACAGAACCGCTGTAAAATCAGCCCCCCCTGTGCAAATCACCAATTTAGGCCTCAAATGTACATAGTGCGCTCTCACTCATGAGCCTTTTTATTCGCCCGCAGAGCATTTTACGCTTACATATGGGGTATTTCTGTACTCAGGAGAAATTGCGTTACAAATTTTGGGGGTCTTTTTTTCCTTTTAACACTTGTGAAAATAAAAAGTAAAGGACAACACCAGCATGTTAGTGTAACATTTAAAATTTTTTACACTGACAGACTGGTGTAGCTCCCAACTTTTCCTTTTCATGCTGGGAGTTGTTGTTTTGCAACAGCTGGAGGCTCCATTTTGGAAACACTGCTGTACAATACGTTTTTCATTTTTATTGGGGGGGACAGTGTAAGGGGGTGTATATGTAGTGTTTAACCCTTTATTATGTGTTAGTGTAGTGTAGTGTAGTGTTTTTAGGGTACATTCACAAGGGCGCAGGTTTACAGTGAGCTTCCCGCGAAAAATTTGCCGCAGCTCATACTTGAAGCAGGAAACTTACTGTAAACCTGTCCGTGTGAATGTACTCTGTACGTTCACATGGGGGGGCAAACCTCCAGCTGTTTCAAAACTACAACTCCCAGCATGTACTGACAGACCATGCATGCTGGGAGTTGTAGTTTTGCAACAGCTGGAGGCACACTGGTTGGAAAACCTTCAGTTAGGTTCTGTTACCTAACTCAGTATTTTCCAACCAGTGTGCCTATAGCTGTTGCAAAACTACAACTCCCAGCATGTACTGATCGCCGAAGGGCATGCTGGGAGATCTAGTTATGCAACAGCTAGAGGTACGCACCTACTTTTCCCAGCATGCCGAGACAGCTGTTTCGGCATGCTGGGATTTGCAGTTTTGCAACATCTGGAGGGCTACAGATAGAGACCACTGCACTGTGATCTCCAAACTGTGGACCTCCAGATGTTGCAAAACTACAAATCCCAGTATGCACAGACAGCAAACAGCTATGTGGGCATGCTAGGAGTTGTAGTTTTGCAAGATCTAGAGTGCTACAGTATAGAGATCACTGTGCAGTGGTCTCTAAACTGTAGACCTCCAGCTGTTGCAAAACTGCAAATCCCAGCATGCCCAGCAGCTGTCTGGGCATGCTGGGAGTTGTAGCTTTGCAACATCTGGAGGGCTACAGTCTCAGACTGTAGCCCTCTAGATGTTGCTAGGCAACTTACCGGCTTCCGTCGGATCCAGGGAGCCGCCCTCTTCTGCCGCACAACATCGCCGCCCGCGCCGATCACCGCCGCTGATCCCGTCCCGCAGCTTCCACCGACGGGTAAGTGGATCTTCGGCGTTCGGTCCCCGCCCCTGATCTGCTATTGGTGGTCGCGTCTAGACCACCAATAGCAGAGATAGGAGGGGTGGCACCTCTGCCACCTCACTCCTATCGCTACAGGGGGATCGTAGGTGTCTTAGACAACCGCAATCCCCCTTATATTCTATCACCATAGACCCGTATGACCCGGAATCGGCACAAATGTGAATGTGAATTCACTTGCGATTTGCGCCGATCGCCGACATGGGGGGGGGTCTGATGACCCCCCTGGGCATTTGCACGTGGTGCCTGCTGATCGATATCAGCAGTCACCCCAGTCCGGTCCCCGCCCGGCGCGCGGCGGGGACCGAAATTCCCACGGGCGTACAGGTACACCCTGGGTCCTTAAGACCCAGGTACAGAAGGCGTATCCATACGTCCTAGGTCCTGTACGGGTTAATACAATAAAAGGGAACAGGGTTTTTACAGTACATTCAACCTACATCATGTCTGACAAACACCAGGTAAGTGGTCTTTAACTACACTTTACCAGGAAACTGTATACAGAATACTGTATATACGAGACTCATAAGTGTTTGCTTTGTTTTCCCAGTTTGCGCGAGAATCCTGTGGAGTAGTAAATGTGATGCTAAACGGTTCAGCAGATGGTGATATTGCCAGGAAAGAAAGGTATTGTACAGAGGGGGTAGAGAAGCTCAATGAACACATGCAGAAACTTGAAGAAAACGTGAAATAGATAGTGATCCACACATGTACATGACTAAACTATACTATTTATGTAGCTTTGAACAATACATTTTCTAGGTTAAGTTCTGACTTCTTGGAAATCGGAAGCAATTTATAGTAAACGTGAATGGGATTTTGGAAACGTGTTGCAGAAATTCTTCCCATCCAGCTGTATCATGTCTGTGCATTCCACTTCTGATTTACACCTTGGATTTCAACCTTTCAATATGTAGGAGTAAAACCCATGAGGCATCCACAGCACAATCCACAGCAAAACATGCATGGAACTAATCATCATTTTTCTAGACCACCTATATTGCTGCCATCTTTTCAACAAACTGCATAAATAGATAGTTCAAGCGAATGTAAGAAACTTTGTAATATATCTTATCAGGGAAAATGGCTTCTTTCTCCTCTAACGGAGCCCCCTCCCCTTCACTTTTAGACAGCTAAATGCAGGATCAAGTTAGATGCTGCCCATACAAGTCTATGGAAAGGGGAGGAAATAGGAGTCTGATGGGAGGAGGAGAGACACAGACACTGCAAAGGGACTATATAAGATCTAACTATAAGTATTAAATATCACCCCACCCAAGGGCTTGGTTCATAGATTATACTGAAACCAATCCACAATAGATAATACCCGACACTACTACTCCGCTAATTCATCTGACGCTATGCTCCTCTGGTACAAGGACCATTCCAGTGCTTACATATAAAGTCCAAGTCATATCCAATAGGAGAATAAAAAGAATGGAGCACTCACCTGCTCTTGAGGGACAGCAAATTTCTTTATTGCATTACAACTTCATGTCGTTCCGATACATGCAGGAGAGCGGACGGATGTGGAGGGGAGTGGGTTGGGCGACGGTCCGTCGCCCAACCCACTCCCCCTCCCCTCCACATTCATCCTCTCTTCTGCATGTATCGAAATGATATGAAGTTGTAATGCAATAAAGAGATTTACTGTCCCTCAAGACCGGGTGAGTGCTCCATTCTTTTTATTCTCCTATTGGATATTACAGATTATACTGTTCACTACTGTTCTAAAATGCTCTCACACTACCCCAGGGACAAGTGAAAATTAGACATGAGGCCTGCAGAGAGAAACAGGTGAAGCATGTCATATATACAGCATATAATGACCAGAAATAGGGTTACTCCTCTTGTTTTTGTTACAATTTACCTTAAAAAAACTGGCACATTTTATCACAAACACTGCAAGTATGATATCAGTTAACTTTTAGAGTCAAACAAGATAAAATAAAAAATGAGAGAAGATATATCATGTGTGAATCCAGCCTTAGAAAAGTAATGGAAAACACAAAACACACATCAGAAGGTCATCCCACCATCAAAGAAAGTAAAGCCACATCTCACAGCCATAATTTGGTAGAGGTGTAGCGATGATGTAGGCAAAAATAATGCTACCATGAAATTTCAGCTTTTAGATCCAAGGCCGCAACATGTCACCTCACCCTTTGAACATTAAAGGGGTACTCCGCTGCTCAGTATTTGGAACAAACTGTTCCGAACGCTGGAGCCGACGCCGGGAGCTTGTGACGCCCCCTCAATGCAAGTCTATGGGAGGGGGTGTGACGGATGTCACGCCACCTCCCATAGATTTGCATTGAGGGGGCAGGTGTGACGTCATGAAGGGGCTATAACGAGCTCCCGGCGCCGGCTCCAGCGTTCGGAACAGTTTGTTCCAAACACTGAGCAGTGGAGTACCCCTTTAATGGCTTCTGATGACTTAGGTCAATGGATCCTATTGCTCACACAATGAGTTGATGTCATGTAGATGCTCAGAGACATCAGTATTAATACCTGTTTTGTTTTCCAGTATCCTAAGAACTGTGGAAGTCCCCAATATGGACCCAACAAGAGTCTCTGAAGTGAAGGTTTGGGTAATAGACGACATTCAAGGAGAGGACAAGTAAATCCTAAATCTTTTCCCAACTTGACAATTGTAACTATTGTTATCACATACCTCATGAATATATTATATTTGGCCTCCACACGTGCCAGGCATCCTCTGGTTCTCTGCCAATCATCATAATGAACCAAGTGAATAGGGCTGAGCTTGGTGCCCCCTTGGTTCTGATGATTAAGTGCCCCCCCCCCCAATCGAATATTGATGCCCTACGGCCCATTATAGCAGAGGACCTAGTAAATTAATGGGCATCTTTTGGTCATTTTGCCTACGGCCAGCTTTATAGTTGTCTATAGTCTGCTCTGTCATCCGGTGTTGCTGCTTGCACATAGTGTACACTCTCCACATATCAGATGCACAGGTAAAAGAGCTGCTCATATTATCTGCATTTGCCCACAATAAAGGAGTGCAATGTCTCCTGACTACCTACAAGTTCCAAGCACAGTTAATACTGAAGGCTGATACCAGTACTAGTCTTTGTAGAAGAAAACGATGATCCAGCACGTCACCGAGGAAGAGTACATGCGCTCAAAACGCGTCTGATGGTATGGTCGGTTTTAACAGTGTCAAGTGATCTTCAATAAAGCTATCATTTCCAAGTGCTGGATCACCGTTTTCTTCTGCATATTGTGTGCCTTGCCAGCCACAGGTCCGTGCACTACATTGGAGTTGTGAGCTGGATTTCCTTTCATATTTAGTACTAGTCTTTGTGTATGTTAATAGTTCTGTGTGGGATCTTTTCACTGGGGTTCAGAAAAAGCATGTAAAGTCCATAGAATTGCCCGGGCTCTTACCTCTGTAAGAGATGTTATCTGTCAGCCTGACTAAGGTCATACTTTGCCTCCTAATTTGCAGATAACACTATATATTGGGCATTGTGGGATGGGTGATCTAGTGTATAGTACTCCTTTTGTATAGAAGTCTGTTTATTTCTAAACAATAAAAATGACTCTTTTATTTCAGAAATTCATGTGACAGCAAGACCTTATTAGAACTAAAAGATTACATTGAAGGCCACAAGCTGCAATATTCCTGCATTGACAACTACAGGTTTGTAGCCCCAACAGTAAAGTATTAGTGATATACGACAGCCGGTTCCAAACGATTAGAGCCGGCACCGGGAGCTCGTGACTTAGTCGCCCCGCCCCCTCACGACATCACCTCCCGCCCCTTCAATACAAGTCTATGGGAGGGGGCGTCATTTTTTTTTATTTGACTATGCTACAGGGGCTGTAAAGTTAGTGTAGTTCATAATATAGTGTCTGTACCTGTGTGTGACGGTTTTCTCACAATTCTTATGTGATTTTCACCCCAATATTTATTTTTAACAGCATACAAAATGACTTCTGTCTCAGAATTTTTCCCAGCTTGCAATGCGGTCGAGACCTGACTCACTAGTCAGCTGATGACAGGGAGCCTGTCTGCTTCAATGGGTGGAGAGAGCAATCTGCAACTAATGTAACAGCTGTAGGCACCCTGATTGAAGAACACAGGTCTGCAGCTCATTTATGTTTCAATGGGTGGGGTAGCTAATGTGTGGGAAGGAGGAAAATAGTATCAAGGGATTTGTAGGCAAACAAGAAAACTGAAAACAAGAAATACAAGTTCACAAAAAGCTAGCCACAGTATTATGGTAATCTCACAACATAGCCATTTAGCCCAAGACAAGTGCAGATCCTTCCTAAGCATGAACATTACTGTCTGCCAGGTATGTACTAAAATCACCTTATGGTGGATAACTCCTTTAATGACCCTACTGTCTCATGGGATCAACCTTGGTATTAATTACCCCCTGGGAACTGGGTAAAGTGAACTAAGATTGTGACAACGTATATTAGTCAAAATATATTTTTCTTCTAGTACTGATATTGATACCTTCAAAAAAATACTTCTCCCACAACACAGTTAAACAACCCAAAAGGTGAAAAACAATAAAACACAGCATAAAATAGGCGTTCCAGACAATAATTTCAGTGTGTCTGCTCTGTGTGAGGTGCAAGTAAGGGATTTAGAAATCTTTTAATGGAAAAGTTTGAAAGAAACTTTATTTTAACGGGTTTCAAGCCAAAGTCAGTGTTATGACTTTTAAACGCATAAAATTAAGTTTATTTTGGATTTTACCCTCAGGTGCTGGATTTTTTCTCCTTTGAAAACAAGCCCTCAGACAGTTATGTTGAAGAAACAAATAAAATAGTTTAAACAGTTAGGGCTATTCACACTACTGATTTTTGAGCAGAATTCTGCTCAAATTCCACTTGGAAAATACGGTGCAGCAGCCTCCTGTTGTTCTTAGTGTGATCTTGCTGCACCAAACACAGGGCTTAAGTCCTGCAGGAACGTGTTGGAACTGAACTCCTGTACTTTTTCCACAGCAGGAACACCGTTCCCATCAGCAGCAGCCCTGCAGTACCAGCCCTTATATGGAAGAGTTCTCACCCTTTTTTTTCCAGGACTCAATCCCTGACCAAACCCACTACGGAATCTAATTCACAAATAGAGAAACATAATATGGCCGCACATCCACAACTTGTACAATGATCTAATGGATTCTCAGCATAATTTCAAAAACTAACAGGTTGTTAGTGGACCTTTTGATCAAAAAGTGCAAGCCCCATCTGATGCTCAAATATCGGATGACTGAATGGTATGCTTTGGAGTCCCTGAAGGGAACTCTTGGAGCTCTTGCTGTAGTAGAGGAATGATTACCTGCTTATATGAAAATATGATGATATTGTTTCATAATGCTCTGTTGTGTTCTTTGTTTTTGGATTTGGTATCTCTATATTTCGATTGAAACTTTACAGACCACGATGTGACATGAGATACATTGTTCTATCCTGGTTGTAGTCCTTGGTTGCTCTGTATGTACGACATAATCACATTTTAGGAATATGTAAGTCTCTTTTATTATGTTGCGGGAATCTCTGTACTGCGCAGATACTTTCTGCAATCTTACTATATGACTACCTGACATGAATGTATGTACATTTGCTTTATAAAAAAGTTCAATAAATTGTTATTTCAAAAAAAATAAATAAATAAAAAAGTGCAAGCCCACTCGCCACGTCAAGGCCACCTGATTAGAGTGGGTCCCTACACTAACATCGGAGTAGCACCGGGCGGCAAACACTGTGGCTGCGACACCAAGCCACAAGGGGAAAGACCCAGTGGCCAGCCAGCCCCATTGCTGCCGACCAAGGCCTCGGTTCTAGGCCACACCACCCCACAGACAAAGCACCACAATAATAATGGTGCAGCAGAGCACCACACCAGTGTGGATGTGCGACCATGTTTATGGTTCTCTATTTGTGAGTTACATTTGTATTCTGTCCCCTCTTCCATGACCAGCACTGCACTTCATCCATTCGGCCCAGGCATTTTTTAATCAGCAGGAGACATAAGGGTTTCCTCCTAGTATTCTCCCAGCTCTTTGGCAGGGAGCAGATGATAGGTGTTCACACTGGTGTGATGCTCTGTGGTGGCCATTGTTGCTGTGATGCTTTGTCTGTGGGGTGGTGTGGTCCAGAGTCGGGGGATTAATGAGGCAGCAGTGTGTCTGCCTGGCATTGGGTCATTTCCCCTGTGGGCTTGATGTTGCAGCTGCAGTGGTCGGCGCCAGGGGCTACGCCAGTGTTAGTTTAGGAACCCAAGCCTGTGTTAGTTTAAAGGAGTAGTCCAGTGATGACTCCGTGGTTTACAACTTATCCCCTATCTTAAGGATAGGGGATAGGTTGCAGATCGCGGGGGGTCCGACCCCTGGGGCCCCCCGCGATCTCCTGTACGGAGCCCCGACAGCCCGCGGGAAGGGGGCGTGTCGACCTCCGCACAAAGCGGCGGCCGACACGCCCCCTCAATACAACTCTATGGCAGAGCCGAAGCGCTGCCTTCGGCAATCTCCGGCTCTGCCATTGAGATGTATTGAGGAGGCGTGTTGGCCGCCGCCTCGTGCGGGGGTCGACACCCGCTATCTCGGCGGAGAGCCGGGGCCCCGTACAGAGAGATCGCGGGGGGCCCCAGCGGTCGGACCCCCCGCGATCTCAAACTTATCCCCTATCCTTAGGATAGGGGATAAGTTTTTCACCACTGGACTACCTCTTTAAGGTGGCCTTGACGTGGCGCGTGGGCTTGCACATTTTCAATAAAAAATCCACTAACAATCAGTCAGTTTTTAAAATTATGCTGAGAAGCAAATAGATCATGTGCAGCCATGTTTCTGGTTCTCTGTGAGTTACACTACGGAGTCTCCAGAGTGGACATTCCTCCGAGGAAATTCAGGATCTCAGACTCCGCCTGAATCCACTCTGTAATGCATTGCCATATATTGAGATGATGCATTGCCATCTATTGAGATGATGCATTGCCATCTATTGAGATGATGCATTTCCGGGGGGGGGGTCCTAGTGTCCACTTGTTCCCAGTGCCTGCTCTAAAAGGAACCTCTGGGTACAGATTTCGTCATGTGAACGCCCTTATGGCTTTCAGAACATAGAAATGACAAAAATTGCTCTGTCCTCCAGGCTTAAGATAGAGAAAGCCTATGACAGTGGGTGACATCACACTTGGCTGACCCCCTCACCATGGTTATGCTGGTGAGGGGCTAGGGGGGCCCCTAGTGATCCATAGGGTGACTGCAGCGATAAAACATTTATCACCTATTCTGCATAGACATAATGACTGGATTTTGGGTACAAACCCTGGAGACTCACTATTTTCCTAAAGGTTTCCAGTTCAGTCTGGTAAATTTGAATATAATTGTTGTCATACATTTTACCTATTGGTCCCAGAGACTGGTAATTGGATTCCTGAGGAGTCCAGAAGATTCCGTGTCTCCACAATACCTACATTATCTCCCATCTTCTCTGTGACATGAGATGTAATACACGTTAACATGGTATTGCTTTCCTATTAACCCTTACATTTTCTTTCCAACAGGCCGGTCCAAGCCCTGCAATGTGCTGACAATCCTGACCATGCTGCCTGCAATCGCTGCAATTACCAATAAGTTAACTCATTGCTAAGTAAAAAAAAAGGATGATTTACCTGCATTTTGTTACCTGATATCATGCGCTTTGGCCTTTCCAAGGTATATGTAAAATACTTGGTTAGTAAAGATCAGTGGCTCAGATTAATTTAAAGGGGTATTCCAGGAAAAAACTTTTTTTTTATATATATATATATCAACTGACTCCAGAAAGTTAAACAGATTTGTAAATTACCTCTATTAAAAAATCTTAATCCTTTTAGTACTTATGAGTTGCTGAAGTCGAGTTGTTCGTTTCTATCTTAGTGCTCTCTGATGACACGTGTCTCGGGAACCGCCCAGTTTAGAAGCAAATCCCCATAGCAAACCTCTTCTACTCTGTGCAGTTCCCGAGACAAGCAGAGATGTCAGCAGAGAACCCTGTTGCCAGACAGAAAACAACAACTCAACTTCAGCAGCTGATAATTATTGAAAGGATTAAGATTTGTTAATAGAAGTAATCTACAAATCTGTTTTACTTTCTGGAGCCAGTTGATATATATAAAAAAGTTTTTTCCTGGAATACCCCTTTAAGAATACTTTACCAGCACTGCGGGCTGTTGTTTTTTTTTTTTTTTTCATATCATGCACACTCACTATCATTAGTCAGTCATTCACTTGGTCATGTGATCACTATTTTGACCCACAGAAATGTACATGGCTTAATGCAGGGTTTTAAAAACAGTGTGTCTCCAGCTGTTGCAAAACTACAACTCCCAGCATGTCCAGACAGCCTTTGGCTGTAAAGTCCTGGGTCAGCTGATTTCCTGTGAACTACAGGATGATGACATCATCACCTATTAGATGCCTCCTGCTAACTAACAGATCCCTCCCCTCCCTGATCTGTATACTGCTGCTATTTATATGAGATCAGAATATATAGTAGATATGCACTCCTCCTGAGGCTGTGTAACACATTGTGTTTTTTTTTTTTTATTGCTGAGAGTTCCCTAATTGTGAAAGTCATGGCAAAAATGTGTCACTTTTTGTTACCACAATTTTGCAGCAGAAACAGTCAAGATGCAGAGAAATGTGTGTAAAATGCAGTAAAAATTCAACATGCAAAAAGACTTCAAATCTGCATTAAAAAAAAACTTGGCTATGGCAATATCTCTCTTAAAAAACACACTTTGAATAAGAAAACGCATCAAAACTGCACATAATGTGAACAGACCTCTACCAGGGTGAACATCAGCAACAACAGCATGATTAGACGACCAGGTGCAGTGATCAAACGCTACACCTAAATCTAGAGGATTCATGGGAAATGTAGGCCGCATTACATGGAATTGCTGCACTATCTAAGCAAAGAAAAAAAATGTGTTTCTTTAATGTGTAGTCACTGGCGGCCACATTTCAGCCTCATATGGTGGGCTGTTTATGTGGCCTCACCCTACATGAGAATCAAGGCTGAAATCAATAAGTCTACATCCCGCATCTCCTACCTCAAAGCCACTGGCTGTTCGGACATGGTGGGAGTTGTAGTTTCAAGCTCCATACCGAATCTACATGAAGAACGAGAACATTAGCAAAACCCCAGTGTATACAGACTACATGTGATTGTAAATATTTTTATGTGATGTTTGTAGTTAACAAACTAGCAATAAACCACTATATACCACTAGATCAGTGTTTTTCCAACCGTGTGTCTCCAGCTGTTGCAAAACTACAACTCCCAGCATGCCCGGACAGCCTTTGGCTGTCCGGGCATGCTGGGAGTTGTAGTTTTGCAACAGCTGGAGACACACAGTTTGGTAACAACTAGATATATTAGTAGTACTAGTAATAAAAAAAAATACTTTCACTTATGTTGTATTACATAGCTGTACCAGTAGAGGGTGCCAAAGTCTTTTTCTGTGCCAACACCAATAAATATGTTGCACTGCCTATTTTGTCCACTAGATGGTGATATAGTTCAAGATAAAGAATTACATGATGTTAACGAAGTAAAGGATGAGGATTCAATGTGCAGCAAAGGAGAAGTCTCATACTGAAAAACGTATCCCCTATCCGCATAGGTCAAAGGGAGTCCGACTGCGATCTCCTGTACGGGGCCCCGGCTCTATCCGGCCACCACGTCCCCTTCATATATCTCTGTGGGAGAGCTGGAGATATCCGAATGGCTCTCCTATAGTCAATATATGAAGGGGGTGTGGCAGGTCCCCCAATTCAGGCAGGGGTTGTGACGCTGCATTCCCAGGGAGAGTCAGAAAAACTATGGATAGAGAGGAAACAGAAAAGAGCGCAACAGTGTGCCGTTACTCCTAGCAACCGTGGATGAGTGTGAAGACGTGGATGAGTGTGGGACAATTCTGCTCACCTTTTGGTGTTGTACTGCGGGTACAACACTATATAGCGTAGTATATGAAAAGCTTGGGAGTGCTGCCACGTCACCTTCCCCGTCTTAAGATGATCCTAGGCGGTCTCGGAAATGGAAACAACTGTGGTCTGCATTGCAGCAGAAAATATCGGTGTATTCGGACGCTCTCCTCACAGATGTAGATCAGTCCCGGATAGGACACAGATCAAATCCAGAGTGGGAAGTGATATAAGCAAATGAACTTTATTTGGCATAGAGGATAAAAAAAAACAATAAAAAGGCCGTATCACAGGGGGTGGGACTACGCGTTTCGAAGGGCGAAGAGGGGATCACGCCCTTTGAAACGCGTAGTCCCACCCCCTGTGTTACGGCCTTTTTATTGTTTTTTATCCTCTATGCCAAATAAAGTTCATTTGCTTATATCACTTCCCACTCTGGATTCGATCTGTGTCTTATCCGGGACTGACCTACATCTGTGAGGAGAGTGTCCGAATACACCGATATTGTTACGCCGAGCGCTCCGGGTCCCCGCTCCTCCCCGGAGCGCTCGCAGCGTTCTCTCATTCGCAGCGCCCCGGTCAGACCTGCTGACCGGGTGCGCTGCGATATTACTTCCAGCCGGGATGCGATTCGCGATGCGGGACGCGCCCGCTCGCGATGCGCATCTCGGCTCCCGTACCTGACCCGTTCCCCGCCTGTGTTGTCCCGGCGCGCGCGGCCCCGCTCCTTAGGGCGCGCGCGCGCCGGGTCTCTGCCATTTAAAGGGCCGCTGCGCCACTGATTGGCGCAGCAGGCCTAATCAGTATTCTCATCTGTGCACTCCCTATTTATACCTCACTTCCCCTGCACTCCCTCGCCGGATCTTGTTGCCATTGTGCCAGTGAAAGCGTTTCCTTGTGTGTTCCTAGCCTGTGTTCCAGACCTCCTGCCGTTGCCCCTGACTACGATCCTTGCTGCCTGCCCTGACCTTCTGCTACGTCCGACCTTGCTCTTGTCTACTCCCTTGTACCGCGCCTATCTTCAGCAGTCAGAGAGGTTGAGCCGTTGCTTGTGGATACGACCTGGTTGCTACCGCCGCTGCAAGACCATCCCGCTTTGCGGCGGGCTCTGGTGAAAACCAGTAGCAACTTAGAACCGGTCCACCAGCACGGTCCACGCCAATCCCTCTCTGGCACAGAGGATCCACCTCCAGCCAGCCGAATCGTGACAGATATTTTCTGCTGCAATGCAGACCACAGTTCTTTCTAGGGAGAATCAGAACCCCGTACAGGAGATTGCAGGGTCCCAGTGATCAGACCCCCCCCCCCCCCACACACACACACTGTGGATAGGGGATACGATTTTTTGTATGACATATCTGCTTTCTAAGGTTATGTTCACATCAGCGTTACGGAGCTCCATTACACATGCTGATAGCGAGGTTGGGTGGAGTTTGTCGAAACAGACGAAACGCAACAGGTCCCACTGACTAGGAATGGGGTCCATCAGGGTTGGGTTAGATGTCTGTTATTTTGAAGAATTTTAGCGGACAAAAGAAAAACGACCCACAGAATTTAGTTTTCTCTTCTAAAGTCCCATTGTTACAATGGAATTAGCGAAAGGTGCTCCGAAAGCTGAAGTGAACATAGTCTTAAAGGAAAACGGTCATCTGTTCACCCACACTTAACCCAATACACTGGGGTTATAGTGTGGGTGAACAGGAGACTGATGAGGGGTTAATGGGTTAAATCCGTATCTGCACTCTGGAGATCTTCTTCTATCTTCAATTAATTGCGCGCAGGAAGCGGGCCCGCTGGCTCAATATGAATATTCATTGTCGCAGGTCATGTGAGCACTGCACCGATTGAGCGCTCACGTGACCTCCGATAATAAATATTCAAATGGAGCTAGTGGACCCGCCTCCAGCGCGCAATTCACTGAAGATGGAAGAAGATTTCCGGAGTGCAAGTACGGATTTAACCCCTCATCGGTCTCCTGTTCACCCACACTATAACCCAGTGTTACCCACTAGCAGTGTTACCTGCTATTGTTACCTACTAGTGCGACGCAAGCTCCACTGCTGTCTCCTTCGTGAGAGGAAGGATCTTCGGCTGCAGAAGGTCCGAGAATGGACTGAGAATTTCTGGCATCATGAGGAGTGTCTTGCACGTCCAAACAGTGCCCGTTGGGTGAAGTTCATGTTTTTACGCTATTTTGATATTGGATGGATTATGTATTCCAGGAATGAAATTGCACTAAAGCATATCTTTTGATATTACATGGATAGATTCGCTGTCAGATTATACAAGGATCTGATTAACTGCATTTGATGAACAGCTAGTGGCACAAACAGCGATTACAAAAATGGGGGTCCCGAGTCCCCATTCTAAACAGCTGACTGTTGCTCCTGTACTGGGGACTCTTGTCTCTCTACCAGTTCTATATTCTTTACACAGGCAGTCCATGCAGCTGTGGTCATCTAGAGATATTGGACACTGCGAAATATATGTGCACGTACACTGAGTGCTAATTTTTATTTCACAATACAAAACCTGTTGTACAAGTGTTTAACCAGCTGCTGCACAAATTTTTGCGCATATGGTCAATTCTGTGCACCAACCAGTTGATCTGCGAACCATGTCCTCTGCAAGGCCATGATAAAGGGGCCTGTTGACCTGAAACTCGTCTGCGTTGCTGTTTTGTCCTATGTGTATTCATCAGATGCCTAATTAAACCCCCTGTTTGTACACCTCACAATGGGGCTAGAATCCTTTTTTGTTCAGTCTTACTGTCCAGAGTCTCTTTTGTCAACTAAAAATTGTCTTAAAGGGGTACTCCGGCCCCAACACATCTTATCCTTTGGATAGGGGATAAGATGTCTGATCGCGGGGGTCCTGCAGATAGGAACCCCCCACAATCTAGCATGGGGATGGAGTTGTGACGTCACGATACTCCATCCCCGTGGTCGGGAGACATAACACTGAGAGCCTCCAGCGCTTCCAGCAGTGCTTACAGGTGGGTGCTGCAAGCTAGATTGCAACGGTTCCCAGCAGCGGGACCCCGCGATCAGACATCTTACTCCCTATATTTTGAATAGGGGATAAGATGTCTTGGGGCCGGAGTACCCCTTTAATTAGAGAACCCCTTTAAATGGAACCTGTCAGCAGTTTCATGCTCCTTTAACCACGGACAGCATGAAAGAGGATGATGGTATGCTATAATTTACTCTGAAATGCTACGCAGAATCATAGTTTTTAAAGCCACCAGGAACAGGGTAAGCAGTCAGAAGGGTGGACCCTGCAGCTGCTCTCTGCCCCGCCAACCTTGAGTGACGTTATCTCTGTCAATACACACATAGTGAGAGATGTGTGACTCAAGGCCAGCGGAATGGGGACCAACCGCTGGGGACTGCAGAGTCTCATTATTTTCAATAGGATTCCGCTGCACTGTGCACACGGAGGAATAACTGCTGTGGAAAATTCTGATTTCGACCTCTGCAGAAAGAACTGGCACGTCAGTTTGTATTACTTGAAAATGCATTGTCATCTATGGAGACTGTGTATTTCTGGGCATCTATGAAATGTCCTCTGCAAATAATCTGCAGCGTGAACATACCCTAAGGGTATGCAGATAATAGAAGAAAAGACTCAGCGACTCACCATTCTGCAGAAACTTCTTTTATTCCGTCAGGAAATCACAGGAGGCACATAATGCAGGGAAGGGCAAGGAATGAGGCAGGGGGTGCGGGTGGGCACGGCACGAAACCACACTGTCCTACCCACACCCCCTGCCTCATTCCTTGCCCTTCCCTGCATTATGTGCCTCCTGTGATTTCCTGATGTTCCTCCTGTGATTTCTTCTATTATCTGCATTGAATGAGATTCCTATACTGGCTGCACCACCTGAATCTGCACATGAACTGTCCGGTTTTATCTTTGGTCGCTGCCCACACTGTGGTCTGATTGTTGCGGTAGTGCCACTACTGTTGTTCTTACAAGTATTCGTTTGATACCCTAAGGGTATATTTACACATAGCATATATGCTGCAAATGTCTCGCAAGCAAATCCGCAGATAAAATCTGTAGCATGTAATCAGCGAATCTGAACATTTGCTTTATTCTTATTATTATATTATATTATATACAGCATCAATTCTGCAAAGAAATCCTCAGCACCATAGCACTGGGTGTACACATAGAATATCATAGTATACATATAGGGGGAGATTTATCAAAACCTGTCCAGAGGAAAAGATACTGAGTTGCCCATACAACTTCCTGTGGAGCATATAGCATATGATAAGTACTGGAAGGATTAATATTTTTCAATAAAAGTCGTTTACAAATCTGTTTAACTTTCTGGAGCCCGTGATTTGATTTGAAAACATTTCCCCCCCCCCGGAGTACCCCTTTAAGGGAAACCACAGTGTGTAATTAGGGAGTTTATCTCAGTGTATACACTATGGGGGAGATTTATCAAAACCTGTCCTGAGGAAAAGTTGCTGAGTTGCCCATAGCAACCAATCAGATCGCTACTTTCATTTTTCAGAGGCCTGTTCAAAAATGAAAGAAGCTATCTGATTGGTTGCTATGGGCAACTCAGCAACTTTTCCTCTGGACAGGTTTTGATAAATCTCCCCCATGTGTGAACATACCCTTAAAGTAGAAATAAGGCTTAGCATTCCATTGATACATAAGCTTGGACTGCCATCTTTACATGTCCCTGTATTATGTGATATTACTATGGTCCTGCTGTCCATAATAGCGGGTGCTGAAATCTCATTTGTAATATGGTCTTGTGAAGACAACCTGACTGTCTATGTTTGCTGCACAACTACACACCTTTACACACTGTAACAGGGGGAGATTTATCAAAACCTGTCCAGAGGAAAAGTTGTCCCAGTTGCCCATAGCAACCAATCAGATCGCTACTTTCATTTTTAACAGGCCTCTTCAAAATGAAAGGAGCGATTTGATTGGTTGCTATGGGCAACTCAGCAACTTTTCCTCAGGACAGGTCTTGATAAATCTCGACTGTCTAAGGAAAATTCAAGGAGTCTGCTTCACGTCTGCTTGTACAAACATGTCTCCTAACCTGACACTAATACAGTAACAAGAGGAGGAAGTACTGTGAGAGGAATGATACATAATAGTATAGTTATATACGCCTGCAGGATTTGTATGTGGCGCAGCAGTCAGATCTAAGCTTTATTACTATCCGCAGTCACATACAATATAATGGCGGAGACTTATCACAAAGGTGGAGGTGCACTCTGTATCCACTATCCACAATTAATACATCAGGCGTTGCTTTAAATCATGCTTTCCAAACTGTGGCCCCCCATGTGTTGCATAACTACAATTCCCAGCATGCCCGGACAGCCAACGGCTGTCCGGGCATGCTGGGAGTTGTAGTTTTGCAACATCTGGGGGGCCACGGATTGGAGACCACTTTGTGCCAGTTTTGATGTCTTCGCTATTCTGTTCAGTGGTAAAAACGTTACACTGGCCCGGTGATAATTTACTTTCTACAGACTAGTACAGTCATATTGTTATGGAACTCCAACTTTAAAGCGTACCTGCCATATCACAGAAAAAAATAATGCTTATATATATGTTCTGCTGCTCACTCAGTCTCACATCCACTGCTCAGGAAGGGGCGTGATCAAAGAAAGCACTAAGCCTGCCCTCACTCACCATGCATTGACTATCTCCCTGAGTCTGCTGTGCTTTGCCGTGTCTCTTCATCCATTCACTGCAGGCTGCTCTGTAACCCCCTCCTCTCTGTTTTTATGCTGCAGTTTGATAGGACAGGAGTGAACACAGAGAAGTGCTAGCCTCACCTTTACTTACTGGACTTTTTCCCAACCTGTGTATCAGCGAGGAAAAAAATGATGCTCTCAAAGAGGTGGTATTTCACTGTATATAATACATGGTTCTACTATATATATATATATATATATATATATATATATATATATATGCAATTAACAAGTATAATTCTACTTCTACATTCTTTCCACTTCGAAATATCATGTGCTTGAAAACTATCTACAGTTGAAGCTGGGCTTACACATGTTCAGGCTGTATACATTACTAGTATACTGGATGTCTGGATGCTGGCAAAATAGTATGGCAGTGTATATCTTGACATACCTGTGGAATGCCCACTGACTTAAAAGGGGTACTCCGATTAAAAAAAAAAAAAAGTAAATCACCTGGTGCCAGAACTGGTGCCAGAATTAGGGTGCGTTCACACTACGTTTTCTCCCATACGGGAGCGCATACGGCAGGGGGGTGCTAAAACCTTGCGCTCCCGTATGTAATTCATTTCAATGAGCCAGCCGGAGTGAAACGTTCGGTCCGGTCGGCTCATTTTTTGCGCCGTATGCGCTTTTACGACCGGACCTCAAACCGTGGTTGACCACAGTTTTAGGTCCGGTTGTAAAAGCGCATACGGTGCAAAAATGAGCCGACCGGACCGAACGTTTCACTCCGGCCGGCTCATTGAAATGAATGACGTACGGGAGCGCATCCGAAGGCATACGGGAGCGCGAGGTTTTAGCTCCCCCCTGCCGTATGCGCTCCCGTATAGGAGAAAACTTAGTGTGAACCCAGCCTTAAACAGATTTGTAAAATACTTAATCCTTGCAGTACTTATCAGCTGCTGTATACTACAGAGAAATTTCTTTTCTTTTTGAATTTCATTTCTGTCTGACCACAGTGCTCTCTGCTGACACCTCTGTCCATATCAGGAACTGTCCAGAGCAGGATAGGTTTGCTATGGGGATTTGCTCCTGTTCTGGATAGTTCCTGACATGGACAGAGGTGTCAGCAGAGAACACTGTGGTCAGAAATTCAAAAAGAAAACAACTTCCTGTGGAGCTGATAAGTACTGGAAGGATTAAGATTTTTTAACACAATGAATTTACAAATCGGTTTAACTTTCTGGCACCAGTTGATTTAAAAATAGTTTTCCACCGGAGTACCCCTTTAAAGGATCAAACAGTCTACTACAGACATTTGGTCCATTTCCCGAATGTATATGTTTATTTTGCACAGCACAAGAAGCTGGGCGCCGGCACCACTGAATAATGTAGTAGAGAAATTATGCATACAGGGCAAAGAAACTCTACCATACACTATAAAACAGCATACACTTGTGGAAATAAAGAAAATAAGCTATACTGACAAAAGAAGCTCACTCAGTTAATACAAATATTTTTGATAAATGGACTAAATGTTGTCACTAGTAAACCATTTGGTCCATTAAAGTGAATGGATAGGCCACACTGTATACTTCGGCATGCCTGTTTTGTCAATATACTGATGCATAATGGTGACGCAGAGCCCAAGAGAGGTTAGGTTCACATCTGCGTCAAAGCTCTGTCACAGAGTCCAAACAGACTCCACCAGACCCTATATACATTAATAGGGTGTCCCTGGTTTCCGTCTCTTTGCAGCATTTGTTGTCCGCTCATGTCTTGCTAATTGAACGAATTCTGTGTATGGAGCACCAATGCAAATGAATAGTAGTATATAACAGTATACAGGGGTGGACTGACAACACTCAGGGCCCCCAGACCAAAAAAAAGCAAGGACCCCCTGTAATGCTCTGCTGCTGGTCACACTTCTGCCCCTATTCTACCCAAATCCCTCCACCACCCCTACACACAAAATAAACAAAATTTTATATATAAGAAATACTTCAAGGTAGGTAAAATAATTTTCCATGACCAATAGTGTTGCTCGCGAATATTCGCAATTCGAATTTTATTCGTGAATATCGCAAATTCGCGAATATAGCGCTATATATTCGTAATTACGAATATTCGTTTTTTTTTTTTTTGTTTTTTTTTTCACAGTACACATCACAGTCTGGAATCATCCCTCTCTGCTTCCAGCTTGTGTGGTGTAAAGAAGGCTCTAATACTACTGTGTGAGACCGGTGTGCGAACTTTCGCATATGCGAAAATTTGCATATGCAAATGTTCACATATGCGAATTTCCGCATATGTTAATTTTCGCACACGCGAATATTCGCATATGCGAAAATCAAACGAGGATATTACGAATATGCGAATATTCGCGAATATGACGAATATTCGTCCATATATTCGCGAATATTCGCGAATTTGAATATGGCCTATGCCGCTCAACACTAATGACCAATAATACCAGTATATAAGGAGTATTGTAAGGACAATGTTGGTGTAAAGTAGAATATATTTTACCCCCGTTTGCTTGGTGTATTTGCACAGTTGCTCAAAAGGACATGATACATTTTGCTCAACTATAGAAACCAGTGAGCTGCAGAGACTGGTTCAAGCTTTGTGCTCTAGCATCTGACACTTTTGTACATGTCCTATTGTTGGTTTGCGCAAAAAAAGTAGGCTGTGTGCAAAAAAAACATTTCTAAATTTAATTTTCGCAAATAATAAATACAGCTCCATTGCAAAAAGTAGGGTATGGTGCACCAAACAGTAGACAACTTTGAAAGAGGTTCTACCAAAAATTGTGCAAATAAACTGCGCAAAAAATGCAATTGCGCAAAATTTGCAGGGACATTTAGAACACTGAAGTGGTGTAAAGCCAATGATAAATGTCCCCCAGGATGTGTATACCATATAAGTGATTACAGTTACAGCAAGGGACTCACAATTACGTCTTTCCTTTTCTTCTCCATTCGGATCAGACCGCCATGTCAATCTGCAGGACAAACATGTTAGACTCTGCATTTTTCCACAAACTGTAATAATGCCCTCCTTGGTGTCCTGCACAGTAAAAGGGCAGGTAGGTAGGTAGCCAGGTAAATAGTTAATTAGGTAAGTAGATCAGGAAGCCAGATATGTAGGTAGGTGACTAGCCAGGTAGTTAGGCAGCCATATATGAAGGCCAGGCATGTACATAGTTAGGTAGCCACGAAAAACAAGGTGATTTTGCAGCACTACTTAGCTTGATGAAAAAAATAGTCGGGTGCCAGCTCCAAATGAACTTGATCAAAGTCCCAAAATTAATCCATCCAAAGAAATGGTGCAGCACTCCGTAAGTAAATCCAAGGTGCAAAAAAGATTTATTCACTTCACATCATAGCATAGCAACGTTTCAGATCACACAGGATCCTTTTTCAAGCTCATACAAACACACATTAGGGGGTAATAAATACCCAAGTGAACATTTCAATCATGGTATAATAATTATAGTGCCAATTAATAAAAAGTGTACGAAAAGTGCATATTTAGTGCATCATATTACAAGTATAAGGCATTAGTGCAATATATAAATAAAGTGCATACGTGTATATTAAAATCATTAAAATAGCTTGAAAGATACAGTTAATATTATACAAACATAGTTAATTGCACACACATGTCTGTCATATTGTATAATCATACCCATGTGTGGCAAACATAAATCATAAACATAAACACTGGCACGGAGAAGGAGGAACGCTCACCTATTGTAATGCATAATGGCGCCGGCAAGCGCGAGGCAATCTCTACTGCGCAAGTGCAGAGAGTTGTGACGGGATCTGTGTGGGGATGTCAGCTGACTCACCCGATCACGTGTTCCACGTCATTGTGTTGTTCTTGTATCACATGACCGTCGTCATGGAGACGGGCAACGCCAACTTGTGCTCTCTCCATGCTACTTGGTCAGACATAAACTATCGCATATTGATATATTAGGAGATCTGCCATGTTATTTGTATTTAATCTATATATGTGGCTACCGAATATAAAGTGAATACAAATATATATATTATTATATAAAAAGATCTCTTATATAAAAAATATTTTTATATATTGTGTATATGTGAGAAAAAAATATTCTCTATTAGGATGCAGTAATAACGGGTCCATGTGGGCAAAAACCCAGCATAACTCAGAGTTATATAGAGATAGCATTAAGAGAGCTAAAAATAATTAAAAAATATTATTATGCAAAGAAAAGAGCAAGAGAGAGAAAAAGAAAGAGAAAAAGAGATAATAGAAAATAAAATTAATATAGTAAATAAATAAAATTATAATAAAAAAAATATAACAAACAATGAAAAATCAAAAATCAAAAATCAAAAATAGAAAATAAATAAAAATAATAAATATAAATATATTGCAAAATAAAATTACTAAAAGATATAAAACATAAAAAGTAAAAAAATAAAGAAAATATTTAATTTGATCTTGGATCATCACAGATGAGAAGAACTCCATGCCTTCCTTAATGAAATCGATGACAAGATCAAATTTACAATGACCCAATCTTTAGATAGCGTTAACTTTTTGGATGTCCTGGTGGTCAAGAAAGATAATCAGTTACAAACAAGACTTTATGTTAAACCTACAGACAAAAATACACTACTGCATTTTCAGAGCTGTCACCCTCGACAGATGGTCAATTCGCTGCCGTTTGGCCAAATGTTAAGGGTGAAAAGGATAGTTAATGAAGAAGAAGCCATGAAGAAGTCCCTTGACCACATGACGTCCAAATTCATAGAACGCAAATATCCAAAACATCTTATTGAGAAACATAGAAATAGAGTGGAGGCCCTGGATAGAGAATCCACTCTACAAACTAGAATAAGAGACCCAGTGAAAAGGATTCCCTTTACTTCTACATATAACACTAGAAGCGGATCAATCTCAAAAATTTTAAACCAACATTGGTACATTCTAAGTAGGAGCTATCCTAATATTGAAGAATTTACATCTAGACCACTTATGTCATATCGTAGGACACGTAATTTAAGGGATAGACTTGTTCAATCAGAAGTCAAGAATAAAAAGAGATCAGGTCAAACGTTCTTGACATCTAGAAGACTGGGATCCTTCCCATGTCTTTCTTGTGTCAATTGTAAACTTATGTCTAAAGGTTCAACGTTTACCCACCCAGGCACAGGCAAAATATACAATCTCAAACACTTTCTTACATGTGATTCGACATGGGTAATATATATACTTATGTGCCCATGTGATCTGATATATGTAGGCCAAACTACCTGGAGCTTAAAAGTTAGATTGAATAATCATAGATATAGCATTAGAAAGAAGAAGTTAGACCTCCCTGTGTCCAAGCACTGTACGGAGGCTGGACACACGGAGAATGATATAAAATTCATGGCGATTGATTGCATACCAGTACCTGCCAGAGGTGGTGATAGACTTGCTCTACTCCGTAAGCGAGAACTATGGTGGATCCACCAATTGGACTCACTACGTCCGAAAGGTCTTAATGTAGACTTTAATATAGTGTAACCATGATGAATTCTTGAGTCCACTCAACAGTATATGATAAATAGACACACATTTTATTATTTACTCTGTAATTAAAATATACTTGTATGTTCTACTTACACTATTTTTTTATTATTATTTTTTAGGTAGATTATGGAATTATATCTGGATGGAGGAGGAGGAACATCTCAACAATTTGAATTCTATCAAGAAATTAATGTAATTTGACATCAATTTTATGATTATTGAAGGGAGACCTGCCATCTTGTTTGATAAAATTAATAAAATATAGACTTCTTTAAGAAGATATATATGAGAGATATTTATAATTTTTTCTAATATTTTCGTAGTTGTGATGCAGTTGATGGATTACCATGTGTGGGCAGTAAACATCTCTCAGAGGGATACATTCTATGTATTTATTTAATTTTCTCTCTATATTTATTATTTTGTTTTATCAATTTCTTTCATCCAAAAAATATTTTTTCTTTTTTTCCCTTTCTTTTGTTTTTTTTGAGTAATTTGACAATTTTGTTTTGTTTTTTATTTTCTTTTTTAGTTTACATTTTTGTTTTTGAAAACAATAAGGAATGAAAATGGGGGGACCCACCCAGTATGATAAGTCGCTGCTGAAATAGCGGGCGCGCTCCATCATTGGACTATGGTGAAGAGAGCCTCTGGACAAGGGTCTAGCGACCTAACTCTGAAGGCTCTCTCTTTGACTGATGTCAGGGGATTCATTGATAGTGTGCCCCCGGGCACTGGTCCCATGGCACCAGGAGTAGATATTAATAGGGATTCTATATGGGTCCCCTTATCCTGAAAAAATCTAGAGACCACTGAGCATTCATGTGATGATCCATGATCAAATTAAATATTTTCTTTATTTTTTTACTTTTTATGTTTTATATCATTTAGTAATTTTATTTTGCAATATATTTATATTTATTATTTTTATTTATTTTTTATTTTTTATTTTTCATTGTTTGTTATATTTTTTTATTATAATTTTATTTATTTACTATATTAATTTTATTTTCTATTATCTCTTTTTCTCTTTCTTTTTCTCTCTCTTGCTCTTTTCTTTGCATAATAATATTTTTTAATTATTTTTAGCTCTCTTAATGCTATCTCTATATAACTCTGAGTTATGCTGGGTTTTTGCCCACATGGACCCGTTATTACTGCATCCTAATAGAGAATATTTTTTTCTCACATATACACAATATATAAAAAGATTTTTTATATAAGAGATCTTTTTATATAATAATATATATATTTGTATTCACTTTATATTCGGTAGCCACATATATAGATTAAATACAAATAACATGGCAGATCTCCTAATATATCAATATGCGATAGTTTATGTCTGACCAAGTAGCATGGAGAGAGCACAAGTTGGCGTTGCCCGTCTCCATGACGACGGTCATGTGATACAAGAACAACACAATGACGTGGAACACGTGATCGGGTGAGTCAGCTGACATCCCCACACAGATCCCGTCACAACTCTCTGCACTTGCGCAGTAGAGATTGCCTCACGCTTGCCGGCGCCATTATGCATTACATTAGGTGAGCGTTCCTCCTTCTCCGTGCCAGTGTTTATGTTTATGATTTATGTTCGCCACACATGGGTATGATTATACAATATGACAGACATGTGTGTGCAATTAACTATGTTTGTATAATATTAACTGTATCTTTCAAGCTATTTTAATGATTTTAATATACACGTATGCACTTTATTTATATATTGCACTAATGCCTTATACTTGTAATATGATGCACTAAATATGCACTTTTTGTACACTTTTTATTAATTGGCACTATAATTATTATACCATGATTGAAATGTTCACTTGGGTATTTATTACCCCCTAATGTGTGTTTGTATGAGCTTGAAAAAGGATCCTGTGTGATCTGAAACGTTGCTATGCTATGATGTGAAGTGAATAAATCTTTTTTGCACCTTGGATTTACTTACGGAGTGCTGCACCATTTCTTTGGATAGTTAGGTAGCCAGGTATGTAGGTAGGTAGCAAGATATGTAGATAAGTAGTTAGGCAGCCAGGTATGTAGGTAGTTAGCCAAGTAGTTAGTCAAGTACGTAGCCAGCACCACCCTCCACCCAGTGGCGGATCCAGAGTCTAGTCTCAGAGTATTTTGTGTTAGCGGACAGAAAATAAGATGTTGCTTACGGAAGTTACAGGTAGGTAATGTCCCCAGGAGGTAGTGCCCCCTAGTAGATCATGCCCCCAGGTAAATAATGTCCCCCAGGTAGGTAGTCATGCCCCCTGTAGGTAAATCCCCCAGATAGCTGACTCTGTATGAAAACCCCCTATGTAGTTAGTAGGTAGCCCTCCTATTAGTATGGTAGTTTGTAGGCAGCAGAGTTCTCTCACATTAGGTGTAGGCAGCAGAGTTCCCCCATAGTAGGTGTAGGCAGCAGAGTTCCCCATAGTGGGGTAGACAGCAGAGTTCCACCACAGTGGGTGTAGGCAGCAGAGTTCCCCCACAGTGGGTGTAGGCAGCAGAGTTCCCTCACAGTAGGTGTAGGCAGCAGGGTTCCCCACAGTAGGTGCAAGCAGCTGAGTTCCCCCACAGTAGGTGTAGACAGTAAAGTTCCTCCACAGTAAGTGTAGGCAGCAGGGTCCCCCCACAATAGGTGTAGGCAGCAGGGTCCCCCCAGAGTAGGTGTAGGCAGCAGTTTTTCCCCCTCCCCCAGCAGGTGCAGTCAGCAGAGTTATTCCCCCTAACCCCCCCCCCCCCCCCATTTCTAGTAGGAGTAGGCAGCAGAGTTAGAGTCCCCCAGTAGGTGTAGACAACAGATTTTTCCCCCTCCCCCCAGTAGGTGTAGACAGCAGAGTCCGCCCCCCCCAGTAGGTGTAGGCAGCAGAGTTCCCCCCCAGTAGGTGTAGGCAGCAGAGTTTCCCCCCCCCTTCCCATGTTGAAAAAAAAATCATGATCTTCTCCTCCAGAGCGCAGCAGGGGCCCGCGTCTTTCTTCCTCCACAGTGCAGGGGCTGATGAGTGACATCATCGGCGCCTGCACTGCTTGCTGCGTGGGGGCGGAGGTCACTTCTTCTCTGAGTAGGCCGCATATGCGGCTCACACAGAAGGGACGTCTTTTCCTGTATGTGCGAGTCCCGCACACACAGGAGAAGGCAGCGCCATCTGCTGGGGATCCGGGACAAGTGTCCTGGGTCCTCAGTAGCGGCGGGCCCTTAACCCGTCCAGGCCCTCGGACCACGTCCGATCGGACCTGCCTGTCAGTATAAGAGTACATTTACATGTTCAGAATTTGTATATATGAAAAAGGATTTGCACCAGAAATCCAAGAATCACACTTTTTTGCAATTTGCTGGTGGATCTGCACAAGGTTTAGCCGCATTTTATTATTCTCACTGATGACTGTTTTTCTTAAAATCCCATTTAGTCTGCATTCACATCATGTTTGGGGCATACAACAGCAATATCTGGGTGGGACTGCCAGACTTGAGGGTCTACCAAGAAGCTGCAGTCGTTACATCCGTGTTAGACTTGATCTGGCAGGAGGATTTTAAAAAATGGGTATCTATAATGGCTCCCCCACCATAGACTTGTATTGAGGGGGCAGAGCGTGACGTCATGAGGGTGGCAGAGCCGTGACGTCACGATACTCCGTCCCCTGCATTGCCCGTCATCAACCACAGAGTGATCCTCGCTCTGTGCAGCTGAGAAGCGGTGGGACCCCTGTGATCAGACATCTAGGGGCAGAGTACCCCAAATTTTTTATTTATTTATACAGTTATCACTTTTCTGGGCACTAGTAATCATGCAATATTACATGAGATGCTTTCACCAGAGTTTTCCGAGAAGTAAAATTTGGTGCCAAAATCAGCAATTTTGGCAAAAAAACCAATCCAATCCAAGTGGCATGAAAATGAACTCTCACGGATTTTCATATTTTTAAAGCCGCACAAGAGACCTTTGAAAATGTGAGGAGAAAAAAAAGTGTAATTAATATCAGTGTAACAGAAATTACAGTAGTTTTTGACTATCTCCCCCAATGTCTTGCTCAGCTATGGTGAAGGAAAAGAACTATAAGATTATCTTGAGATGGTAGGGAACCCTCCTCCATATATGGTGGAGCTGACCAAACATCCGGGTCTTCTGGGACAAAATATTTGACCAAATATTCGAGGTATGTAGGCGATACAGTACAAAATACACCTCAAATTGCTTTATTGATGTTGTTTAATGGCCCAGTGGGAACTTTGAGATTTTGTTTGGCAGCCGCCAGATTAGTAATACAAAGACATTAGTGTAGACAAGTGGTCCCCTCCCTTAGTGAATGGTTTATGGAACTTGCTCAGATCATGAGAGTCGAGGAAGGTATGGCAGTGGCACAGGGTCAAACTGAGTTATATCATAAAATTTGGAGTAAGTGGCTTTTCTTTACAGAAACATCAGAGTTTCCTCGGCTGCTCCTTTATTGAACATGAGCTTATGGAGCAGCAGGGAGAGAGACTCTTCCTTCCCTTTTTTTTTTCTCTTTCCTTCTCGCACTTTTCCTTCATTCCTATATGTTGGGGTGTGTGTGTGTGTGTGTGTGTGGGGGGGGTGACAGGTTTTTTGAACATGAGCTAATGGAGCAGCAGGGAGAGAGACTCTTCCTTCCCTTTTTTTTTTCTCTTTCCTTCTCTTACTTTTCCTTTATTCCTGTATATTGGGGTGGGGGGGGGGGGGGGGTGACAGGTTTAAGTGTGCAGCGGTCACCCCAACCCTGGGCGGGGGCTTATTAGTAGAATGATGTAGAGTAGTTGCCTATTTTTCTTCTGGGGTGGCCAAGTTATGTTCCTGTAGTAACAACATAATTATAATTGCTATTTTGTGTGTAATCACAGGTATTGACATTTTTGAAAATGAATAAAAATGATTTAAATTAAAGCACAGGTAAAAGTCTGTGTATTTATAAAATGCCAATATTCAGGAATAAACCCTCTGAATGTTCCTGAAAATATTACAATATTCAGTTCATTCCAGTTCGTGTTTTATGCGGATTCCAATTTCCAGTCAGTCCTTATAAATGATGACAGAACAAAGACTCCTTGTAACTCTTGTGACTCCTTGTAAATCATGCAGCGTGCGGTATTACTAACCTCTGAATGCTGTGTGTTGTGTAAACCTTGTAGAGAGGTGCTTGAGGGTTACATGTGGTCGGTGAACATCTCGCCTGCCATGTGCCTGAGAACTAATATGTTTTATTTGGCATTGACCAATGTTTCTTTAAATCTATCATGTAGCGCTACTAGGTGTACAGGGAAATGTTTAGGCACTTTGCATACTACAGAATTTCTGCCCGGGAGATTCTGGCGCTGCATCCTTCTATTATCTTCAATGCAGTTCTGCTGCACTGTGCACACTGAAGATTTTCATGGTAGAATCTTAAATTCCAAACTGATAAATAAACATGTTCAACCCATTGGCGGAATTTCGCCCGGAACTGCATTGCTGTCAATGGGGATGGCGCATAATTGCAAGGTCATAGCAGGTGGAAGGTGTGCAGGGAGCCTTACATTCTAAACAGCTAGCTCTGCTAACTCTCTCACCTACATGCATGTTCGGATTGGGAGGGTGTGCATTTATTAGTAAGAAGGGAGTAAAAGACACCAATGTCATCATTCCTCTTGGCCCTCCACACATAGTTCAGTGACTTTACTAGGTATGACTTGTCAGGTGCTATGACTATGTGCATTATTCCTGTGCTATGAAGTGCTTTGTCTCTGTATTGTGATATCATTTTATGCCTGTACTGTTCATCACTGTTTGTGTTTCTCCTGTGATAGATCTATCTCCTTGATAGATTATTATTAAAGGGGTACTCCGGCCCTAAGACATCTTATCCCATATCCAAAGGATAGAGGATAAGATGTCTGATCGCGGGTATCCCGCCACTGGGGACCCCCGCAATCTCTCCATGGTCGTGAGGCTTCAGACACAGAGCGATCATCACTTTGTGCAGCTGAGACAGTTTTACAACATGAATCCATTAACTTCAATGGAACTGAGCTGCAGAAGCACACCCAAACTGGAGACAGACAGGGAGAGGTCTTTGAAAGTAAAAAGGCCTGTTTTTTTTTTATTCCTGGAATACCCCTTTAACCTCTAATATGCTTCATACAATCTCCTTTTTATAGAAACCACTAGGGGTCCCCATACCATCCGAAACATAACCCTGTCCAGCAGCATCATCTTTGACCCAGCTTAAGAATAGGCTGGGACAAAGTCCAGGAAGTGAGGGTGGGACTAGAACTCCTCTGTGCTCACTCCTGTCCTGTCTATTAGACTCCTGTCTGAAAACAGAGAGGAGGGGGTTACAGAACAGCCTGTAGAGACTGGGTGAAGAGATCCAACACATCACAGCAGACTCAGGGAGGAAGTGAATGCATGATGAGCAGTGGATGTCAGAATGAGTGAGCAGCAGAACAGAGGGATTTGCGAGCCACATACAGAAGCTAGACACATGCAAAAGACATGTATAGCATTTTCTATGATTTTACAGGTGCACTTTAAAGTGTCAGTAACAATAAAGCTGATTGTGCCTCTACGTGAGAAAACAAAATATTTCTGTTTACTAAAGAAAAGTACCTGCAACATTCCAGCAAGAGTGTCAGGTCCCTTGTTGCAGGCTGTAATACTGTGCTTATATACACTCACTGTGCAGTTAACTTGCTAGCACAGGTTTACTTGATTGGCTGTATATTTTTTTCCCCTAACTCTGTTTACTGGTTAAAGAGGTACTCCACTGGAAAACATTTTTTTTTTTTTTTTATAAATCAACTGATGACAGAAAGTTAAACAGATTTGTAAATTACTTCTATATAAAAATCTTAATCCTTCTAGTACTTATCAGCTGCTGTATGCTCCACAGGAAGTTCTTTTCTTTTTGAATTTCTTGTCTGTCTGACCACAGTGCTCTCTGCTGACACCTCTGTCCATGTCAGGAACAATCCAGACCAGGAGAAGTTTGCTATGGGGATTTGCTCCTACTCTGGACAGTTTCTGACATGGACAGAGGTGTCAGCAGAGAGCACTGTGGTAGACAGAATGGAAATTCAAAAAGGAAAGAACTTCCTGTGGAGCATACAGAAGCTTATAAGTACTGCATGGATTAAGATTTTTTAATAGAAGTAATTTACAAATCTGTTTAACTTTCTGTTATCAATTGATTAAAAATAAAAAAATATTCCAGTGGAGTGCCCCTTTAACACCTTCCTAGTGCCAGATCCCCTAAAAAGCTGATACCTGTCTTGTGTCTCACCAGCATGGAGCTAGCTTTATCTACAATTTATCAAGGATCTCTGATGTCCATATACCAGTGTTTCAAAACCAAGGTGCCTCCAGCTGTTGCAAAACTACAACTCCCAGTATGCCCGGACAGCCTTTGGTTTCCGGGCATGCCGGGAGTTGTAGTTTTGAAATAGCTGAAGGCACCCTGGCCGGGGAACATTGCCAAATACTCATTCATACTTCCTTGCTGTGGTTTATGGTGGCACGTCTCTATTTCCACATTACATCACAGATAAGACAGAAAGCTACAGTGTAGCTACATCATTTCTTCCTATACCTCTGTGTGACTGTATATCTTCATTAGAGAGATAAAAAACAAAACAAAAAAAAAACAAACAGGATGCGCTCTGTAATGTGATACCTGGAAAAATGGAAATGCTGAATGTGAACCGCACTCAAGGCAAGTTGTACTCCGCCCAAGTACAACAATGGGGTAGGGTATATATGATAGTAGGTCTCTGCAGCCGCTCCACGCCACCATTCAGCATAAAACCAAGAAAGCTCCTCCAACAACTGGCGGAATCAATCAGGCACAGAGACCAAGGTAAGATGAGGGAATTTTATTACCCACAATGCAACGCGTTTTGCGGAGAATCCGCTTCCTCAGGCATGTAGGATTGGAAAAGGTACAGAGGTTATATAGGGAGAATTTACTAAGTGGGATAAAAAATGTACCATTTACAAACAACTTCACAATATATACTACACATAATATAAAACTGATGACAGGTCCATCATATGAATAGTGACAACTGCATGAAGAGACAAAACAACAACACTACAAAATGTTCACATAATTTTTTTTTATAAGTATACATATATAACAAAAAAATATAAAAGTATTAAAAATTTAGCGGTCATTTTCTAATGTCTCATTTAAACCATCCGGGAATAATGTATCCAAAAAGCTTCTCTATTGTTTAGTTTTTACACACGGTTATGAATGTGATGTGGAATGGTTTCAAGTATTGTAAGTTTTAAGTTATTGATGCATTTATAATGCTTTATGGATGGATGACGGGAAATACTGTGAAGCATAAACCCGTTTCGAACCCGTTGCGAAACAGAAATCTCTCATGCCTTTTTCCACTATTGTTAATCAAACTGATCTTGAGCCCTTGATATGTGAGCGATCAGACCAAACTCTGCCTGTCTCAGCTTCATTTTCAACATCTTCTCCTCAGATTCCATGTGCATCTAGTATATCTTGTACATCGGCTTCTTCAGATGATAATACTTTTCCATTAGAGATTACAGTCCATGAAGTTATGGATGATAGTTCCACCTCTACTTACGGATAATTATTCCACACATGAGAATTCCCCATGTTTTTTAGGCTCCCGTCCTGCGTGTGTGAACATTACCCATCCATTCCTACCACTAAAAAGTCCACCATTGAATCACATTACCCAATACTTTTCACCAGTTTACAATACTTCTCTAAAAAGAAAGGTCACCCCTGAGGGTCAAGAGAAGGGGCTAAACATAAAAATTGATCACAATACAAAAAAACAAATTATCAATGTAGAAGTTGAATTAGTCCCACCTGATATAATAGATCAGTCCAAGAAAATGTAATTGTTTAATCTTTCTTGTTATATTTTACAACCGAGCGAAATTGAACTACTAACTGAAGGTCTTTTATTTTGTCCGACAGCTTTAATAATTTTCAGCTTTTCCTGGACCTTAATAAATTTATTCTATTAAAATCATGCTCACTTTGGGGTGACACTTTTCTTAAATACAAAAACGTGATACCGAAGATGCCACCTGGCACTTTTGTGATATACCTGTAACTACAAGTACATCCTCTACATTGTCTACTAGTGGGAGCGAGAGTATTGATTCTATCAGTTCTTCTATTATAAGACATGTAGAGGTTACAACTGTTTCCTCTTTTTATCCTTTGCAACATAGGGGTTGACATTTAGAAACATTTTATTCTTTGGTTTTTAAAGAGTTGTGCAATTTACATGAGACATTAAGATTTTATGGTAATACTGACAACCTTAAAATAAGGAACGTAACATCATTAAATCACTGCAAAATAATACTTTCATCATTGTTCGCCCCGCCGTATGCCATTCATAACCGTGTGCAAAAACAAAACAATAGAGAAGCTTTTTGGATATTTCCCCTGGTTACATTATTCCCGCACGGTTTAAATGAGACATTAGAAAATGTCCCCTAAATTTTTATAAATTTTAGATACATTTTATATATTTTGTGTTATATATGTATATTTATACATTTTTTATGTGAACATTTTGTAGTGCTGTATGTTATGTCTCTTCATACAGTTGTTACTATTCATATGATGGACCTGTAATCAGTTTTTTATTATGTGTAGTATATATTGTGAAGTTGTTTGTAAAGGGTTAATTTTCTATCCCACTTAGGGTTAAAAAATGCTCTCTATATATCGTCTGTACCTTGTCCAATTGTAACACTGCTGGATGTGGGTCCTCCGACCTCTGTGGCAGATGGCACGGGCTGTATCGGGGAGCAGAGTCTAAAGTGCAGCTGGTCTTCACCAGAGCCCGCTGGATGGGCTTGCTGCACCCAGGTCGCTACCCCCGGTACGACTCGACCACACAGGAAGCTGGGCAAGACGAGGTACAGATGGATGAAGCAGAGGCATAGTCGGACTAAGCAGAAGGTCAAGGCAGGCCGCAAAGACGCGTAGTCAAATAACGTAGCGGAAGTGTCAGATATACGGGTAAGGCAAACAGACAATAGGGAACGCTTAATCTCAGGCTAGGGCACTGAAGATCCGGCAGGGAAGAGGAGGAGAAGCTGGCTTAAATAACATATGGGAAGGACCAGGCACCAATGAGTGGTGCGCTGGCCCGTTAAATGTGACGAAGCCAGCGCGCGCGTGCCCTAGGAGGCGTGCCCTAGGAGGCGTGCAGGGAACCAGAGAGCCGGGCAGCAGCAAGTAACAAACGGGTCATGAAAGATATGGCAAAGGAAAAGCTTAGGAAAAGATATGGCAAAGGAAAAGCTTAGCAAGCTGTTGTGCAGATGGTAATCCCGGCAGATGCACAAAATGAGCCATTTTAGAGAGTCGGTCCACTACAACCCAAATGACCGTTGTTACGCCGAGCGCTCCGGGTTCCCGCTCCTCCCCGGAGCGCTCGCTTCACCTCCTCCGCTGCAGCGCCCCGGTCACGTCCTCTGACCCGGGGCGCTGCGATCCTGCTGCTAGCCGGGATGCGATTCGCGATGCGGGTAGCGCCCGCTCGCGATGCGCACCCCGGCTCTCCTACCTGACTCGCTCCCCGTCTGTTCTGTCCCGGCGCGCGCGGCCCCGCTCCCTAGGGCGCGCGCGCGCCGGGTCTCTGCGATTTAAAGGGCCACTGCGCCGCTGATTGGCGCAGTGGTTCCAATTAGAGTTATCACCTGTGCACTCCCTATATTACCTCACTTCCCTTGCACTCCCTTGCCGGATCTTGTTGCCTTAGTGCCAGTGAAAGCGTTCCTTGTGTGTCCCTTGCCTGTGTTTCCAGACCTTCTGCCGTTGCCCCTGACTACGATCCTTGCTGCCTGCCCCGACCTTCTGCTACGTCCGACCTTGCTTCTGCCTACTCCCTTGTACCGCGCCTATCTTCAGCAGCCAGAGAGGTGAGCCGTTGCTAGTGGATACGACCTGGTCACTACCGCCGCAGCAAGACCATCCCGCTTTGCGGCGGGCTCTGGTGAAAACCAGTAGTGGCTTAGAACCGGTCCACTAGCACGGTCCACGCCAATCCCTCTCTGGCACAGAGGGTCCACTACCTGCCAGCCGGCATCGTGACAGTAGATCCGGCCATGGATCCCGCTGAAGTTCCTCTGCCAGTTGTCGCTGACCTCACCACGGTGGTCGCCCAGCAGTCACAACAGATTGCGCAACAAGGCCAACAGCTGTCTCAACTGACCGTTATGCTACAACAGTTGCTACCACAGCTTCAGCAGTCATCTCCTCCGCCAGCTCCTGCACCTCCTCCGCAGCGAGTGGCCGCTCCTGGGATACGCTTATCCTTGCCGGATAAGTTTGATGGGGACTCTAAGTTTTGCCGTGGCTTCCTTTCCCAATGTTCCCTGCATCTGGAGATGATGTCGGACCTGTTTCCCACTGAAAGGTCTAAGGTGGCGTTCGTAGTCAGTCTTCTGTCCGGAAAAGCCCTGTCATGGGCCACACCGCTCTGGGACCGCAATGACCCCGTCACTGCCTCAGTACACTCCTTCTTCTCGGAAATCCGAAGTGTCTTTGAGGAACCTGCCCGAGCCTCTTCTGCTGAGACTGCCCTGTTGAACCTGGTCCAGGGTAATTCTTCCGTTGGCGAGTATGCCGTACAATTCCGTACACTTGCTTCAGAATTGTCCTGGAATAATGAGGCCCTCTGCGCGACCTTCAAAAAAGGCCTATCCAGCAACATTAAAGATGTTCTGGCCGCACGAGAAATTCCTGCTAATCTACATGAACTTATTCACCTAGCCACTCGCATTGACATGCGTTTTTCTGAAAGGCGTCAGGAACTCCGCCAAGATATGGACTCTGTTCGCACGAGGCGTTTCGTCTCCTCGGCTCCTCTCTCCTCTGGTCCCCTGCAATCTGTTCCTGTGCCTCCCGCCGTGGAGGCTATGCAGGTCGACCGGTCTCGCCTGACACCTCAAGAGAGGACACGACGCCGTATGGAGAACCTCTGCCTGTACTGTGCTAGTACCGAACACTTCCTGAGGGATTGTCCTATCCGTCCTCCCCGCCTGGAAAGACGTACGCTGACTCCGCACAAAAGTGAGACAGTCCTTGATGTCTACTCTGCTTCTCCACGTCTTACTGTGCCTGTGCGGATGTCTGCTTCTGCCTTCTCCTTCTCTACAGTGGCCTTCTTGGACTCTGGTTCTGCAGGAAATTTTATTTTGGCCTCTCTCGTCAACAGGTTCAACATCCCAGTGACCAGTCTCGCCAGACCCCTCTACATCAATTGTGTAAATAATGAAAGATTGGACTGTACCATACGTTTCCGCACGGAGCCCCTTCTTATGAGCATCGGAGCTCATCATGAGAGGATTGAACTTTTGGTCCTCCCCAATTGCACCTCGGAGATTCTCCTTGGACTTCCCTGGCTTCAACTTCATTCCCCAACCCTGGATTGGTCCACTGGGGAGATCAAGAGTTGGGGGTCCTCTTGTTCCAAGAACTGTCTAAAACCGGTTCCCAGTAACCCTTGCCGTAACTCTGTGGTTCCTCCAGTAACCGGTCTCCCCAAGGCCTATATGGACTTCGCGGATGTTTTCTGCAAAAAACAAGCTGAGACTCTACCTCCTCACAGGCCTTATGATTGCCCTATCGACCTCCTCCCGGGTACTACTCCACCCCGGGGCAGAATTTATCCTCTCTCTGCCCCAGAGACTCTTGCCATGTCCGAATACGTCCAGGAGAATCTAAAAAGGGGCTTTATCCGTAAATCCTCCTCTCCTGCCGGAGCCGGATTTTTCTTTGTCTCCAAAAAAGATGGCTCCCTACGTCCTTGCATTGACTACCGCGGTCTTAATAAAATCACGGTTAAGAACCGCTACCCCTTACCCCTCATCTCTGAACTCTTTGATCGCCTCCAAGGTGCCCACATCTTCACTAAATTGGACTTAAGAGGCGCCTATAACCTCATCCGCATCAGAGAGGGGGACGAGTGGAAAACGGCATTTAACACCAGAGATGGACACTTTGAGTATCTGGTCATGCCCTTTGGACTGTGCAATGCCCCTGCCGTCTTCCAAGACTTTGTCAATGAAATTTTTCGTGATCTATTATACTCCTGTGTTGTGGTATATCTGGACGATATCCTAATTTTTTCTGCCAATCTAGAGGAACACCGCCGGCATGTCCGTATGGTTCTTCAGAGACTTCGTGACAACCAACTCTATGCCAAAATTGAGAAATGTCTGTTTGAATGCCAATCTCTTCCTTTTCTAGGATATTTGGTCTCTGGCCAGGGACTACAGATGGATCCAGACAAACTCTCTGCCGTCTTAAATTGGCCACGCCCCTCCGGACTCCGTGCTATCCAACGCTTTTTGGGGTTCGCCAATTATTACAGGCAATTTATTCCACATTTTTCTACCATTGTGGCTCCTATCGTGGCTTTAACCAAGAAAAATGCTGATCCCAAGTCCTGGCCTCCTCAAGCAGAAGACTCCTTTAAACAACTCAAGTCTGCCTTTTCTTCGGCTCCCGTGCTCTCCAGACCTGACCCTTCCAAACCCTTCCTATTGGAGGTTGATGCCTCCTCAGTAGGAGCTGGAGCTGTTCTTCTACAAAAAAATCCTTCCGGGCATGCTGTCACTTGTGGTTTTTTCTCTAGGACCTTCTCTCCAGCGGAGAGGAACTACTCCATCGGGGATCGAGAACTTCTAGCCATTAAATTAGCACTTGAGGAATGGAGGCATCTGCTGGAGGGATCAAGATTTCCTGTTATTATCTACACCGACCACAAGAACCTCTCCTACCTCCAGTCGGCCCAACGGCTGAATCCTCGCCAGGCCCGGTGGTCTCTGTTCTTTGCCCGATTTAATTTTGAGATCCACTTTCGTCCTGCCGATAAGAACATTAGAGCCGATGCTCTCTCTCGTTCCTCGGATGCCTCAGAAGTTGATCTCCCTCCGCAACACATCATTCCACCTGACTGCCTGATCTCCACTTCTCCTGCCTCCATCAGACAGACTCCTCCAGGAAAGACCTTTGTTTCTCCACGCCAACGCCTCGGAATCCTCAAATGGGGTCACTCCTCCCATCTCGCAGGTCATGCGGGCATCAAGAAATCTGTGCAACTCATCTCCCGCTTCTATTGGTGGCCAACTCTGGAGACGGATGTTGGGGACTTTGTGCGAGCCTGCACTATCTGTGCCCGGGATAAGACTCCTCGCCAGAAGCCCGCTGGTTTTCTTCATCCTCTGCCTGTCCCCGAACAGCCTTGGTCTCTGATTGGTATGGATTTTATTACTGATTTACCCCCTTCCCGTGGCAACACCGTTATTTGGGTGGTCGTTGATCGATTCTCCAAAATGGCACATTTCATTCCTCTTCCTGGTCTTCCTTCTGCGCCTCAGTTGGCTAAACAATTTTTTGTACACATTTTTCGTCTTCACGGGTTGCCTACGCAGATTGTCTCGGATAGAGGGGTCCAATTCGTGTCTAAATTCTGGAGAGCTCTCTGTAAACAACTCAAGATTAAATTAAATTTTTCCTCTGCATATCATCCCCAGTCCAATGGACAAGTAGAAAGAATTAACCAGATCCTGGGTGATTATTTGCGACATTTTGTTTCCTCCCGCCAGGATGACTGGGCAGATCTCCTTCCATGGGCCGAATTCTCGTATAACTTCAGGGTCTCTGAATCTTCCTCCAAATCCCCATTTTTCGTGGTGTACGGCCGTCACCCTCTTCCCCCCCTCCCTACCCCCTTGCCCTCTGGTCTGCCCGCTGTGGATGAAATTTCTCGTGACCTTTCCATTATATGGAGAGAGACCCAAAATTCTCTCTTACAGGCTTCTTCACGCATGAAGAGGTTCGCGGATAAGAAAAGAAGAGCTCCCCCCGTTTTTTCCCCTGGAGACAAGGTATGGCTCTCCGCTAAATATGTCCGCTTCCGTGTCCCTAGCTACAAGTTGGGACCACGCTATCTTGGTCCTTTCAAAATTCTGTGTCAAATTAATCCTGTCTCTTATAAACTTCTTCTTCCTCCTTCTCTTCGTATCCCTAATGCCTTTCACGTCTCTCTTCTCAAACCACTCATCCTCAACCGTTTTTCTCCCAAATCTGTTCCTCCCACTCCTGTTTCCGGCTCCTCGGACGTCTTCTCGGTCAAGGAGATTTTGGCTGCCAAAAAGGTCAGAGGAAAAAATTTTTTTTTAGTAGACTGGGAGGGTTGTGGTCCTGAAGAGAGATCCTGGGAACCTGAGGACAACATCCTTGACAAAAGTCTGCTCCTCAGGTTCTCAGGCTCCAAGAAGAGGGGGAGACCCAAGGGGGGGGGTACTGTTACGCCGAGCGCTCCGGGTTCCCGCTCCTCCCCGGAGCGCTCGCTTCACCTCCTCCGCTGCAGCGCCCCGGTCACGTCCTCTGACCCGGGGCGCTGCGATCCTGCTGCTAGCCGGGATGCGATTCGCGATGCGGGTAGCGCCCGCTCGCGATGCGCACCCCGGCTCTCCTACCTGACTCGCTCCCCGTCTGTTCTGTCCCGGCGCGCGCGGCCCCGCTCCCTAGGGCGCGCGCGCGCCGGGTCTCTGCGATTTAAAGGGCCACTGCGCCGCTGATTGGCGCAGTGGTTCCAATTAGAGTTATCACCTGTGCACTCCCTATATTACCTCACTTCCCTTGCACTCCCTTGCCGGATCTTGTTGCCTTAGTGCCAGTGAAAGCGTTCCTTGTGTGTCCCTTGCCTGTGTTTCCAGACCTTCTGCCGTTGCCCCTGACTACGATCCTTGCTGCCTGCCCCGACCTTCTGCTACGTCCGACCTTGCTTCTGCCTACTCCCTTGTACCGCGCCTATCTTCAGCAGCCAGAGAGGTGAGCCGTTGCTAGTGGATACGACCTGGTCACTACCGCCGCAGCAAGACCATCCCGCTTTGCGGCGGGCTCTGGTGAAAACCAGTAGTGGCTTAGAACCGGTCCACTAGCACGGTCCACGCCAATCCCTCTCTGGCACAGAGGGTCCACTACCTGCCAGCCGGCATCGTGACAACCGTATTGCCACATTGCCTTAGACAGAACAGGATGTTTCAAAGTAGGCCCCCAATGCTGAGAGATGAGCTGCAAGGACTTACGTATTCCGGCATGACCGGCTAGAAGAGATGAATGACCCCATTTCAAGACTCGGAGTCTTAGACGGGGAGATACGTAAGTCTTTCCAGGAGGCAGATGCTGAAGACTTGCTGGCGCTGCAGAGATGAGACGATCAGGAGGAATAATATGTTGCGGGTGGGATTCCTGGTCTTGGACATCTGAGGATCTAGATAGAGCGTCAGCTCGAAGATTTTTCTCTGCTGGACGGACGTGAATAAAAAAGTCAAATCTGGAGAAGAACAGAGACCCACAAGCCTGCTGGGGGTTGAGACGATGGGCAGTTTGATGATAAAGCAAGTTCTTGTGGTCAGAGTAAATAGTAAGAAGATGTAAAGAGCTCTCCAAGAGATTACACCATTCTTCCAAAGCCAGCTTTATTGCCAAGAGCTCGCGATCTCCAATGGTATAGTTTTTTTTCCGCAGGAGAGAAGGGCTTAGAGAAAAAAACGCAGGTTACAATTTTTCCTTTAGAGGACTTTTGCGTTAAGACTGCACCTGCCCCAACAGAAGAAGCATCCACTTTCAAAATAAATGGCTTTCCTGGATCAGGTCTAGATAAAACAGGAGCAAAAGCGAAGGTGGACTTTAACTGTTTGAAAGTTTCTTCAGCCTCTGGAGTCCAGACCTTTGGATTAGCACTCTTCTTGGTGAGAAAACGATGGGGGCTACCAAGGTGGCGTAGTGAGGAATGAATTGTCGATAATAATTGGCAATGTCGAGAAAGCGCTGAACAGCTTTCAAGTCAAAAGGTCTTGGCCAGTCCAGTACTGTGGACAACTTGTTAGGATCCATTTGAAGACCTTGACTGGTAACAATATACCCCAGAAATGGAAGGCTGTTTTTCTAGAAAGTACACTTCTCAAATTTAGCATAGAGATGATTGTCTCGGAGACGCTGTAAAACCTGGTGGAGGAGAAAGTGATGAGTCTGGACATTGGGTGAGTAGATAAGAATGTTGATCAAATAGACAATGACAGAGGAGTATAGGAGGTCACGAAATATATCATGAACAAACTCCTGGAAGACTGCTGGAGCACTGCAGAGTCCGAATGGCATCACGAGATACTCGAAATGTCCATCACAAGTATTAAACGCGGTCTTCCACTCGTCTCCTTCACGTATATGGATCAAATTATAGGCCCCACGAAGTTCAAGTTCGGAAAAAATCCTGGCACCACGCAGATAATCAAACATTTCCGAGATCAATAGAAGTGGATAGCTGTTCTTGATAGTAATTTTATTCAAACCACAGTAGTCGATGCAAGGCCGCAAATCCTCTCTGAAGATTTTCTTGGATGTAAGAAGACATGGCCTGAGTTTCAGGAAAAGACAAAGGGTAGATTCTGCCCTGAGGAGGTGTGGTGCCGGGCAATAAGTCAATAGGACAATCATAGGGATGATGTGGTGGTAACACTTCAGCTTGCTTTTCACTGAAGATGTCAGCAAAGTCCTGAAGAAAGGCAAACCAGGCATGGGACGAGAACATGGTCCCAATTTTGATACTCGTACGTGGATACAGTGTTTGTTGCAATGCGGACCCCAGTGAAGAACTTCTCAATGGCAAACCGGACATAGGACTAAAAGGAGACACCAGCTTGGACGGAAGGGTATGAAACCAGTTGTTAAAGCAGTAGGTTCGCCAACGAAGTACTTCTCCAATTTTCCAATCAAGATGTGGAGCATGTAGTTGCAACCAAGGAAGGCCAAGTAGACGAGTGGAGGTACAATGAGGAAGTACATAGAAGGACAATTTTTCCTTATGCAGAACTCCTACTTGCATAGATAAGGGTTCTGTGCGGAATACGACAGTACAGTCCAGATTTTATAGAGGCATCTTTAAAATTTCCCACGGAACCAGGGTCCAGGAAGGCAAGAACTAAAATAGTCTCTTTGGAGGCTAGAGAAAGCTGGACTGTCAAATTCAAGCATGGAGAGGTGGCATTCACACCTAGGGAGGCCTCTCCCACAAACCCTAGGTGCGAGCGTTTCCCTGTGACTGGGGACGCAGAGGACAATCTCTGAGGAAATGATCTACACTGGTGCAGTAGAGGCAAAGATTCTCAGCTCGTCGGGTCAGGCGAGACCGGTCCACCTACATAGCCTCCACTGTGGGAGGCAACGTAGAAGGTTGCGTGGTTGCTGGAAGACAGGTACAAGGCAAGGAAAGTGCCGAACTTGTGCAGCATCCCTTTCTTGACATAGTTCCTCACGTCGTTCAGAGAAACGGATATCAATCCGAGATGCCAACTGTATGAGCTCATTTAGGGTAGATGGCAATTCCTGGGCAGCGAGGACATCCTTGATATGACTAGAAAGTCCTCTCTTGAAAGTGGCACAAAGAGCTTCATTGTTCCAAGATAACTCAGATGCCAGGGTGTGAAAACGAATGGCATACTCGCCCACAGAGGAGTTGCCCTGGGAAAGACTCAGCAAAGCCGTCTCAGCAGAAGAAGCTCAAGCAGGTTCTTCAAAGACACCCCGGAATTCAGTAAGAAAAGCCCTAAGATTAGTTGTGAGTGGATCACTGCGATCCCATAGCAGAGTTGCCCAGGCCAAGGCCCTTCCAGTTAGGAGACTGACGACAAAAGCCACCTTTGCTCAATCCGTGGGAAACTGTTCCGCCACGAGTTCAATGTGCATGGAACACTGTTACACGAAAAAACCACGGCAAGACTTGGAATCCCCCTCATACTTCTCAGGAAGAGACAAACGGAGCTTAGATCCCGAGAAGACTGCAGGTGCGGGAGGCAACACTAGAGTAGGAGGAGGCTGTGGCTGCTGCGGTTGTTGTTGAGCAGATAGCAACTGCTGCACCATGGCAGACAATTGGCTTAACTGTTGTGCCTGCAGGGCCAACTGCTGTGACTGGAGCGCCACGATAGAAACGAGATCCGGATTATGAGGCAGAGGAACCCCAGCGGGATCCATGCCCGGATCTTGCTGGAACACTGCTGGAACACGGGCCGTACCAGGGAAAGCAGAGTCTAAGGTGCCGCTCGTCTTCACCAGAGCCCGCAGCAAGGCAGGATGGGCTTGCTGCGGCAGGCCACATCCAGGTTGCTACCCCCGACACAACTCACAAAGGTAGCTGGGCAAGATGAGGTACAGATGGATGAGGCAGAGGCGTAGTCGGGCTTAGCAGAAGGTCGGCAAAGGTGCGTATTCAAATAACGTAGTGGAAGGGTAAGATATCAATAGGGAATGCTTAATCTCAGGCTAGGGCACTGAAGATCCAGCAGGGAAGAGGAGCTGGCATAAATAACATATGGGAAGGACCAGGCACCAATTAGTGGTGTGCTGGCCCTTTAAATCTGGAGAAGCCGGTGCAAGCGCCCTAGGAGGAGGGGCGTGCACGCAGGGAACCAGAGAGCTGGGCAGCAGCAGGTAACGAATGGGCCACGATTCGCATGTGGGCGCGTCCCAAGATGCAAATCGCGGTCCCGCCGGGGGAAGGAGGCGGCAAGCGCTCACGGTCAGATCGCCGGACCGGAGCGCTCGCCATGAAACCAATCCTACATGCCTGAGGAGGCGGATTCTCTGCGAAACGAATTGCATTGTGGGTAATAAAATTCCCTCATCTTACCTTGTTCTCAGCGCCTGTATATTTTCATGGCTAGGTCACGTCTATTTAACAGCTTTACAATGATTGCTTTTCTTGCACATATATCTATAGAAATGACACAGTGTATATAACACTGAGCTGGCTGTTAGGTAATAGTCTCTCCCCACCCATAAATTGTTAAACTACCAGGATAAGAAAAGTCTTATGTGGGATTATAGCTGGTTCTCTAAGGATCATTTCTACTTGGACAATAATTATACATCTTTAGGTATCTATTCACAAATGACGGAAGATGCAGCTTCAAACTACGTAAATCTTACTTAAGCAATATCAAAGGGGTACTACAGTGGAAAACAGTTTTTTTTAAAGACACACAGAAAATGACTACTAAGGCTACATTCACACTACCATTGTGCCCCATCAAGAACGGCCATCAAACTTTTTTTTTTTTTGTTTGACAGCTGTGATTTTGACGCGGCGCAACAAGCATTATATTCATTGGGGTCCATCGGTCATCATTGTTTTTCAGTGGGAGTAGCAGGAGAAAAAGGCGGCGCAAGTAGTATTTTTTCTCCCGCTATTCTCCCTGGCGTTCCCGACGGCAGTCACACTACTGTGTGACAATGGTTGTGTGAAAGTAGCCTTAGCTGATCACTGGCCAAGACGACTAAATGCTATAGCCAGTGATTGGAAGAGCCAAAAGCAGGAAGTGCTGCTCAGACACCATCAAGACCGATGTAATGGGGGGTCTGGACAAGTGAGTATAACCACATTTTTATGCCAGTGCAAGCCTATACTTTTCAATTTTGTCATGCCAGACAATCCTTTAATTTTGCATACACTGTGGTCCCACAACCCTAGTCCATATATCCTGTTAAGGCACATGAACAACACATAGACCGGATTCCCTGTACAGGATCCCCCTGAAAAAGCCAAAGAAGAACTCTGGCAGACCAGCACCTGAATACAATACACGGTCGGACGTTCATTTAATTGACCGGCCTGTAATTGTACATGTTACAACTGCATAGCTGGATGAAGCTTACCCTGGGGACAACACCTAATTGTAAAAACAGGAGGGCTAGGTTGACACTATGGAATTTATGTCTAGAATTCTGCTTAGGAATTTCAATCGGAAAATCTGAAGCAACAGAATCCCATTGCACATGAACAGCTGCACAGTGCACACAATGGAATTTCAGCAACGGCCAAAAGAATGAACTTGCTTATTCTTTAGGCGGAATCCACACGGTAGACATTGCCGTCTATAGGGATGGCAATGTCAGTGCATACCTAGCGCTGACTCATTTAGTCAGCGCTGGGCACTTTTGGAACCTAGTGTGAACCCAGCCTAAGAGAAGCCAGACACACAGTGCTCAAAGCTTTACCAGACCAGATTCAGTTTAAGAAGACAACTCATTTAAGACAGTATATTACAGTAGAATTAAAAATGATTTAACCTTTACAGATTTGTTTTATTTTTACTTATTTGTCACATTTAAATGTTTCAGATTATCCAATTGTAATATAAGATAAAGATAATAAAAAAACATAAGAAAAGCTTGTGCCACCCTTTGCAGTAGTTTTACATCGCTGCTGAGGAGTTTACGAGAATTAATTCAGCTACATCAAAAGGTTTTCATTTATGACCTGTCCATTTAAAGGGTACCTATCATCCTATTCAGGTTGATAGGATCCCTGCACAAAACTCTGGCAACTCTGTAGTCAGTTTCTGTGCCTAGTTCTGTCCGTTTATTCTTTTATTCATATTGCGCTCCATCACTTATTCGAGGCAGGGAGCCAGCTCACCAAGCTCCCCAAGCTCCCCTACCTCATCAATATTCACTCCCCAGCATGCCCCCTTCTGTGATGTGGGAGACTGTGTGTGTGTGTGTGTGTGGGGGGGGGGGGGGGGTTGGGGTGTTCTGACAGAGAGAGGAATTCTTGGATTACTATGTGGCTGAAGCTGAAGTTATCATCCAATAAATGGGCCAATGCCGAGGTGATTAATGCTGAAAAATTATTTCCTGATTTTATAAACTTTTTGGGATTTCAGCAGTGCTATTTTATCTTTATTTTTACTGACTCTTTATATCAGATTCTAAGGCTTTTTATCTGAATGTATCCCGTCTGCTGGTGCTGCTCCTAAAGGCAAGGCTGTTCCTATACTAATGTATTATGTTTTGTGCAATATTGTGAATGCAGGCTATGAGCTGGATCTGCAGAACCATGATTCCCATTTGATGAACAGGTCATTTAAATGGAGAGTTAAATGTTACATTATACTGTAAGTGCCATTTTATCATCAGACATTGTACATTTCTGAATAGAGCACTTTCATAAAGCAAATAGACTTTTTCAAGGTACCCTGGCACATTTATATACAAATAATTGGTAAAGCACATAAGCATTTACATAAAAAGCAATTTATATTACAAAATGAAACCCTGTTATGTGAAATCAAAGCGACATTGATATCCCATATAATATAATATTCATCATATTAAAATACCTATAGTAAATAAAAGTATAACAAATTATTAATAGGAGCCATCTGTGATAATATATTAACATTTACATTTATCAAATGTTCATTCATATACAATGCACACGGTGACAGGAAACCAGGTGCTACGGAATGATGATATTATGCACTGTGCATATGGAGGAGAAGCAACTAATCTCTCCCCTTTAAAAAAAAGTATGCCGGGTTTTCTATTTCTGGCTATACTCATGCACAGTCACTTACTATTACTAGTCCTACAGCGCCATTTATTTTATTCCAGCGCAGCAATATCCCGTCTTAGATAGCGATTGGTGGAGCGGACCGTCACTCCCCAGATCAGATCGTCTTGGAAGGTGAGGGCTGGAGAGCTCCGAGGTTAGAGAAAGGCCCTGTTCTTGAGATCACTGGGGGTCCCATTGGTTGGACCCCCAACAATCAGACACTTATCCCCCCCTGTGGATAGGGGATACATTTTACCTATAAATGGTGGCAAAAAGGTGCTGTTCTACAGCTATTGAGCAATTCACTGTAAAAATGTGTAATTTTTACCACAATTTTGAATAATCGTAGCAAAAAATAGCCAAAACTGCTGTACCCATGTGTAAAGAAATGCAGCAAAAAATTCAAAATGTGAACACAGCCTAAAGTTTTCAGATCTTCATAAAACACCTCAGTTGTGATTATATTTTTGTCTCATGGCAATATTTCACTAAAAAAGAACTTTGAATAAGGAAGCACATCAAAACTGCATGTGATGTGAACTGACACCAACCCACTTACGCACTAGCAGCTTAATTGGATGACCAGGGCAATCGTCATGTGGTGTTCCAGCACCAAAAACTGTCCTATGCCTTCGGACTTCCTTGGGCAGACCTGCAGCACAGGTGTTGGGACCCCTAAAGGACTGGTTATTATCCCTATTATTATGTTGAGCACTATATCAAATGGTTAATATATTTTCATAAGTATTATGTTATCTGTTATTTATAAATGTGTTGTGTCTTTAAGAGTGGAGCAGTGCAAGCCCATGTGACCCTGGTTGCCCAATGGGAACCCCTAAACTGTTAGCCATAGTGTAGTGGGGGAGGAGTTGAACCAGGTCTAGTTTAGTAGTGTCTGAGCTTGTGTGGTAAAGGTGTGAGCTGTATGTGGTGAAGCTCTGAGGGAAGGCCCAGAACAAATCTAATCTCAAGTCTCATCCAGTCATTCTGCAAGGATCCCCCACATATAGGAAATTCAAGCCTGGCGGAGAAAGTCTTAGGACTTTCTCAGAACCCTAGCGACCTGGCACAATCTTCAGTCCTATATCAAGTCAGTATCTATCAATCTATTGGGTTAAAAGCACCCAATAGATTGCCTTGCTGGTAGATAGGATTTGATTATGGCATCTAAAGAGTTAATGCTGAATATCAGCGTGATAGCTGATGTCCGGCATTAACGGTGAGTCTCGGCTGCTGAGAGCAGACGTTACTCATGGGTATAAAGCCTGCTCAGCTTATGCTCCATACACCCGCACCTTCAAAACAGCGTAAATGCACACCCAGTGTTATTAAGGTGTAAATAACATTAAGCCGGGGAACAAATATGGAATCACCTTGTAATTTGTATTTCTAGAACAAATACCAACATAAATGTAAATACTGTATACAAATATCAACAAAAATGTAAATACTGTATACAAATACCAACATAAATGTAAATACTGTATACAAATATCAACATAAATGTAAATACTGTATACAAAACAGTCTTCATGTAGATGGTCTGCTGACAGTAGTTATAGTGAGTATATGTCTGAATGTTTCCTATTCTTTTATACATAAAGCAGGTTCACACATGACTTTAATTACTGTTATTAACAGACAGACCTGCCCTGTACAGTAATTGGCCTATTAAAATTGGTATTTCATGTACTTTTCAAATATTTAACCTCTTAATGATCGAGCCATTTTAGCCTTAACAACCGAGATAATTTTTTCGGTCATAACTGTATTTTTTTTTTTAAGCGTTTTTTTCCAGATTAAAAAAATAAATAAAAAACGAAAAAATAAGGTGGGGTTGCTTTAATTATAAAGAATGATGGCTACTCACCTGCCTGGTACTCCAAAGAATGTTTACTTTCCATCACTTGTTAGGGTAACATACATCAAAAGAGATGCACATTTTTTGCAATGACAAATCCAAATCCAAGTGCAGAGATAAAGCTGGTATGTTGTTGAGTTGCTACTGTAGATGTTAGTTTTGACAACAGTAATATTTAAAAAGGACATAAACATATTTAGGGTAGGTACACACGTGCTGTATTTTGCTGCGTATTTGCTGCTTATTTTTTTCCTACCTCTTGAAGTCAATGGGTAGTAAAATCAGCTGCAAAAAATACGCAGCAAAATACGGCACATGTGATCCTACCCTTAAATCATAACTCTGGTCCCTCTTTGGCACCAGGAAATTTGTTTCAATCTTCCTGCAGCTTTGTAGCCCGGGACTACAGTGATCAGAATACGGATTTACGGGAAGTACCATAGAATTGCATGGGACTTCAGCTAAATCAACAGTTTTGCATTTGCAGCATTTCTGCTGTATGACGGCGAACCTGTCATCAGATTTTACTATACAGTCATGGACGTAAATGTTGGCAACCCTGAAATTTTTCAAGAAAATTAAGTATTTCTCACAGAAAAGGATTGCAGTAATACATGTTTCAAAATTGTGGATAATTAAGATTGTTTCAAGCATGTGATGCTCCTTTAAACTCACCTGAGGCAAGTAACCGGTGTGGGCAATATAAAAATCCCATCTGAAAGCAGATAAAAAGGAGAGAAGTTCACTTAATCTTTGCATTGCAAGACTACATTTTGCCAACATGAACTTGAGTAAGCCAAAATCCTTCTGGGAAAATGCCATTTGGACAGATGAGACCAAGTTAAAGCTTTTTGGTAAAGCACATCATTCTACTGTTTACTGAAACAGAATGAGGTCTACAAAGAAAGGAACACAGTACCTACAGAGAAATATGGTGGAGGTTCAATGATGTTTTGTGGTTGCTTTGCTGCCTCTGGCACTGGGTGCCTTGAATGTGTACAAGGCATCATGAAATCTGAGGATTCCCAACAGATTTTGGGTCGCACTGTACAGCCCAGTGTCAGAAAGCTGGGTTTGCATCTGAGATCTTGGGTCTTCCAGCAGGACAATAACCTCAAACATACGTCAAAAAGCACCCAGAAATGGATGGCAACTAAGTGCTGGAGAGTTCTGAAGTGGCCAGCAATGAGTCCAGATCTAAATCCCATTGAACACCTATGGAGAGATCTTCAAATTGCTTCCAATAAGAGAGACCTGGAGCAGTTTGCAAAGGAAGAGTGGTCCAACATTCCGGCTGAGAGGTGTAAGAAGCTTATTGATGGTTATAGGAAGTGTCTGATTTCAGTTATTTTTTCCAAAGGGTGTGCAACCAAATATTAAGTTAAGGGTGCCAATAATTTTGTCCAGCCCATTTTTGGAGTTTGGTGTGACATTATGTCCAATTAGCTTTTTTCCTCCCTTTTTTGGTTAAGTTCCAATACAAACAAAGGGAATAAACGTGTATAGCAAAACATGTTACTGCAATCCTTTTCTGTAAGAAATACTTAATTTTCTTGAAAAATGTCAGGGGTGCCAACATTTACGGCCATGACTGTATATAGCGTATGGCAAGGCGTTATTTATAATAAAATCTTCTTCCTTACCATCATCGGGAGATGCTCCTACCTGCAGGGATGCCAGGAGGGATATACTTGGTTTGCAACAATGTTATATTCGCATGAATGCCAAAATCCAAGATTTCCAAGCAGAATATTGCCCAAATCATTACACTATCTAAGCTAAGAAAGGATATGTTTAGCAGCTTTCACATGACCATTTCAGGTAGCTTTCCTTCAAAAGTCAGGGTTTAACTTTAAAGGGGTACTCCGCTGCCCCAGTGTTCGGAACATTTTGTTCTGAACACTTGGAGTGGGCGGCAGGGGGTCGTGATGTCATGGCCACACCCCTCATAATGTCACACCTCCTCAATGCAAGCCTATGGAAGGGAGCGGGGCCGTCAGGCCCCTCCCATAAACTTGCATTGAGAGGGCGCGGAGTGATGTCACGTGGGGCGCAGCCATGACATCATGACCCCCTGCTGCCCACTCCAAGCGTGGGGGACCCCCGCGATCAGACATCTTATCCCCTATCCTTTGGATAGGATATAAAATGTCTAGGGATGGAGTACCACTTTAACTCATTCTTAGGAACTGACTGGGAAGGAAAGAATACCTTATCTTACCTTAACTAAAGACAATTGTGAAAACTCAAAAACTACTGATTTTTTTTTTTAACTACTTCCTATGAGAAAATAGGTAAATGTATAGTTCCTGTACACTTTGAGTTTGTTTGCAGGCAAACTATTAAATATTCTATATCATATTGCTTTGTTGCTTCTAGAATTAAATATTTCTAAGGGATCTGCAACAAGACTTAATGTCTGACGCCCCCACATCAGATTCCTACGTATATACTGTATTAGTCTGCACATTGAATTCTGAAACTTTTGCATCATATAGTTATAGGGGAATGTTATATAGCCAAGCCCAAACAAGAATTCCCTAATTTTATTTCTTGGAATAACATCTCTGTCATTTCCTAAGATCCACATCATTGGTTTCCAACACAGAGCTCTGTAACTACATTAAATACACAGTAGCTGCTCGTTCTATCAAAAAATCAACATCTACTCCCAAAATGCCACGCCTGGTAAGCCAGTGATGACTACTGAATATGAATTACTGGTATAATGGCTGGTGCCTGTACATTTAAAGGGACACTAGAAGATGCATCAGCCTCAGAATGCCCCCCCCCCCCCTCCTCTTTTTTTAATTTTTTTTAAAGGGTACCTTTCATTAAAAAAAACTTTTGATATATTATAGATTAATGTATGCAGAATAACTTTCCAATAGCATGTGTGACAGTGTGGCAAGGGAATGGTGTATTTCCCTAGCTAACCCTGGAGAAACCTTCACCTGTGGCCTAATTAATGAAGTAGCAGAAAGGGGAAGTGTGTTTAAAAGTAAGTGAAACAGAGTAGTCTGGGCTCTCCCCAGAAGACAGCAAGGTGGCTTTGGGGGGAGGCAGGGGTCCTGGTGAGGAACACACAGCCCGAGCTGTGAGTGGACCCAAGAATGATGTGGATGAGACACACAGCAAGATGTTGCAAATGCTGTGTGTGAACAATGAGTAGAAGGTTGCAGGAGGCATAAGTTTAACTGGCTGGGAAAAGCCCACCAGTTGATAGTCAGGGCATGCTGGATTGTTTAGTTAGTGACTAGCCGGTCTAGGGTTTTGTTTGTTCCTGTCTTATGTTTTTTTTATCCTGCAACCTGTCAAATAAAGCTGGCGAGGGGCCGGACTTGCATAAAGTACTGTTGTTTGCCTGCTGATTGAATGGAAACGTGTCCTGTGGCGGTGTCAAGGACGATCCCAGAACTATACCCAGATAGAAATCCTTACACGTTATTAGAAAATATGCTTCTTTCTATTTAATTTTCCACTTTAAAAATACCCACTAGGGGTCGCCCTACCAGTCCTGCCCACAAGCCTTTTTTTTTATAGATTTCAGACTCATTCTGGAGTCCTAAATCTCAGACTGCAGCCGGGACACAGACAAGCTCCGCACTGCTCCCTGCCAAGTGGAAAATTAAATAGAAAGAAGCATATTTTTTAATAAGATGCTATTGGAAAGTAATTCTGCATATATTAATCTATAATATATCAAAAGTTTTTTGATGAAAGGTACCCTTTAAATTTTTATGACCCAAGAGCTGCTCCTGCTCTACTAGGCTGCAAATGATTTCCAAAATAAATAATAGAAAAAAACTATAAATGTTTGGCATTGCTCGTAATTTAACATAAACATATTGTTACGCCTAGCGCTCCGGGTCCCGCTCCTCCCCGGAGCGCGTACGGCGTCTCTCTCTCCGCAGCGCCCCGGTCGGTCCCGCTGACCGGGAGCGCTGCACTGTCATGGCCGTCGGGGATGCGATTCGCACAGCGGGACGCGCCCGCTCGCGAATCGCATCCCAGGTCACTTACCCGTTCCCGTCCCCTGCTGTCATGTGCTGGCGCGCGCGGCTCCGCTCTCTAGGGCGCGCGCGCGCCAGCTCCCTGAGACTTAAAGGGCCAGTGCACCAATGATTGGTGCCTGGCCCAATTAGCTTAATTGGCTTCCACCTGCTCCCTGGCTATATCTGATCTCCTCCCTTGCACTCCCTTGCCGGATCTTGTTGCCTTGTGCCAGTGAAAGCGTTTTGTGTGTCCAAAGCCTGTGTACCAGAACTTCTGCTATCCACCCTGACTACGAACCTTGCCGCCTGCCCCCGACCTTCTGCTACGTCCGACCTTGCTTCTGCCTACTCCCTTGTACCGCGCCTATCTTCAGCAGTCAGAGAGGTTGAGCCGTTGCTAGTGGATACGACCTGGTCACTACCGCCGCAGCAAGACCATCCCGCTTTGCGGCGGGCTCTGGTGAAAACCAGTAGTGACTTAGAACCGGTCCACTAGCACGGTCCTCGCCAATTCCTCTCTGGCACAGAGGATCCACCTCCTGCCAGCCGGCATCGTGACACATATATGTCTGTACCTATGTCAAGAGCAAAGGCAACCTGGTGAGATGGCCATTGCCTTTATAGTTATATAGTTTGTTAGGCTAAAAAAAAAAGAAAGTCCATCGAGTTCAACCTAAAACCCTACTGTGTTGATCCAGAGGAAGGCAAAATGAGGCTGATGGCTGATATTTCCTGACTCCAGTATGGCATCAGAATAAATCCCTGGATCAACGTTCTATTCATATAAGTCTAGTACCTTTAACCTGTAATATATTTTTCCAGAAAAAACATCCAGGCCCCAGACATCACAACATCTGTGTCGCTCTGCACTCCGGTTGCAAGCATCGTCCGCGAGCGCAGAGTCTCTGTGTACCCGTCTGCCGGCGAGGCCAAGATTCGCATCGTGGGATGTGCCCGCATGCGAATCCCGGCCCGTCACTCACCATGTACAGCTGCCGCCTCCTCTCCTGTGTCTGAGCTCCGGCGCGTGCGTCCCCGTCTCCTAGGGCACGCGCACGCCGGAGCTCTGAAATTTAAAGGGCCAGTACGCCCATAATTACTGTTCGCACCTGACACTACCTTATAAAGTCCCTGTACCTCCCACAATTCCCTACCAGATCTTCAGTGCCCCTAGCCTGAGATTAAGCGTTCCCTATAGCCTGTTAGCCTTACCCGTGTATCCAGACCTTCCGCTACGTTATTAGACTCCGAACCTTTGCCGCCTGCCTTGACCTTCTTCTACGTTTGACTACGCTACTGCCTTGTCCTTCGGTACCTAGCTTGCCTAGCTACCTGATCGGGGTAGCGACCTGGGTGTCGCCTGCCGCAGCAAGCCCATCCCGCCTTGTCGCGGGCTCTGGTGAAAATCAGCGGCACCTTAGACTCCGCTCCCCGATACGGTCCGTTTCATCAGCCATACAGGTTAGAGGATCCACATCCAACTTCATTACAACATCATGTGGCAGAGAGTTCTATAGTCTCACTGCTCTTACAGTTAAAGGGGTACTCAATGAAAAACTATTTTTTTTTATATCAACTGGCTCCAGAAAATTAAACAGATTTGTAAATGACTTCTATTTAAGAATCTTAAAGAGTACCTGTCACCAAACAAACTTGTCTAAACTAACTCAGGCTGTTACCTAACTACTCCTAACACCCCTCCAGCCCTTAAAAACTATTTCAGAGCTTTAAAAAGCTGTGTATCTTACCTTTCTTCTTGCTCACATACTGCAATTTCCCAGCAGGAGAAAGGGGGCATTGCCCAGCAGGCATTACATCACTGAAGCCTGCTGTGGGGCCACTTTCGCCCTCACATCCTTGCAGTGCTGTGATGAATAGAAGACCTCAAGCTCTGTGCAGCAGCCTTCAGTCTGTGCTTCTTTCAGTGAGGATTTTAGCAGCTTTCAGTATTTGCACCTTTTAGTCTGTGCAGCTGTCAGTGAGGCTCTGGGCAGCTGTCAATCAAGCTCAGCACAGAGAAACACTTTCTTGAGTTTGGTCTCCTGCCATTACAGGCAGGAGACCAAAATCTGAGATTTTGACCATACAGAATGTGTTCTGGCCAAGAAGGGAGACCCCAGGTGGCCAGAAGTATACAGCAGATAAACTAACATAAAACATTGTTTTTTTTTTTTTTTGTTTTTTTAATGGAAGACAATTACAAAAGTTATTTATTTGGCATAAGGAATCAAATATTAAAATTCATGTTTAATGACAGTGCCCATTTAATCCTACCAGTACTTATCAGCTGCTGAAGTTGAGTTGTTCTTTTCTGTCTGTTTTGTATATTTATTGTATAACCTTTCATCTTTATGTATATTGGGCCAATTGGGGTAGTGCATTAGAACTGTATATTGCAGGTGCCCTGATAGGGGTCCAGAGGGATCCTCCCTGTTGTGAAATGGCCTTTTGTGTCTTTTTAAATGTTTTTGAATGTCTGGCTAGTTCATTCTTTGTATATGTAATAACATTTTAATGTTGATTTCAATGGGATCTTTGAGTGTGCGCTATATTGTGTATTTTTCTTTCTTTTGTTGTTTCTTGTGTATTTTTGGTACATTTGGTAGCACCCCTGATTACCAGTGTGGATTGAGCCTGCTTATTGTTCTATTGTCATTCTTTTTCTGTCTGACAACAGTACTCTCTACTGATACCTCTGTCTGTCTCAGGAACTGTCCAGAGAAGGAGCAAATCCCCATAGCAAACCTCTCTTGCTCCGAACTGTTCCTGAGGCATACAAAGGTGTCAGCCGAGAGCACTGTTATTAGACAGAAAAGAACAACTCAACTTCAGCAGCTGATAAGTACTGGAAGAATTAAGATTTTTTAATAGAAGTAATTTACAAATCTGTTTTTGGCGCCAGTTGCTGTAAAAAAATTGTTTTTCACCGGAGTATCCCTTTAAGAATCCCGTGTGTGATGATGGTGAAACCTTCTTTCCTCTAGATGTAGAATCATAGTTTTTGGCCTAAGTATAAACTAGAAAGATCTCTGTACTGTCCATTCATATATTTGTACATTGTGATCAGATCGCCCCTTTTAACCAAACTAAATAACCCCAAGCTTGATAACCTGTCTTGGACCTGGAAACATTCCGTACCATTCATTATGGAGAGAATGAGAGGAGGCCATCAATGTGCACATCTCAATTAATTTCTATGGGATTTACAGGATCCACATCTATCAGACGTTTATGGTAGAGCCCTGCGCGGGACTGTTTTTTTTTTAAATCTGTTTATTGGAATATAAAGAATGAAAAAACAGAAACATGGACATGGCAATGCCACAAAACAGCATAATATGAGGGTAGGGAAAAAAAATAGAAGGGTAGGGGGAAGAGAAATCAAAAGTACACCATGGAGCAACATGCAGCATCATAATTATCCAGTACATATATATGACTTATCCAAAATAGCATCTGTCAAAGAAGTAAAAAATGTAGGGTAGATAAATTAGAATCATAAAGAAAGTTCCCATAAAAGTATACATCACAGTGTGGGTCGTGAGGACCTACTGAGACTAGATTGCAGCCAGTAGTCCCAACATTGAAATTAACGATTAGTTAATTAGTACGATTAGCTACCAGTCTTTCCATAGAGCATGAAAAATTTACTTTGGCCACCAAAGCCGAAAGGTCCGGAATGTCCTGAGATTTCCACAGAGCAGCAATAAGTGTGCGGGCAGAAGTAAGCACATGAAAGATAATGGTGCTGCATTCCGTAGGTAGGTCCTGAAGCCGGAGTGAAAGTAGAGCCATGCCTGGATCTCTCGGTAGTTGGTGATACAAGATCCTAGAAAGAAGGTCAAAAACAGAACCCCAAAACGGAACAATTTTGGCACACGTCCACCAAACATAAAGGAAGGTCCCCGTTTGGGCACCACACCTCCAACACACAGGATTAGCAGATGCATAAATATGAGACAAACGTTCAGGTGTGTATACCGTCTATACATTTGGAGAGTTGCAACGGAAGAGAATATATGCTCGCCCATTGATCCTTGTCAATAGAAATGCCTAGATCTCGTTCCCATGCAGCTTGGAAGGGAAGTGTCTCAGGGGCTAACAGGCGTGGAAAAGCTCGGTAGGCGACCGATACCGCCCCCCCTAGTGCCTGTGTGTTTAGCCAAGTACAAATGGCCAAGTGTGGTAGGATAAGAAGTGACGCAACTGGAGGTATTTATAGAAGTCGTGTGCTGAAATCTGAAATTTGGATTTAATAGTATCAAATGGAAGTAGAGACCCCTGCTCACAGATGTCTCCCAGGCAAGTGATACCCTTGTGGATCCAGTCGGAGAAGGAGATATGAGGAAGGAGGAGAGGAAGGACAGAAAGTGGGGTTGAAGGAAGAGAGATAGGAGAGAGGTTAGACGACAGGGCTAAAGGTGGAAACAGGGGTTTTGGTAATCGCCACTTACCATAGCAGGTGGTACAAGGAGGGGACCCCATCTATTGCTGCCTCCATGGGGAGCCACCCGGCATTGGACTCAGCTCTCCACCACTGCTGGAGACTAAGTGCACTGCTCTATAATAGTTGAGTAAATCAGGAAAGCCCAATACTCCTATTTTAGTGGGAAGGAATAATATTCTAGCTGAGACTCTTGCCCGTTTTCTCTGCCATATAAATCTCATAAGCTGCGATTGAAGCCATTTAATAGAAGTTAGTGGGAATTTGATGGGTAGGGTACGGAACATGTACAGAATACAGGGCAGGAGAAACATTTTGACTATTGCTATGCGCACGAACCAGGAGAGGGAGAATTGAGAGCATTGTTTAATGTCCCGAGAAAGCTGGATGTTAAGTACAGACAGATTAGAAGAAACCAGAGTAGAAGGAGAGGGGGTTAGAAAAATGCCAAGATAAGAGATTCGGGTGGTAGCCCATTTGAAGGGGTATTTATGCAAAAGGGTCTGGATGTCTCCCTGCTCTAATTGTAAAGGGTCTGCGGTGGATTTGCAGATGTTGAGTTCTTAAAGGCTAGCAGTACTAAAGAGTTTAATAAGTTCCAGAACAGGCTCCAGAGAGAAAAGAGGGTGGGTCAATGCGATCAGGACGTCATCAGCGAAGAGACTGATTTTATGGATTTCTCCTCCTACCTGTATGTCCGTAATAGAGGGGTGACATCTAACGCATTCAGCAAATGGTTCCATCACCAGGGTAAATAGAATGGGGGACAGGGGGCAACCCTGACGGGTTCCGCTAATAATTAGGAAGGGGGAGGACAAAGCACCAGAAGTGAATACCTGAATACCCTAGCTGAGGGGGGAGGTGTAAAGAGCCATTAGTGCCGAAATAATGGGGGGGGGAATTACATTTAGCCAGGACCGCCCGTAGGTACGCCCAGTGCACCCGGTCAAATGCCATCTCCATGCCCAGAGAGAGGAGCAGATATGGTGTCCGACCCAGGCGAGCAGCCGCAAGGACATTCAGGATCCTCCTAGTACCATCAGAGGCCTGCCGGCCCCTCACAAAGCCAACTTGGTTGCCATGTATCAGTGACGGAGAATATCAGCTATGCGGACGGCTCACAATTTAGAGTATAACTTGATATCCGTGTTTAACAGAGAGATAGGGCGAAAATTGAGGAGCTCAGTCGGAGGCTTACCGGGTTTGGGAAGTGTTACAATTACGGCATTGAGCATCTCAGCAGGAACAGTGCCCGAACTAACTATTGAGTTAAAGAGAGCGGCGAGTTGGGGGGCAAGAAGAGGCGCATTTAACTTGTAAAATTCATTCACTATGCCGTCTGGGCCCGGAGATTTGGCACCCTTCAACGTCCCGATCGCATTAAGCACCTCTGTAGCAGTAAAAAGGGAGAAAAAGAGAGTCCATGGCTGCAGTGGTGAGAGTAGGCAAAGAGACTGAGTTAAGAAAAGTAGATATAGAGTCAGGGATGGGTAGGGTAGGAGAGTCAGAGCGGGAAAGATTGTACAGGGAGTCATAATAGGCCGCAAAAGCGTTGGTTATGCCCTGGAGGTCGAAGGCCTTTAAACCATCTGGCAAGGTAACATAGGCTATGCGATTCTTAGCTTCTTGAGCTTTATCCTGCCTAGCCAGCACCTTTCCAGGCTTGTTTGCATGCCAGTAAGAATTTACCGCAAATAAAGTAGACAGATAGATCGGCACTACTTAGTCTGTAACACTAGGACTTGTGGGCATAGGGTAGCTAGCTTGGCTGCTTCAGTGAAACTTTGGTGGTGCTCTGACTGGACGTGGTACAGCAGTCTTATAACAGTAGAGTAAGAAAAAAGTCGGCGACTCACCAGAGCTGGTTTTCAAGCAGTTTCTTCTTTATTAGTACTCACATGCATGGGGAGAGAAAAGACGTACAGGGGGTACAGCTGTCTGGCTACGGGACCGTTTCACATGTTCTACATGCTTCGTCTGGCCTATGCTGAATGACTAACTCGTTGCTCTAAATACAGGTGAGGGCTTCTTCCTAACCTATCCCCTGATGACACGTAGTTAGTAATGGGAGAGATGGGTGGTAACCTAATAAGGTATTGGTCCATCTATAGAAATAAAATCATGAAATACAAAAATGTGTAGATACGTAACTTTAAAAACATGGGGCTAGATCAACTCGATCATTAAGACCCAAAGGGCCAGTTGCTTCTGTTTTTAAAATCCAGTAGGTTTCTCTCTGAAGTAAATACTTGTCACGTAGTATACCTGGTCTATGCTCCACCCTTTCTATTCCTGCAAAAGATATGGCTTCTGGATTTGCTCCGTGCGCTTCAACCATGTGGTTTATCAGACGCGGCGCACCTTTTCGGGTGCGTAAAGAATAGATATGGGTATGTCCGCTGGAGAAGCCGGTGAGTAGTGCGGAGGTGAGGTCGCTGGCATTGAGCCTGCAGAGCTCGGGGAGGAAGATCCACCAGGCGAGAGAGCGCTCCTGGAAGCCGAGGAGCAGCCATGTGCGTGAGATCCGGACAAGCCGGCGGCTGGCAGGCCGCCGGCGCCATCTTGCGAGTCCGCAGCAGGGAGGAATTGGGTGAGTTTTAGCAGGGTTTTCTTCCATTTCTGTGCTCGGGCCATCGCAATCAGGAACAGCTGGCAGGGCTGGGAATGACAATTAGAGTAGGATATAGCCAGCTAGTGCCGATATAGAGCCAGAGACAGACGGAGCTCACTGATCAAGTGTCCTCCGCCATGCGCGTCCAGGCCACGCCCCCTGCGTGTCCAGGCCATGCCCCAGCGCGTGCAGGCCATGCCTCCCAGGACTGGTTTTTCAATGTTTGCTCCACTCCCGCCCGCTCCCGCTAAAATGTTTGTCCAATCACGCCAGCTCCTGCTAACATAGGAATGTACAGACACTAGGGTGCAATGCTCTGCACATACTCCCCATGTATAGCAGTGTGTGTAGTGTATGTACAGATGTGAATAGCAGTGACTGAGTAGACTCAGAGGCCCTGGGTCACTGACCGATACAATGCTCTGCACCTACCTGGCCTACAGGGATGTATGAGGGCTAATTTTTTGCGTCATGATCTGTAGTTTTCATATGTACGATTTTTGTTTTAATGGGACTTTTTGATCGCTTTATGTAATTTTTTTATGGCATATGAAGTGACCAAAAATGTTGGACTTTAGTATTTTTTTTAGGTATACGTCATCGACCGTGCAATTTGATTAACATTATTTTTTTAATAGTTCAGACATTTACACATGCAGCGATACCACATCATTTTTATAAAAAATGTTGACATTATTTTAGTTAAAAAATGGGAAAGGCGGGCGGGGATTCAAGTTTTTATTGGGAAAGGGGTTCATTTTATTTTTTTTACACTTTTTACTATAGCTCCCAAAGGGAGCTCTCATAGGGTAGGTGCAGACTGCAGAGCATTGCACCTTAGGGTCTTTAGAAGACACTAGGGTGCAATGTTCTGTCTGCAGTCTACTCTGCACATACCCCCCATGTGTATAGCACTGCTGCAGTCACTGCAGACAGAGGCCCTGGGAGGATCACTGACCCGGCCGGGGCCGCAGCACAGCGCACAGTGGGTGTGTGCTGTAAAATGTTTGGACATTCTGACCTACCGTACGGGGCCCGGGTGGCGGCGGCAGCAGAAGAAGATGGATGGTCACTGATCCTCCAGGGCAGGCTGAGCGGGAGATCCAAATACATAAAATGGCGGCTGGGGGAGGAGACAAGTTGGGAGGAGCAGCAGACCCACCCTGGTGAGTCCGGATCTAAGGAAGAAGCAGGTGAGTGGTGGCTGTAAGCAGAGGGTTGGGCTGAGACTGAGTCACTGAGGCTGCTGTGGGATTATGCGAGAATTGCGGGACCTGCAGGCATAGAGCCTGACCGTCCACAGCAGCCTCCTGACCGCCCGCACATTTTGGGTTGAGTCCCACGGGTCCCCAATCCCAATGCAGGCTCTAGTTTATGGCATTTCCACTGGATATCTGTGATAGGAATACACCTAGGAAAAAGTCCTAGGGAACTCCTAATGATACTGCTTTTCCAGGATTACTGCAAAATAATAATAATATTAGTCATTTGAATCAGGATCTGACTGCACCGTGTGAATAGGCCTCTATGAATCTATCAGTATTCACAGGGGCATTGGTGTTTTCTTTTAGGGATTAGCGTTTTCTTTTAGGCAAATAGCATGCATTTTATATAAAGCAAGGTTTATGACAAACATTTAAATGCCATGATCAAAACATCACAAAGGCCAGTCATGATCTGACGTCACGTTGACGGGGCCCACCCCCTTACTCATGTGTGACCCTTATGCACATAAACATTTAAAGGGGTATTACGGTATTTATTTTTATTTAACCATGCTACAGGGGCTGTAAAGTTAGTGTAGTTCATTATATAGTATCTGTACCTCTGTTTCATGGTGGTCGGGCAATTCTTCTGTGATTTTTGACCCTACATTGATTTTTAACAGCATATAAAATTAGTGTTTTCTCAGGTTTTCCCAGGTTGCAGTGCGGCACAAGACATTACATCACCAGTCAGGTGTTCAGAGGGAGCCTGTCTGCTTCAATGGCTGGAGGCACCCTGGTCAGAAAACACTGGTCTATCGCATTGGAGGCAACACAGGTGTGTTTCAATGGGCGGGGTGGCTGATGTGTGGAAGGAAAAAAAATTACCTCACACCTACAAGCAGGGAACTATGGGACTTTGAGTGAACAAACTCCAACAGGAAATAGCCAGTTCACAAAAAGATAGCCACATCGTTATGGTAATCTCACAAAATACCCATTTAACCCCAAGACAACCACAGATCCTTCCTAAGCATGTCCATTACTGTCTGTCAGGTACGTACTAAAATCACCTTATGGTGGAAAACCACTTTAAACCCCGTTTGTTGTCTGGGCGTGCTGGGAGTAGTAGTTTTGCAACAGCTGGAGGCACACTGTTTGGAAAACACTGCCTTATTCATACTTCGCTCACAGGTACCTTACCTCTGAGACAGTCAGCAAACAGACTAGAACGTGAACTTTAAATGCTATGCGTGCCATCAGTCACAGACATGTCACTACACCAAAGATCAAAGACGCAGAAACAAATACACAAACCAACACTCAAGAACGACAATAGAGTGCAATGTGTCAAGTATGTATACAGTACATGCGCTGTGCACTATAAACACAACCTTAACTTCGCATTTATTTATTTTTTACTGTCAGAATCAAAAACTTTTTATATGTTGTACATCTTGGCAAAACATTTACCTTTCCATATTACTTCATAAAAAAAATGTATTTCCTTTTTATAGAAATCATGGTTTATAAAAATAAAAAAAAACACTAGGGGACTAGGGGTTCCTATACCATTCAGAGCATCCTGTCTGGCTGCAGCATTATCTTTGTCCCAGCTGAAGGACGGGCTTGGACAAAGTCCAGGAAGTGAGGACGGGACTAGCGCTCCTCTGTGCTCACTCCTGTCCTATTAGAATGCAGCATGAAAACAGAGAAGAGGGGGTTATGTAGCAACCTGCGGTGATTAAAGAGACCTAGCACTATTAGGGCTCATTTTGTGTGGGAAAACTTGTTTTTGGAAAACCATTTTGGAATACCTATGACTTTTTAATAGGTTTTTATTTTTTATTTTTATAACTTGCAGGATAAATAATAAAATTATTTTATTGTTCAGGTTGTTAAGGATGTAGTTATACCAAATGTGTGTGTTTTTTTATGTATAAAAGGGATTTTCAGGGGAAAAAAATAAATATATATATTATTTTTTTTGGAGGCAATGTACATCTGAACAGCACAGCTGGGTATTAGGACACCCATGGCCCCCGACTGCCATCGAAATAGGTGAAAAGTTTTGCAGGAGCCAGAGATCTCCGGGGCAGATGTCGGAGGTAAGCGGCACTCTTCACATACTGCGGTCATAAATTGAAGGGTTAAACTACCCAGAGCAGAGTTTCTCCTTCTTCATGGTAGCTACAGCAGGGTCTATAATTCATATAATGATGTCCTGAAAGCCAAAGGGGGCTCCTCTCCTTCTTGGCCCTACCAGGCGGTCAGGCAACCAGATATAGCCTAAGTAGGGGTACTGCCCAGCCCGGGACGAACAGGGTGATAAAATATGGGTGTATTTCCTCCATTTGAAAAGTGACTTACCAAAATGATGTCCCACAAATAAAGAATTTGTGGAAAAAAAAGCTAATTTCTAGTTTTTCCACTGACTTTGAAATAATTCTAGCCACATAATAAGGTCTCAATGTACATACTTTTGCCCTAGGTGAATACTTTAGGGGGCATAGTTTCAAAAATGGGGTCACTTCTGGGGGTGTAGTATTGTTCTGACAGCTAGAATGCTTTGCAAGATAAAGTGCGGCCTATAATTTGTATAATGATATCCTGAAAGCCAAATGGTGCTCCTCTCCTTTTGGGTCTCACCATGTGGCCATGCAACCAAATATGGCCTAAGCAGGGGTATTACCGAACACGGGACGAAATAAAATATGGAGCGCTTTTTCTACTTTTCAGATGCAATGTACAAAAAATATGTCCCACAAATGATGCATTTGTGGAAAAAAAAGAACATTTTTGTTTTTCCACTGACTTTGTAACCATTCCAGCCACACAAAAAGGACTCAAAATACTCACTTCTGGTCTAGGTGAATACTTTAGGGGTGTAGTTTCCAAAATGGGGTCACTTGTGGGGGTTCTTTATGGTTTTGGCAGCTAAAAGCCTTTGCAGGCATGAAGTGCGGCCTATAACCCATCTGGCCTAAAACGATGCCCTGAAAGCCAAATGGCGCTCCTCTCCTTCTCGGTCCCACCACGCGGCCAAGGAACCAAATATGGCCTAAGCGGGGGTATTTCCAAACATGGGACAAGCAGGTAAATAAAATATAGGGTGCATTTCTTTCAATATCAGAAGTGATGTACAAAAAATATGTCCCACAAATGATGCATTTGTGAAAAAAAGCAAATTTAGAATTTTTAACACTGACTTTGTAATAATTCCTGCCAAAAAACTATGGTGTATACTCTCTGTGCCCCCTAGCGAATACCTTGGGAGGTCTAATTTTTAGAATGGGGTAATTTGGGTGTGGGGGGTCCTATGTTCTACTACCTTCAAATTTCTGCAAACCTTGCATAGCACATAAAAAAAAGATGTACTTTTCAAATTTTTAAAATTTCAAGTAAAATTATTAGGCTTCTAATTCATTTAAAATGTTAATTAAAAACGAAAGAAATGCTTTCAAAATAAAGTAGACATCAGAAAGTATATGTTTCATAAACTATTTGGTCAGAAAGTATAAATATTTGCAACCTATTAGTGTTAAAATAGCGAAAAATCTTTATTTAAAAAAAAAATTCATGATTTTGTGCATTGTAAAAAAGAAAACTACAAATGAAATCGGCTTACTCTTACTATGTGCATGAAGGACAACTTGTGACAAAAAAACAATGTCAGAATTATCGTGATTGGCAAAACGTTACCAGAGTTATTCTCTAATTAAGTCAGACATCCCCGATTTGAAAAAACAGGCCAGGGCGTACAGGTTTACTCGTGTTGATCCTTAAAGGAGTACTCTGGTGCAGAGTATTCCTGCTTTGTTCTGCCAAGGCTGCAAAAAAAATGAAAATAAACCTTCATTCCCGGGTTCCCACGGAGCGCCACTACAGCTGATCGGCCCTCCGATTCCATCTTCTTCATACTTCCGTGTGAACGAAGTGTCACATGGCGGTCAGCCTATCGCTGGCCGCCGCAATGTTCTGCCTCGGCCCATAATAGGCTGAACGCCATGTGACACTTCGTTCACACGGAAGTATGAAGAAGATGGACCGGAGGACTGATCAGCTGTAGTGGCGCTCCGCGGGAACCCAGGAATGTGAGTGATGGTTTATTTTCATTTTTTTTTGCAGCCCGGGCAGAACGAAGCAGTAGTCTGCACCAGAGTACTCCTTTAAGGGGTTAAAGAGACTCTGTCATCATTTTCACCCAAACTGACCTGTTGGTACAGGGTTATGGCGCAGGTGACACTGATGAAAACCATACATACCGATTTTCTGTCCGTAGCTCAGTCTTCTGGATATGGTAATGAGGAGCTTGGAGCACGGGGGACGTTCCCATGCCAACCATCCACCCACCCACCATCGTACACAGTGCAGTGTTCTGAAGATCTGTGCACACTGCCTTCTTGTCACTCTTCTCCCACTATGCTGTGCCTGCTGTGCTGCAGAACGGAGCTCCACTCTGCAGCATAAAGTCTCTCCTCCGCATGGACAACAGCCGTTAAGCTACAGAGTGGAGCTCCACTCTGCAACACAGCAGGCTCAGCACAAAACTCAAGAAAGTGCTTGCTTGAGGAAGGGCACATGGACGCGTGAAACAGCTGTTCCAGTCTGCCCTCTACACCCCGATACCTGTATCAATATGCGACATCTGAAATAAAGAAATTGTCACCAATAGTGAATGCCGCATTATCTTTGTTCTTCTATATGTGGATTTGTCACTTGATATATACAGTGCAGAGCACCACCGGAGCACAGCACTAGGACATGGTTCACACAGGTGTCTCCGGTGCCCCGTGTGCCAGATCCTTGTCTTTTAGACAAGGTTCACACACTGCATTTTGAGGCTCGGAAAATGCTTTATGGTAGCTGTCACGCCCCCTCCCATAGGCTTGCATTGAGGGGCGGAGTGTGACGTCACACGGGGGCGGAGGCATGACGTCACACGCAGTCGGCCCTGTGGTCGCTGGTAATCAGACCCGGAGCGAACACGATCTGGGGACTGATTACAAACGGGGTGCCGCGTGCAAGATCACGGGGGGTCCCGAGCGGCGGGACTCCCGCGATCAGGCATCTTATCCCCTATCCTTTGGATAGGGGATAAGATGTCTAAGCACCGGAGAACCCCTTTAAAGTAAAACTGATTTTTTTTTAAATCAGTTTTATGTCCCAAGATTGAACGGCGCCTAAGACATCGTCTTTCCCTTCATGTCACTGTATCTCATTTTATGACAATTTAAAGAACGAGTTTTTTTCCAGAAAAAAACTTGAATAACTAGCTTTTTCCAGAATTCGGGTTTCCTACATTTCTCATGGATCTCTATATTATCTGTCGATGAGGATACAAGTGAAATGGGTCAGCGTTTCCCAAGCAGGGTGCCTCCAGCTGTTGCAAAACTACAACTCCCAGCATGGATGTTAGTCATCTGCATCTAGGTCAGTGTTTCCCAAGCAGGGTGCCTCCAGCTGTTGCAAAACTACAACTCCCAGCATGCCCGGACAGCCGAAGGCTGTCCGTGCATGCTGAGAGTTGTAGTTTTAAAACAGCTGGAGGCACCCTGCTTGGAAAACACTGAATGTATGTACAGGTGTAGATGCAATTAATTTGTCCTTGCCTAAACCACTAGACAAAACATGTATGCTGCTGTATATGACAGTGTCGGCTCTGCTGCATCACATAGTGCAGGTGTATACGGCATGTACGTGCCATGCTTTCTATTATGGCACAGTAACAATGAATGAGGAGGGCAGGGCTCGCCTACACCTGCAGGGTATTCTGGCAGCGGTATGGGCGGAAGTGCTGGCAGCTAGGAGCTGGTGCCCGGCCAGATCTCCTGGAGTGAAGGTGTGAGGCACCCGGAAACATCCGACCGCACGAAGTCACCGCTCATTGGTCGCCAGTGCTGGGGAGATAATCAGGAGCTGCGCTGTGATTGGAGGAGGAGCGGGGGGCGGGGCTAGAGGGGGGACCTGGCGGCGGTACACAAGCTGTGAGTCACCTGGAGACCGCGCCAGATAGATCGGGGAGTGCGCGTGGAGTGACGTCATCGCCTCCCTGGGACTGTAGCACGCACAAGTCTGCCGGGTAGGGGGAGGAATGTGGCAATTATAAATACGGGGGGCCTCAGGGGGACAAAATTGTCTCACCATAACTAACTTCAGGCCAGCGCTTACATTGTTTCTGAGGGAAAAGGAAAGATAAAGTTTGGTTGCCATTAGATACAATGGATACCAGTGAAGCTTTTATGTGAGGTAGAGGAGCAAATGCATTTACCATGCCCTTAATGATGTGTGCACTGTGCCCCCAATGACCTGTGCCACCATGGCCCCAATGACCTGTGCCACAAATTGTACCACCATGCTCCATATGATCTTTGTCACCGTTTCCCTAATGACCTGTGCCACAGTGCCCCTAATGATCTGTGTTACTGTGCCCATAATGATCTGTGCTACCATGCCCCTGGTGATCTGTGCCACGTGCCTCTAATGATCTGTGTTACTGTGCCCATAATGATCTGTGCTACCGTGCCCCTGGTGATCTGTGCCATGTGTCCCTAATGATCTGTGCTACCGTGCCCATAATAATCTGTGCTACCGTGCCCCTAATGGTCTGTGCCACGTGCCTCTAATGATCTGTGCCACGTGCCTCTAATGATCTGTGCTACCGTGCCCCTAATGATCTGTGCTACCGTGCCCCTAATGATCTGTGCTACCGTGCCCCTGGTGATCTGTGCCATGTGTCCCTAATGATCTGTGCTACCGTGCCCATAATAATCTGTGCTACCGTGCCCCTAATGATCTGTGCCACGTGCCTCTAATGATCTGTGCCACGTGCCTCTAATGATCTGTGCTACCGTGCCCCTAATGATCTGTGCCACAGTGCCCCTAATGATCTGTGCCACGTGCCTCTAATGATCTGTGCCACGTGCCTCTAATGATCTGTGCTACCGTGCCCCTAATGATCTGTGCTACCGTGCCCCTAATGATCTGTGCTACCGTGCCCCTAATGATCTGTGCTACCGTGCCCATAATAATCTGTGCTACCGTGCCCCTAATGATCTGTGTTACCGTGCCCCTAATGATCTGTGCTACCGTGCCTCAAATGATCTGTGCCACGCGCCCCTAATGATCTGTGCTACCGTGCCCCTAATGATCTGTGCTACCGTGCCCCTAATGATCTGTGCCACGTGCCTCTAATGATCTGTGCTACCGTGCCCCTAATTATCTGTGCTACCGTGCCCATAATAATCTGTGCTACCGTGCCCCTAATGATCTGTGTTACTGTGCCCCTAATGATCTGTGCCACAGTGCCTCGAATGATCTGTGCCACCGTGCCCCTAATAATCTGTACCACCATGTTCTAATAATCTGTGCTACCGTTCCCCTAATGATCTGTATCACTGTGCACCTAATGATCTGTGCCTCAGTGCTCCTTATGATCAGTGTCACTTTGCCCAAAATGATCTGTGCCATTGTGCCCCTAACGATCTGTACCGCCATGTCCTAATGATCTGTGCCACCTTGCCCCTAATGATCGGTATGACCGTGCCCCTAATGATCGGTATGACCGTGCCCCTAATGATCGGTATGAACGTGCTCCTAATAATCTGTATCCCTAAGGATCTGTGCCACCGTGCCCCTTATGATCTGTGTCATTGTGCCCCTAATATTCTGCATTGCCATGTTCTAATGATCTGTTCCACCTAGGGATGTCCCGATACCATTTTTTTAAGACCGAGTATGAGTACCGATACTTTAATTCTAGTACTTGCCGATACCAAGAACGAGTACTTATATTTTAAAGGGAATCTGACACCAGGGTGACGCGGTTTCTGATGCTGCTGACCGTATGATATGTGGGTTCTTGTTGTGTACAATGGAGGCGGCTGCTGTAATATGAGCCAAGATTTCTCTCTTCTCCATTGGACAGAACAGGGAATTTGCATTGGCGGTGAGACCGATGACCACATGGTGAGCAGCGATAGAAACCGGTTTACCTGCACGATCTACATATTAATTGAAGTTAGTGCAGGTGACTCTGCTGTAAGATTGTCTTTAATAGTAGGTAGTATCCCCTTGCAGACATTAGCAGCAGCCCCCCGGCAGTCATTAGTAGCAGCTCCCCCTGTAGACTGCTGCCCCCCTGTAGACATAAGTAGCAGCCCCCCTTTAGACAGTGGGTCCCCATTTAAACAGCAGCAGGCCCCCCCTTTAGACAGCAGCAGGCCTCCCCTTTAGACAGCAGCAGGGCCCCCCTTTAGACAGCAGCCCCCCTTCACACTACACTACCGTGGTTGACCACAGTTTTAGGTCCGGTTGTAAAAGCGCATACGGCGCAAAAATGAGCCGACCAGACCGAACGTTTCACTCCGGCCGGCTCATTGAAATGAATGACATACGGGAGCGCATACGGTGACATACGGGAGCGCGAGCTTTTAGCTCCCCCCTGCCGTATGCGCTCCCGTATGGGACAAAACGTAGTGTGAACCCAGCCTTAGACAGCAGCAGCCCCTCCCCCTTTAGACAGCAGCAGGACCCCCCGTTTAGACAGCAGCAGGGCCCCCCGTTTAGACAGCAGCTGGCCCCCCCCCCTTTAGACAACAGCAGGGCCCCCCCGCTTAGACAACAGCAGGGCCCCCCCTTTAGACAACAGCAGGGCTCCTCCTTTAGCCATTAGTAGCAGCCCCCTCCTTGCAGGCAGCTCACCTCCTCTGTCGGGTGCTGGTGCTGCCGCTTTCCTGCCCCGTTCTCCGGTCCACATCATGGCATCCTATAGGGGAGCATGTGACATATACGTCACTCTCCTTCCTCCGTAGCGTTACGCTGGGCGCAGGGGAGGAGGCGAAGTGACGAGTGTGTCACATGCTCCTCCATGGAACACTATGATGCGGACAGGAGGATGGAAGAATGGGGCAGCAGAGCGGCAGCAGGTATCAGGCATGGTATCGGGGACATTAAATGAGTCCCCGATACCATGCAAATGGCTAGTATCGCCCCCGATACCGATACCAGTATTGGTATCGGGACACTTCCACCATGCCCCTAATGATCTGTGTCACCGTGACTCTAATGATGTGTGCACTGTGCTCCCAATTAACTCTGCCACCTGTCCTCATGCTCTATGCCACCATGCTCCTAATTATCTGTGTCACCATGCCCCTTATGATCTAAGCCACCGTGCCCCTTTGTGTAATTTGTGTCACTGTACCCCTAATGATCTGTGCCACCATTCCACTACTGAGAATAGGAGAATGGTTTTAGCAGGTCCTGCCAAATCCTATGCAGTCCCGCAAACCTCTAAAATGACACATGGAGCTGATGAAATCACAAGGAGGTGATGAAATGCCACAGGGATAATGAACTTGCATGGGGGAGGGTTATAAAATTGCATGGGGGGGTCTATCTCTAAAGTCTGTGACTATGTGTTTGCGGAGGAACTCGGGAATGGACACACATGTTGCGGGAGGGGGTTGGAGTGGAACACACACCTTGCAGGATCTGGCAATAATGGTCAGAAATCAGCGGAAGCCGGATTAAGAAAACAATTCTGTGCAGGGCCGTAATCTGTGCCACCTTGCCTCTAATGATCTGTACCATCATTTTTTAATGATTTGTACCACCTGATCGTGCCCATAATTATCTGTATCACCGTACCCATAATGATCTATGTCACCGTACTTATAATGATCTATGTCGCCGTACCCATAATGATCTATGTCGCCGTACCCATAATGATCTGTGTCACCATACCCATAATGATCTTTGTCACCGTACCCATAATGATCTATGTCACCGTACCCATAATGATCTATGTCACCGTACCCATAATGATCTATGTCACCGTACCCATAATGATCTATGTCACCGTACCCATAATGATCTATGTCACCGTACCCATAATGATCTATGTCGCCGTACCCATAATGATCTATGTCACCGTACCCATAATGATCTATGTCACCGTACCCATAATGATCTATGTCGCCGTACCCATAATGATCTATGTCGCCGTACCCATAATGATCTATGTCACCGTACCCATAATGATCTATGTCACCGTACCCATAATGATCTATGTCGCCGTACCCATAATCATCTATGTCGCTGTACCCATAATGATCTATGTCGCCGTACCCATAATGATCTATGTCGCCGTACCCATAATGATCTATGTCACCGTACCCATAATGATCTATGTCGCCGTACCCATAATGATCTATGTCGCCGTACCCATAATGATCTATGTCGCCGTACCCATAATGATCTATGTAACCGTACCCATAATGATCTATGTAACTGTACCCATAATGATCTATGTCACCGTCCCCATAATGATCTATGTCGCCGTCCCCATAATGATCTATGTCGCCGTACCCATAATGATCTATGTCTCCGTACCCATAATGATCTATGTCACCGTACCCATAATGATCTGTGTCACCATACCCATAATGATCTGTCACCGTACCCATAATGATCTATGTCACCGTACCCATAATGATCTATGTCACCGTACCCATAATGATCTATGTCGCTGTACCCATAATGATCTATGTCACCGTACCCATAATGATCTATGTCACCGTACCCATAATGATCTATGTCGCTGTACCCATAATGATCTATGTCGCTGTACCCATAATGATCTATGTCACCGTACCCATAATGATCTGTGCCCCTATTGATCTATGCCACTGTGCCCTTAATGATCTGTGCCACCGTGCCTCCAATAAAAGTTTAACCCCCCCCCACCTTTTCCCATTTTTCAAATAAGTTCATGTAAACCAAAATAATCATATTTGGTATTGCTGCTTATTAAAATATAACATTAAGGAAACTGCATAGTGAATGGCATAAACTATAAAAAAAATCCAGAATTGCAGATTTTTGGTCACTTCATATTTCAACCCGACCATAAAATGTAACCTTTATTTCGGTCTAATAATACATTATAGTAGTACAACACAATTTAAAATACCAATATCACTAGGGGGTCATAAGTATATCTGTACACAAAGCCTACTTCATAGTTATCTTATATAGGTATAGTGTATAATGTATTCAACAATGATTCTTGCAGCAGTGGGATGCTGATGGCTGCTATCCACCAACAACCAAACCCCCAGGGACACAGAACTTTAAAAACTTAACCTACATAGCCCCCTTGACATGTTTTGCTCAAAAGAGCTTAATCAGAGATCTAGGCTAATGAATGACCCCCTGTGCACCAAGTGGGTCATTTCCATATAACTAAGAAGAGGGATTGCTGGGGAAAGAAGGCACAAAGTATAATTGTCATCGGTGTCACACACACTACAAGCCTGTAACAACAGGTTAGAGCAGGTGATACTGATAAGAGATTCCCTTTAACCCCTTAAGGACATAGTGTTTTTCCGTTTCTGCACTTTCGTTTTTTCTTCCTTACCTTACCCTTACATATATAACCCTTACAATTTTGCACCTAAAAATCCATATGATGGCTTATTTATTCCATGTGAACAAGGGTATGGGTGTGTTGTAACACCTGGGTGTAACGAGATGCAACTGAGTCTCCACGCTACTCAGTATATACCGTATCCAGTCCAATGTAAATAGCACTCGTACAACAGATGTGTTCCAAGCCTTTTAACACTTTTACTTCCAATACTTCTTCATACAAAGATTATTTCATACAGGAATAGTGTACTTGAACACAATGCAAAATCACCCAGTGCATACTCGCCGATACGCGGTCACAGCATTACAACAGACCTTTTCGGCTCCATGTGAACATGTCCATTTACGCTGTGAACCTTGCTTTCTTCTGAGACTAGCGTAGAAGGCTCACCAGCCGGTGAGCTTGATTGGCGACGTTTCAGGATCACTCCCTTTCTCAAGCCTGACCTGAATAACCCACCAGCACATTATATAGACCTGAGTCTCGCGATATTTCATATCTAAAAGTTAAAATCATTATAAAATCTATATAGTGGTAGATGGTAAATCCACAAAAATTACATCAGAACGGTATTTATAAGAATACATTAAAATTACAATATTCATTAATACCATTTGGGAACATCGCATTTAACTTGGTAATCCAAAATACCTCCCTTTTCAATAACCTATATTTTATTTCTACACTTCTAGTCCCATTTATTTCTTCCAATACCATCCATTTCAGGTCACAGACCTGGTGTTGGCTCTGTTGGCTGGGTAGCCTTCTACGCTAGTCTCAGAAGAAAGCAAGGTTCACAGCGTAAATGGACATGTTCACATGGAGCTCCAGCTGGAGCCAAAAAGATCTGTTGTAATGCTGTGACCGCGTATCGGCTAGTATGCACTGGGTGATTTTGCATTGTGTCCAAGTACACTATTCCTGTATGAAATAATCTTTGTATGAAGAAGTATTGGAAGTAAAAGTGTTAGTCTTGGAACACATCTGTTGTATGAGTGCTATTTACATTGGACTGGCTTATTTTTTTTGTCACCAATTTTACTTTGTAATGACATCAGTCATTTTACCCAAAAATCTACGGCGAAGCGGGAAAAAAAATCATTGTGTTACAAAATGGAAGAAAAAATAACATTTTGTAAATTTTGGGGGCTTCCGTTTCTACACAGTACATTTTTGAGTAAAAATGACACCTTATCTTTATTCTGTAGGTCCATACGATTAAAATAATACCCTACTTATATAGGTTTGATTTTGTCGTACTTCTGAAAAAAATCATAACTACATGCAGGAAAATGTATAAGTTTAAAATTGACATCTTCTGACCCCTATAACTTTTTTTTATTTTTCCACTTTTTTATTTCCACAGGTTTTTTTTTTATGGAAAAAGGGGGGTGATTAAAACTTTTATCAGGGAAGGGGGTTAAATCATCTTTATTAATATTTTTTTCACTTTTTTTTTGCAATGTTATAGCCCCCATAGGGGACTATAACATGCAGTACATTGATTTAATACACTGATCAATGCCATTGCAATGTATTGATCAGTGTTATCGGCAGTTGATTGCTCAAGCCTGGATTTCAGGCTTGGAGCAATTAATCGCCGATCAGACACGCAGGAAGCAGGTAAGGCACCCTTCTGCTGCGTCCTAGCTGATCTGGACATCGTGATTTGACTGAGCTGCCGGGAAGCTTTCACTTTCACTTTAGACGCGGTGATCAACTTTGATCGCCACGTCTAAATTAATGCTGGACATCTGCCTGAACTTCGATGTCCAGCATTAGCCATGGGACCTGGCTGCTGATAGCAGCCGGGACCGTGCGGGTATGATGCGTGCTTAGCTCCTGAGCTCGCTTCATTACCCTCCCGTGCCGCAGCGCCATTTAGAAACAGTGTTTTGAGGCAAGGGTTTAAGTGATTTTGAACGTGGCATGGTTGTTGTTGTCAAACAAGCTGGTCTGGCTATTTCAGTAACTGATCTAATGTGATTTTTATGCACAACCATGTCTAGAAGATATCTAGTGAGCCGCAGTTTAGAGTTCTGTGGAGGAAAATGCATTGTTGATGTCAGAGGAAAATGAGCAGACTTGTTCGAGATGACAGAAAGGCAACAGTAATTCAAAAACCTACTTGTTACGACAAAGACTACACCGGGTGCCACTCCTGTCAGCTAAGAACAGGAAACTGAGGCTGCAATTCCCACAGACTCACCAGAACATTGCCTGGTCTGATGAGTCTGGATTCCAGCTGTGACATTTAGAATTTTGCATAAATAACATGAATGGAGGGATCCATCCTGCCTTGAACTGAGCCGCATGAACGGTTCAGGCTGCTGGTGGTTGTGTAATGATGTGTAGGACATTTTCATGGCACACTTTAAGCCCCCTTAGTAGCAGTCTGCATGAGCATTGTTGCTGTCCATTCTTATATGACCAAGGTGCACCCATCTTCTGACAATGAGTTTACTGTTTAACAATGGCCTCCACAGTCACCAGATCTCTATCCAATAGATCACCTTTGGGATGTGGTGAAACGGGAGATCCGCATCATGGATGTGCAGCCGACATATCTGCAGAAACTACGTTATGCAATATGGAGGAAAAATCTGTGAGGAATGGTTCCAGCACCTTGTAGAAAGTATACCTCGAAGAATGAAGGCGGTTTTGAAGGCAAAAGGGGGTCAAACCTGGTTCTAGCAAGGTGTACCTAATAAAGGTAACAAGCTTAGAGTACCATTAAATAGGAGCACAAATTGAACATATGTGTGAGAAACCCTAAAGTAAAAATAAAAGAAGTCCTTAGTTGATGGAGACCTGCACTCAGACAGAAGGAGCAGCAGAGCATCAAAATAGCAGAATGATGTCAGAAGGGGCATCAGAGTACCAGAGTGCTATGAGAAGGAGTAGCAGAGTATCTGAGTGCTGTCAGAGGAAGCAGCAGAGGCAGGAGCGCTTGATAATAAGCTGAAAATGTAAATCCTGATAGTAGAGACGTGGGGTAACTGGCACCATTTATTGCCTCTTGTCAATATTTATATGCTCGATGGGTCTCACAACCAGTTCACCTGTTTGCATGCGGTATGGTGGTGCTCATGCCAGCCAGAGAGCTATGACTGCATAAACCAATATATGTAGAAAGAAGATGCGGATCACTCACCACTGCTGAGATGCTGTATTCTTTATTCCATAATAACGAACTTAGATGGCTTTACAAACTGTGGATGTCATGGCAGGGCAGAAGAATTGATTCCAAGCCTGAAGAAACTCCTCACATTTTGTAATATTGCAACCTTGTGCTAAATATATAAAAAATGATGACAATGTGATAATATTGTTAGAAATCTTTGCTAATTTATTGAAAAGGAAAAACTCAAATATTGCATTGATATAAGTATTCAGACCCTTTACTCAGTACTTAATTGAAGCATTTTGAAGCACACCTAGATTGAAGCACACCTAGATTTGGGATTTTCTGCAGATTCTCTCAAGCTCTATCATGTTGGATGGGGATCGTCGGTGGAAGCCATTTTCAGGTCTCTTTAGAGCTGCTCGATTGGGTTCAAGTCAGAACTTGACTCTGGCTGGGCCACTCAAGGACATACTCAGAGTTGTCCCTAAGCTACTCCTATATTGTCTTGGCTGTGTGCTTAGGGTTACTGTATTGTTAGAAGATTGTTTTCCTTGCACATATCTTATTTAGCTTTTCCTCAAACCTGACTAATCTTGCTATCCCAGCCTCTAAAAAAAAACACAGCATGATGTTGCCACCACCATGTTTCATGTAGAGATGGTACTAGATAGGTGATGAGCAGTACTGCCTGGTGGCCTCCAGACATGATGCTTAGAATTGAGGCCAGAAAGTTTAATCTTGGTTTGATCACAGTCTGAAAGTCCTTTAGGTGCTTTTTGCAAAGTTTAGGTACCGAGTTTTTCAGCATGATTTTTCGTGCTGAAAACGCCCCCCCCCCCCCCCCCCTCAGCTTATACTTGAGTGAACTCTCCTCCTGTCAATCCCTTCTCAGTGGTCTTCAACCTGTGGACCTCCAGATGTTGCAAAACTACAACTCCCAGCTGGGAGTTGTAGTTTTGAAACATCTGGAGGTCCGCAGGTTGAAGATCACTTCGTCATCATCCAGACCCCCCTTTAGTTTTATACTCACCTCCCCTCAGTGGGAAGGAAGGGTGAGCTGTTCTGGGCCATCTATGCTGCAGGGACCGTCTGGTGGGGAGGGTTAGTCGTTCTGGGCTGTCTATCTTCACCGGGAGGCCCTCTTCTCCGCTCTGGGCCGGCCCAGACTAGTGATGTTGCCTTGACGACGACGCACAGGGACTTCCGTCCCTGTGTATGAACGTCCTTGTGCGTTGTCATCAAGGCAACGTCACTAGTCCGGGGCCGGCCCAGAGCGGAGAAGAGGGCCTCCTGGTGAAGATGGACAGCCCGGAACGACTAATCCTCCCCACCGGATGGTCCCTGCAGCATAGATGGCCCGGAACAGCTCACCCTTCCTTCCCACCGAGGGGAGGTGAGTGTAAAACTAAAGGGGGGTCTGGATGATGATGAAGGCCGCAGTGGTCTTCAACCTGCAGACCTCCAGGTGTTTCAAAACTACAACTCCCGAACTACAACAGCCGAAGGCTGTCCGGGCATGCTGGGAGTTGTAGTTTTGCAATATCTGGAGGTCCGCAGGTTGAAGACCACTGATGAAGGGATTGACAGGCGGTGATGATGAAGGGGTTGATGATGACAGGCGGTGATGATGAAGGGGGGATGATGACACGGTGATGATGACAGGCGGTGATGATGAAGGGGGGGATGATGACGGGGGTGTTAATGACCGAGGTCTGGATGATGACAGGGGGGGATGATGACATGGGGGGGGATGATGTATTTCCCACCCTAGGCTTATAGTCGAGTCAATAACTTTTCCTGGGTTTTTGGAGTGAAATTAGGGCCCTCGGCTTATATTTGGGTCGACTTATACTCGAGTATATACGGTAAGCTTTCATTTGTCTTCCACTGAAGAGAGTCTTCTTTCTTGCCACTTTGACGTAAAGCTCAAATTGGTGAGGTGCTGCAGTGATGGTTGACCTTTTGGAAGCTTCTCCCATGTGCACACAGGATCTTCCTGTAACTCAGCCAAAGGGACCACTGGATTCTTGGTCACCTCCCTTCCCAAGCCCTCTTCCCTGATTATTTTCTGGTTGTTCCAAACATTTTCTATTAAACTATTATGGAGGACACTGTGCTTATGGGAACTTTGAACTAGGGGAATACTCACATACTTTATTCCTTTTGGGAAAATGTACTTTTTAAAATATTACCGGAAAACCTCTTGTAGGAAAGGCCACCCAGAAAGTACCAGTACTAACGTGTTTCCATTTATGTTATGTATTAAGTACATTTCCTCATGACATGACATATCCCTTATGGTGGTTTGTTTGTCCTGGCACGTCGGTCTGTAATAATTTGCCTCATAGTCATTATGGTGTCTTTTATATATTATGTGCCTTTCTGGAAGCTTAGTTCTTATCCAATGATGAAATACATAGATACAGTAGAGTTTTGTGGAGTCGTCATAAGTAGTAAAGCTCAGAATGAACATCACTCTGCTTAATGTTTGTTAAACCTGAGGACTATTCCAGTCTGAGACAAAAAATTATTGAAAATGAATGAACAATACATGTTGCTAAACTTTAAGGGCTGATACTTTAGAAAGTTCAGAACCTTTCATGTTATGACTAATGTGACCTGTAGTAAAACATTCCTATTCTTTTAGTCATCAGTACATAGTGATACTCTAGAGCATTGTTCACTTGTTCATTAATGTTAGTGTCAACAAAATGACAAGTCCTAACAGCAGTTACAATGTACAGATGAACATTACATGATGTAATCTAATTATAAAGGGGTTTTCCAGGAATGGGGTTCTAAAGTATTTTTTTTATTTCTTTTTTCAACAAATGCACAAAAAAATATATACTTTCTGTATTAAAGGGGTTATCCAACATAAGGTGACTTTATTATTCACCTGTCAGATAGTAATGGACATGCTTAGGAAGGATCTGTGCTTGTCTTGGGGCTAAATGGTTGTGAGTCCACCATGACACTGCCATTTCTTTTTGTGAAATGGCTATTTTCTATTAGAGTTCCCTCCCTCCAACTACAAGTCCCGGGATCCCTTGTTTGTAAGTGTGAGGTCACTTTTCTCCCTCCCACACATCAGCCACCGCACCCATTGCACCACAGCTTAGCCACCTTGCATGCACTATTTCTCCCGTTACTATCTTCCGTCACAAAATAACGGCCGTTATTAATAATGGACTATAACGGGTTAAAACGGCTATTAGAACAATCCCATAGACTATAATGGGTTTTTCTAATGGCCGTATAGGATTTTGTAACTGCCATTTTCAGCTGATTTTCAGACGGAACTTCGTACGGATCTTTAAAATGGAGTAATTTTGTAGTGTGAAAGGGGCCAAATGTGTATAGGGTGGTTAGATTTTAACTACCCAACCCTTTTGTTTTTAAGGGGATAAGATGCTGGCAGACCTGTTCACATCCCCTATAAACATTTGGCTGACAGCTGTATGTGGGCACCTTTAGGAAACCAGTGAACCTATCATAATGCTTTTAGAGTGTAGGAGGATACCTGAGTGTCTGAAGAAAGTCCACGTAAATACGGAGAGAACATGCAAACTCCATTCACATGATAGCATTTGTCATATTTGAACTCAGTGCTATTTACTATACAACCCATATAGTATATGTGTCTGTTTAGTTTAAAGGGGGTTTCTAATTTAAAGGAAAAGCTGCAGAAACCAAAGACTGTTCATTCACACGCAAGAACACTACCTTTTAGAGTTATAGGGGGAGATTTATCAAAACCTGTCCAGAGGAAAAGTTGCTGAGTTGCCCATAGCAACCAATCAGATTGCTTCTTTAATTTTTGAAAAGGCCTCTGAAAAATGAAAGAAGAGATCTGATTGGTTGCAACTTTGCAACTCAGCAACTTTTCCTCTGGACAGGATTTTAATAGATCTTCTCCATAGACCGTTATCCAGAGACTGTCATATTCTTGTTTAGCAGAACATTGAGGTGCAGTTCTTACAGGACGTACCCTTTGCAGTCTCCTCCTTGTCTCCTTTGGGTGTTTCATAAGATGGGACTTAAATAGCCCAATTTTGCTACTTTAAATACTGGCAATTTTTCCTTCCCTTCCTCTAAATCGTGCCTATACTGCAGATACGATTATTGGAATTTTGTAAACTGGTTTTTTATAGCTATTTTTCACGTTGGATATTTGCTGTACAGAAGAACAAACAGGGACTGCAAGTTTCACTAAGTATCGGTGTCATTTACACAATAATTCTGGTCTCCTCTTGGTTTTGGACTTCTCAGGTGTTCACAGGAATTTTGCATACATTATTTAACAAGAGAAGAAATATAAAGCTGTAAAACAAGTTTATTGTTAATCTGACTCTTGCAATAAACGAAAGGTATTGCAACTTCAGAAATGCTGTGCTCTAGGTTATTATGTATGAAAGCAGTCATAGCTATATGGTGGTCCTTAGACCCTTGTCAGAGCGGGCCCTGGGAAAGGCTTCTGCAGAGAGGGATTAAAGGGGTACTCCCACCCTAGACATCTTATCCCCTATCCAAAGGATAGGGGATAAGATGTCTGATCATGGGGGTCCTGCCGCTGGGGACCCCCGCATTATTGATGCAGCACCCACCTGTTTTTTCACTGGAACCGCTAGATGGTCTGAGTCGCGACTACGGGAACGGAAGTCCGTGACGTCAGGACTCCGCCGCCGTGTGACGTCATGCCCGTCCCCTCAATGCAAGTCTATGGGAGGGGGCGTGACGCCCCCTCCCATAGATTTGCATTGAGGGGACGGGCGTGACGTCACATACCCTTTAAGGCTATGTTGAGACGTCAGAAAATCTCTGTGCGGATATTCCTCAGACTGCACAATATGGACTATATGGACCGCACAGGAATTCACCATCTCTTAGACGGCTATGCATTGCGTGCGTAGTTCGCAGAAAGAATGGACGTGTTTATTCTTTCTGCGGACACGGAAATTCTGGCATGTGCACGGAAGAATCCCATTAAATCTAATGAAACTCTGCTGCAGTGGAATCTCTGTGCAGAATTCCAATGCAGAATGCTGCACAGAAATTCAAAAATGTTCCTTAACTCTAGGTATTGTTTCTGCTTATAGTACTTAGAGTACAGAAGAGCTGTCGTTTATACCCTACATTCTCCAAAGCCAAGAGTATAATTTTAATCCTCAAACATATATAAGAACATGGAAAAAGGAGTAAGTGACATCCATTAAAACAAAGACTGAGGTGGTGGGATCACTTATATAAATGAACTATAATATCTGTCATAATGTGCAGGTGTATTAATAAAACCTGGGTCATACCAATGGTACTACAATCCTAACCATAAGGGCTGCAAACATAGATCACAGTAATATATACACAAGACCTTTGGTGCCACAAAAAGCATAATAATAATCTGGACCAAAAAACAGACAAAGATGTGGATAGAAGCAGACAGGAAAAATGCTCTCTCACCGCAAAATGAATGAAGAGAGATCCAACTTAAAACAAAAATAGGCCTCAAAATGGAGAGAAACCACAGTGCCCAGCAATGAGAGATCAAGATAAATGGCAAACAAATAACACTGTTCTACAGGTAAAATGTTGCCAGCATGAAAACAGCTGTTCTTACATAATTTTGGGGTGCTAAAAAATTACATAAAAAAATGTATATTGGCTCTAGTTTCCATGATATAAGCAACCAACTAATGAAGTAAGGTTTATAAAGTGCTTTATGCAACTTACACCATAGATTAGATAGTCAGTATTGGTGACCAATAGAAAACCGCCAAGCGTACCAAGATGATGCAGTATTAGCTAATATTACGTCACCAAATTCTATAAAAGTTACAGTATCTGTTGCTTGGAGGGTTTAGGGTGGGTTTACACTGCGTTTACTAACTACGGGAACCCGGACACCTTCTAATTCATTTGAATGAGACAACCAGAGTCACATATTAACTCCGGTTGGCTCATTTTTGCCCTGTATCCTGTTTTCTGACCGGACTGAAATCTGTGGTATGCCGCAGTTTTCAGTCCGATCCCAAAAACGGATACAGGGCAAAAATGAGCCGAACCGAGTTAATATGTAACTCTGGTTGTCTCATTCAAATGAATTAGAAGGTGTCCGGGTTCCCGTAGTTAGTAAACGCAGTGTAAACCCACCCTAAACTCGCAAAACAACAGATACTGTAACTTTTATAGAATTTGGTCACGTAGTATTAGCTAATACTGCATCATCTTGGTACGCTCAGCTGTTTTCATGCTCGCAACTTTTTACCTGTAGAACAATGTTATTTGGCTATTACCTGTAGGTGGAAAATGTAAAATGTCCGTTGCATGAAAACTAGAGCCAACTAACAAATTTCATTATTATATTTGAATTCAGCATGTGAAATTCATTAAGAAATGGCACGTTTCATTTCTGAAACAAAAAAAAAGTTAAAGTTTGTAGAACAGTGTAATCAAAGTCCATTAACTGGGAGAGCGTACCTCAGATAGCTCAGATAGTGAGGTAGGTCCCTCTCTGAAAATATAAGCCCTCTTTAGCAAATTTTCATCCAAAATAGTGGTGTAGATTGCTCTTCTATGTTATCATTTTTTCCAAAAAGAATTGCTTGACTAGTTGCTGGGGCTGCAGTAAGAGTACCGCTGCCTTGTACCCAAGTGCCCAGTTCCCGATGCGGTCCTCTTCTTTCTGGTTCTTGTGGTGTTTTGTGTGGGCAACTCTTCCCCCCTGTACATAATTGTCCTTTATTATTGCCAAAAACCTGTTTCCTTTGCTGGACCTTTCAGCTCCCCAGAGTAAACTTCTCCATAATAATAATTTTTTCCTGCTTCTCTGCCTTATCTACGTGCCTTATTATTAGGTTTGTGCTGCTTCCATTATACTTGGAGGCTTATAACAAGCCCCTATCAGTAGTTTATTATTCTTTCTCATTCCCTTTTTTTCTTTCTTTCTTTCTTTCTTTCTATGTATGGGGACTCCACATATTGACTTTCCTGACAGATGTATCCATGCAGACTCTGTGAGGCAGGATTTTACATATAAGAAAACTCCTTCACCCTTTGTATGGTCATTCTTAAATAGTCTGTAACCCTGCAAAGTTACCCCCTTAAGGGAGCAGCCAATTTTCATTTTTAAATTTTCATTTTTTCCTCCTTACCTTTAAAAGAGAACCTATCATCAGTGTTTATCATGTATAGCATGTGGCAATGTCTTTATAGTTGGTAAACTCTTGTTCTTACTATGCACAGGACATGTAAAGTTTTGAAGCTTAAAAGGTGTCCCCCGCCAGCCCGTAAGTAGTCCCCTGGGTGGAAGCCATCTTCTTCTAATCCCATTTGCTCCAGCTGTAATCATGTCCCTCTCAGCATGATTGACAGCCCAGGCTTGGCCTGCGTCATCCCTTTGCTCCATCTGCTTAGGGAGCAGCATGGTGACAAGGGCTGTCAGTCATGCTCAGTGGACGTGTGGTGTCGGTGCACGATGAGGGAATCATCCTGTTCGTGTCGCCAAAAGAAAGTTTTGGCGGCCACTGGGTGTTAGTAGACGTACCTTGTTTACTTTGTGATGCCATGGCACTGTTTATCCGATCCATGGTCCGAAGGTGGGAAGCAGTTTTCCTGGGCCAGACACGATGAGCTTGTAATGAGCTTGTGAAGTTGGTATATCACAAACAGCTGGCCTCAGTGTGAGAGTGCAGCGTACCCCTTGCGAGCCTTGTTGCCGTTCTGAGACTTGTGGTGCTTTTCACAGAACTGAATTGTAGACTGTAGATTCTGGTTGCTAGGATCCTTCCAAGACACTGTAGACTATTCTGCAGGGGCATGAATCTTCCCAGCGAGTGACACTTGTAGGATAACCAGTGGTAAACTTGAAACTGAAGTAGGCCTCTGCTTAGGACATAGTAGGAAAAAAAGGGAGAAAAGGAGGACAGCGCCTCGTGTATTACCCAAGGTGCCAGTGTCAACAAGGACAGGGTAAGGTTGGCTCTTCAAGATGGCCACTCACTTGATAGGAGAAGAAATTGCGCATATCACCCCAATGAGGTACTGGTGGTAATCTGGAGACAAACTGCTGGGCCCAATGGTGAAATGGAAAAGAAGAAAGCTTCTCCCATACAGGATATAGAGGATAATGTGGAAAAAAAAACTTTTGCGTGCGCTGTTCCTGGTTCCAGTGAATTCAAGCCAGATGTTAAAGTATGGTTAAAGTGCTGCAAATGGTTTTGGTTTTAATATTTAATAAACATAGTGCTTTGCAGCACTTTAACCATACTTCAGCATCTGACTTGAATTCACTGGAACCAGGAACAGCGCCCACAAAAGGTTTTTTTGCACATTATCCTCTGCTTAGGACATGACACACAGCACACCTGAGCTTAGCTGTTGACCAGTAGACTCACTAAGTTGGAAACTAACTGTAGACCAACTCCTCCTCTGTATCTCACTACATAGAGGGGACATTTGGGGTCTCATTGGCTCACATGGTCACATGGGGTTCACTGCTCACATTTTTAAAGGCACAGTGACATATTAAACTTACATACATGGAATCATAACAAAATCAATTTAACCCCTTCAGGACACAGTGCGTACAGGTACACCCTGATGTCCTGGTACTTAAGGACAGGGCGTACCTGTACACCCATGGGAATTCCTGTCCCCGCCGCTTGCCGGGCGGGGACCGGACCGGGATGCCTTTTGAAATCATTCAACAGACACCTCATGCAAACCCCTGGGGGGGGTCCTTAGACCCACCATGTCAGCGATATCCGAAAATCGCCGGTCTATTCAGAAAAATTATTCGGAAAATTAGCGTTGATTCCAGGTCAATTGGGTCTCCAGTGACCCAGGGGAAAAGGGTGATAGATCACCCTTTACCAGCAGAAGTGAGGTGGCACGGGTGCCACCTCAGGATCACGTGATTGGTCGGTCGGAACAATCACTGTCCTGCTGTGCGGTGATCGGGGCGGCAATCGAGGCCTTACATACCTCGGCGGAGGTCAGCGGCAGGATCAAGACAGTAACGGCAGGAGCTGCGGAGGCGGCAGGATACAACAGGAACAACTCCCAGCATGCACAGCCAAAGGGCATGCTGAGAGTTGTAGTTTTGTAACAGCTGGAGACACAACTACAACTCCCAGCATGCTCTTTGGCTGTCTGTGCATGCTGGGAGGTATAGTTATGCAACAGCTGGAGGCACATTTTTTCTATGAAAAAGTGTGCCTCCAGCTGTTGCATAATTACAACTCTCCGCATGCACAGACAGCCGAAGGGCATGCTGAGAGTTGTAGGAATGTGCCTCCAGCTGTTGCATAACTACAACTGCCAGCATGCCCTTTGGCTGTCAGTGCATGCTGAGAGTTGTAGTTTTGCAACAGCTGTAGGCACACTGGTTGGGAAACACTGAGAGTTTGTTACCTAACTCAGTATTTTGCAACCAGTGTGCGTCCAGCTGTTGCAAACTACAACTCCTAGCATGCACTGACAGACCGTGTTGGGATTTGTAGTTTTGCAATAGCTGGAGGCACACTGGTTGCGAATGGTTGGAGTTAAGTAACAAATTCAGTTTTTTGCAACCAGCGTGCCTCCAGCTGTTGTATAACTACAACTCCCAGCATGCATGGACATCCAAAGGGTATTGCATTAGGAGAAATTGCATTCCAAATTTTGAGGGGCTTTTTCTCCTTTTACCCCTAATGAAAAGGTAAAGTTGGGTTCTACACCAGCATGCTATTGTAAAAAAATTTAATTTTTTACTCTAACATGCTGGAGTTGCCCCATACTTTTCATTTTCACAAGAGATAAAAGGAAAAAAAGCCCCCCAAAATTTGTAACCCCATTTCTTCAGAGTATGAAAATACCCCATAGGTAGATGTAAATTGCTCTGCTGGTGAACTACAATGCTCAGAAGAGAAGGAGCGCCATTGGGCTTTTAGAGAGAGAACGTGTCCGGAATTGAAGGCCATGTGCGTTTACAAAGCCCCCATGGTGCCAGAACAGTGCACCCCCACCCACATGTGACCCCATTTTGGAAACTACACCCCTCACAGAATGTAATAAGGGGTGCAATGAGCATTTACACCCCACAGATGTCTGACAGATTTTTGGAACAGTGGTCAGTGAAAATGAAAAATTTTATTTGCACAGCCCTCTGTTCCAAAGATCTGTCAAACGCCAGTGGGGTGTAAATGCTCACTGCACCCCTTAATAAATTCTGTGAGGGGTGTAGTTTACAAAATGGGGTCACATGTGGGGGGTCCACTGTTCTGGGACCATGGGGGCTTTGTAAACGCACATGGCCCCCTTCCATTCCAAACAAATTTTCTCTCCAAAAGCTCAATTGTGCTCCTTCTCTTCTGAGCATTGTAGTTCGCCCTCAGAGCACTTTACGTCCACATATGGGGTATTTCCATACTCAGAAGAAATGGGGTACACATTTTGGGGGGCTTTTTCTCCTATTAACCCTTGTGAAAATGACAAATTTGGGGTAACACCAGCATCTATGGGGTGTAAAGGCTCACTGTACCACTTGTTAGGTTCCTTGAGGGGTGTGGTTTCCCAAACAGTGTGCCATGTGGGTTTTTACAGCATGCAGCAATACTAATTAGTTATTTTTTGTTTGTTTACATTGTTTATATGAAGAGGGGTGATTTCTTTTTTAGTATTCTTTAAAAAAAAAATTGTCTCCCCTAGCGGACTTGTATCAGTAATTATTCAAGTGGCCATACAGATTAAGGACTCATTCACACTGCTGTCAGGCTTTGTTAGGTGGAGCTCCATTGGCAGTTCTGTCAAGTTTAGCAGAGAAAAAATGGTGCAAGCACTTTTTTTTTCTCCGCTAAATTCCTGTAAAAATACCAGATCACTAACGGGCCTCATGCAAGTGAATCAGAGCCGTCGGGACCCGGCAGTAGCTGTTTTTATCCAAACTGTTTTGGGGTCTGATCAGCTCAAGAGAGAAAAAAAAAAAGCCCATCGGATCCTTAATGGGTTGGTGCAAACGGCCGTGTGAACCTAGCCTAATGCAGTTATATTGCAGTATTTGTAGCCAAAAACAGGAGGCAGTTATTTGCCTTACTGGTTAACAATTTTGTGGTCTTTAGTGGTAAATACTATTATCATGTTTCATAACAATATGATAGGCAATGGTAAAGTATGCAGTTTTTCATCATACAGTTTTTCATTGTGAAGGTGGTTTATATATTCCCCCGCACACTGGCTTTAGTCGTCCATAATACGGTTACATATTAACATCCATATTAAAGCTGTAAAGAGATGTAACTCCCGCAGTCCTTAGGATAAATGTTTTTTCTAACCCTCTGAAACAATTTTATTAATATATCAATTATACCTTTTGGTTATGTGCCAACAAAATTTTTTTGCTGACATTTTACAGCTCAAATAACATACATTTTTTAGGCAAAAAATGCTTTATTGAGTAATATTTCTGGCTGTTTTTTATTTATTTACTTTATATATATATATATATATATATATATATATATATATAGATAGATGAAGGGGAGCACCGTGCTCAAGGATTCCAGATCCATATAAATTTTGAGACTTTTATGGGACCTAGAAAAAGATAAAGCCCAAGAAGTTTTTGGAATTTTTATATCCCAAAATATGTTTTAAAAACCATGCCAAAATATGGATGTATTTTCACGCATAAATAGTTGAAAAAAGTGAACTGATGTGTAATTTTAGTGCTGATACTATTACATCTGTAAAATTAAGATGTGTGTGAACTAAGTGACATTTTACTATTGACTTCAATGGAACTTAATGGTAAATAATGGCAATTTTTGGGACTTTTTGGTGGTGATATAAAACAACAGTTTTTGGGACATTTCACAGCCCCAAAAATGGTAAAAACTGTGGTTTATTAACACCTGTGTAGAGGAAGAGTAGTGCAGTTGCCCAGTGAAAAATGAAAGAAGCAATCTGATTGGTTGCTATGGCCAACTGCACCACTCTTACTCTACACAGGTTTTGATAAATGTCCCCCTGTGTGTGCACATAGCCTGATTTTTATATTCCAATGTTTTTTTTAGGTGTCAAACTGCCATTTTGCCCTGAAAACACTAACTCAATGGGGCATTAAATTAAGTGGGAAATTACTGCACAGTTTACATGTCATTATTTTTGTCTGTAATTATTACGACCATAAAAAAAAGTGACAAGAATTTATTTTGTAGAGTACGGTAATGTGTTTTTAATGCTTTTTTACGAGTTTGTTGCCCTTTTTTGCATTTAGACCTGTCAAAATACTTGCAAACAACTACCTAATTGACATGCAAAAAACATACTAAAAATTCCAAGAAGAAACTACAAAAGATACAAAAACATGCATGAAAGTGCTCAAAATGGGCTGAATAGCAGTAGCCTAAATGGCTGTTGTGAAACATGTGAGCAATCTCAGACTGGTTTTCCTATGCCTTGTTAAAATTATAAAATCTACACTAATTTGCATAATTGCACTGTAAGATGCCTGAAAATATCCCAAAAATGCAGAATAAAATCACTTAGGAGTGTTTTAGGCCCAAATTGAAGCATTTACAACACACTTTCCCTGATTTACTAGGACTGGAGGGTAGTTTTGTGCATGTTTTTTTTTTCCACAAATTTTTCACAGCATTTCCACATTTTTACCTACATTTGGACTTTTTCCTATGTTTAAATTTTTTCACAAATGCTCTGAGCTGTCCGGTTTTCCACAGCTCAAATCCAAAAAAGCCCCTCAAAATTTGTAACCCCATTTCTTCAGAGTATGAAAATACCCCATAGGTAGATGTAAATTGCTCTGCTGGTGAACTACAATGCTCAGAAGAGAAGTAGCGCCATTGGGCTTTTAGATAGGGAACGTGTCCGGAATTGAAGGCCATGTGCGTTTACAAAGCCCCCATGGTGCCAGAACAGTGCACCCCCACCCACATGTGACCCCATTTTGGAAACTACACCCCTCACAGAATGTAATAAGGGGTGCAATGAGCATTTACACCCCACAGATGTCTGACAGATTTTTGGAACAGTGGTCAGTGAAAATGAAAAATTTTATTTGCACAGCCCTCTGTTCCAAAGATCTGTCAAACGCCAGTGGGGTGTAAATGCTCACTGCACCCCTTAATAAATTCTGTGAGGGGTGTAGTTTACAAAATGGGGTCACATGTGGGGGGTCCACTGTTCTGGCACCATGGGGGCTTTGTAAACGCACATGGCCCCCTTCCATTCCAAACAAATTCTCTCTCCAAAAGCTCAATTGTGCTCCTTCTCTTCTGAGCATTGTAGTTCGCCCTCAGAGCACTTTACGTCCACATATGGGGTATTTCCATACTCAGAAGAAATGGGGTACACATTTTGGGGGGCTTTTTCTCCTATTAACCCTTGTGAAAATGACAAATTTGGGGTAACACCAGCATCTGTGGGGTGTAAAGGCTCACTGTACCACTTGTTAGGTTCCTTGAGGGGTGTGGTTTCCCAAACAGTGTGCCATGTGGGTTTTTACAGCATGCAGCAAGTGAATCAGAGCCGTCGGGACCCGGCAGTAGCTGTTTATATCCAAACTGTTTTGGGGTCTGATCGGCTCGAGAGAGGGAAAAAAAAAGCCCATCGGATCCTTAATGGGTTGGTGCAAACGGCCGTGTGAACCTAGCCTAATGCAGTTATATTGCAGTATTTGTAGCCAAAAACAGGAGGCAGTTATTTGCCTTACTGGTTAACAATTTTGTGGTCTTTAGTGGTAAATACTATTATCATGTTTCATAACAATATGATAGGCAATGGTAAAGTATGCAGTTTTTCATCATACAGTTTTTCATTGTGAAGGTGGTTTATATATTCCACCGCACACTGGCTTTAGTCGTCCATAATACGGTTACATATTAACATCCATATTAAAGCTGTAAAGAGATGTAACTCCCGCAGTACTTATGATAAATGTTTTTTCTAACCCTCTGAAACAATTTTATTAATATATCAATTATACCTTTTGGTTATGTGCCAACAACATTTTTTTGCTGATATTTTACAGCTCAAATAACATACATTTTTTAGGCAAAAAATTGCTTTATTGAGTAATATTTCTGGCTGTTTTTTATTTATTTACTTTATATATATATATATAGATGAAGGGGAGCACCGTGCTCAAGGATTCCAGATCCATATAAATTTTTAGACTTTTATGGGACCTAGAAAAAGATAAAGCCCAAGAAGTTTTTGGAATTTTTATATCCCAAAATATGTTTTAAAAACCATGCCAAAATATGGATGTATTTTCACGCATAAATAGTTGAAAAAAGTGAACTGATGTGTAATTTTAGTGCTGATACTATTACATCTGTAAAATTAAGATGTGTGTGAACTAAGTGACATTTTACTATTGACTTCAATGGAACTTAATGGTAAATAATGGCAATTTTTGGGACTTTTTGGTGGTGATATAAAACAACAGTTTTTGGGACATTTCACAGCCCCAAAAATGGTAAAAACTGTGGTTTATTAACATCTGTGTAGAGGAAGAGTAGTGCAGTTGCCCAGTGAAAAATGAAAGAAGCAATCTGATTGGTTGCTATGGCCAACTGCACCACTCTTACTCTACACAGGTTTTGATAAATGTCCCCCTGTGTGTGCACATAGCCTGATTTTTATATTCCAATGTTTTTTTTAGGTGTCAAACTGCCATTTTGCCCTGAAAACACTAACTCAATGGGGCATTAAATTAAGTGGGAAATTACTGCACAGTTTACATGTCATTATTTTTGTCTGTAATTATTACGACCATAAAAAAAAGTGACAAGAATTTATTTTGTAGAGTACGGTAATGTGTTTTTAATGCTTTTTTACGAGTTTGTTGCCCTTTTTTGCATTTAGACCTGTCAAAATACTTGCAAACAACTACCTAATTGACATGCAAAAAACATACTAAAAATTCCAAGAAGAAACTACAAAAGATACAAAAACATGCATGAAAGTGCTCAAAATGGGCTGAATAGCAGTAGCCTAAATGGCTGTTGTGAAACATGTGAGCAATCTCAGACTGGTTTTCCTATGCCTTGTTAAAATTATAAAATCTACACTAATTTGCATAATTGCACTGTAAGATGCCTGAAAATATCCCAAAAATGCAGAATAAAATCACTTAGGAGTGTTTTAGGCCCAAATTGAAGCATTTACAACACACTTTCCCTGATTTACTAGGACTGGAGGGTAGTTTTGTGCATGTTTTTTTTTTCACAAATTTTTCACAGCATTTCCACATTTTTACCTACATTTGGACTTTTTCCTATGTTTACATTTTTTCACAAATGCTCTGAGCTGTCCGGTTTTCCACAGCTCAAATCCACCACATTTTATGCGGGAACATTAGTAAATATGTTTGGATTTTTTTTTAAATGTCATGGACACACCCCTTTTGACAATCACACCCCCTTTCCCAGGCTGTCATAACCCAAATGGAGAGTTGGTCGGGTATGGACACCATTTGGGCACAAAACCTGAGAAAAAACTGTTGGGATAGCTTTAAAAAATCAGCCCACTGTGTGTACATAGGTGTACAGTGTAATTTTACTCAGCCTCATTTGCTTTAATTCTTCTGTGTGTATTTGTGTACTACTGAAAGTAGACGGCATTAAAATAAAATAATATGATTAAATTAATAAAAACATAATAAAAAGAGCACAACAAGCAAGTCATCTATTAACTTTTTTAAATGTATTTACATATGCAGGGTGAGTCCAATATAAAGTGGATTTACAGGTATAAATGTTATAACAGCTTTTCACATTCAAGACAATGTAGAATTTAAACGAAACATTTACATCACTTAATTCACAAAATAGCTTAATAAAATATGGGAAAAAAAAATATATAATTTTATCACGATAAGTGCACAGAAATAACCCGACTCAACAAACTACCCTCATGGCTGCATATGGCCTTGTAGATTCTGTAGTATAAAAAGGACGGATTTGGCATATAAGTGAACATATAATAAATACGATTAATACATGTAATAAAATTTGATCAGCCTGAATAATATCACCCATGTGGGCTGTGTAACTGTAGCAGTGTTGTTTGACCTGCTGTGTGAGTTAAGCCTAGCAAAAACTGAAATTATGTCTGTGTACTAGCTCATGCCAACACACCACCCATGGTACATGCTTTTCCCACTCTTTACCGGCCAAGAAAAATACATGTAAAATAACACGTGCTCGTTCAAACTGGGTCCTTAAAGGGGTATTCAGGGCAAAAGCATTTTATCCCCTATCCAAAGGATAGGGGATAAGATGTCTGATCGCGGGGGGCCCGCTACTGAGACCCCCGCGATCTCCCTGCTGCACCCGCATTCTATGTGGCTGCTGAATCTCCAGTTTCAGACACCTCCGGTTTCCGGGACTGGGGACATGACGTCACGCCATGCCCCCTCCATTCATGTCTATGGGAGTCACGCCCCCTCCCATAGACATGAATGGAGGGGGCGTGATGTCACGTCCCCAGTCCCGGAAACCCGAAGGTTCAGCACCCGCATAGAATGTGGGTGCAGCAGGGAGATCGTGGGGGTCTCAGCAGCGGGCCCCCGCGATCAGACATCTTATCCCCTATCCTTTGGATAGGGGATAAAATGTTTATGCCTGGAATACCCCTTTAACCCACTATGGTGCCTGGTTTTGCAACCATGGCTAGAAGAGACTAGTGTTTGTTTCCCTCTCTATGGTCTTTTTTGACCCAACTGGAAAGAGAATATCACCAGCAAAGATGTGTCTCTCTCCAAAGACTGAATAACAGCAACCTAAACCGTCTCTATGGTTCATGATGCTAGCTTTATACCTATTGTTTTATAAGAGAGCAATTTCTGACTGGTTCCTCTATGTTTTGTTAAAATTGTGGAACCCAACAATGAGAGAGAGTTCACCTTAGGTTCATACAACCCAGAGGAAAAGGAGATGTTGCTAACTTGGCTTCTTGTTCTCTCACTGCTAGCCATGAAGCAGATGAATGTGCTGCCTCTTTGTTATATTTACCCTTCACTCTAAATATGTGTTTTGATCTTTATTGGTTATGATAGTGCTGAATGGTTACATATAAATTACCCAACCTTTGTTGAAAAAATCTTTATTGTATAAAAAAAAACATATAAAATAATGTACATAGTACTGTGAAGATGAATCAGTTCTGTTAAGTTTTGCGAGTCCACAAATTAGAAAATCGATTCATCATGTACAATCCATGTTCAGTATATCATTCTGAAGACACATTAAAGAAATCTTGAAAAGCCTTTGAAAGTTAAAATTTTAAATACTGTATATAGCATTTATATATAGCAATAAAAATGATAAAATAAAAAAAGAATTTCATTCTATTTACAAAACAAATCACTGTGGCTTAGCAACTTGAACCCTGCACCATTGAGAAGAAGACTGAGCACAGTGAGCCCCAGGATTCTCCACAATACTCCTTGGCTAATCTTTGCTTCTCAAGTACATCTGCATCCTCTACACAGCCTTTAGTCGGTTCAATGACGTCGACTTTTGTTGGCTGTTCTTGGACTTTGTGTTCATGGTTTGGCGCTGACACACTTGGGGGGAGGTATTTTAGATGTGCCTCTGGTGGTCCTTTCTTACATTCTTTAGACTTAAGGACAGCTTTTTGGTCCTGGCAGATGTTCTTCTGCCTTTTCAGTGCCCGCATGATTTGCTTCCAATACATCTTCTGATTTGCTGCATAGTTTGGACATGTTGTAGGGTTTCCTCCATAGGCGCAGGATACCTTTGTTTCCCCTTTTGTACATTCAACATTTAAAGCCACTGTCTCAGTCCCAGATACAGACCAAGTGCACTCTGCTTTGTCTTTACTGACAAATTTTCCTTGAAGTGATCCTCTCCCTCCTTTAGATCCTCGTTCTCCATTGTGAGTTGGAGATTTTGGCTTTTCCTCTTTACCTGCCCCTCTCTGTCTGTCTTTCTTTCCTTCTTTTTCCTTATTTCCTTCTACCAGAAAAGCCTGTGAGATCAGGAGGGTCAGCAGAGTAAGCAAGGCAAACCTTTCCAGCTTCATGATTCTCTGTTCATGAGAAATGAAAGGACGACATGATAAGCATACCAGGATGTAATGGACAGTGTATGTCAATGTGTAAGAATCTTTAAAAAAAATCTGTATGAATTATATGTATGCTTAAACATACTAGAGGAAACCTTCAAAGGATATTCTAAAATAATCTTCTAATGGTTATATATACATGTAAGAGGATCACATTTGTAAACATTGACAGCTCATTCAGTATTTAAAGGCAATATATAACAGACATCACCTTGGCACTGCTCAGAGCTTTCTAATATTGGAAATTGGAATCATTCTAAGCAAAATAATTTTTTTAAGGAAATCTGTCATTAGTGTCACTTGCACTAACCTGTTGGTACAGGCAGGCAGTGGCAGGTGACACTGAAGACAGCCATACTTACCTGTCCCCGCTCTGTGCACCCGTTTTTCCTCTATCTTCCTCCATATCTTCTGTACCAGGACGGACTTGGAGCATGGGTGTAGGTTCCTGACGTTACTGCTGTTGCTTCCCTGCTGGGTACGGCTGCTAGCAAACAGCATCAGTGACATCAGAAAGCTCCATCCATGCTCCAAGTCAGCCCCGGAACGAAAGATATCGAGGAAGATAACTGAAGCATGGAGCGGGGTCAGGTAAGTATGGCTATCATCAGTGTCACCTGCACTACCTGTCTGTACCGAAAGGTTAGTGCAGGTGACACTGATGACAGATTACCTTTAAATTACATTTTTTAGTAAGATTTCCATTGAAAGTAACATGGCCCTTTTATTATGGAAATCAGTGGTGGCCAAATAACAATTTTCTCACATGTATCTATCACCAGATAATTTCAACTACATTTTCTCTTGCCAAGCCTAGTATGTTAAATAGTACAAAAGTTCTACTTATAGGATGGAAATGAAAGCATGAATTATGAGTTGTGACATGATGTGATGGTACTCTACTATAAGAATGCATAGCTTTGTACTTTACAAGGGATTCAGTGTATCTACAAAATAAAGATAGGCAGTAATTGCATAGTACCGAAATATACTATTTGCAGTCAACATCTTTTTCATGTGTGACTCAAACAAGGTAAAGTTAAATCATACAATGTCATGACTCACTCTATATAGTCCCACCCTGGACTTTAATGGGCACTGTCAGATGCAGAAATATTTTATATGTTGCACATCTTGGCAAAACATTAGCCTTTCTAATATACTTCATAAAAAAATGTATGTCCTTTTCACAGAAATCATTGCTTATAAAATAGACCACTCAAGGTCCCCATACCATCCAGAACATAATACTGTCCAGCTGCAGCATCATCATTGTCACAGCTGAAGCACAGGCTTTGACAAAGTCCAGTAAGTGAGGGTGGGACTATTACTCCTCTGTGCTCACTCCTGTCCTGTCTATTAGGCTGCAGCATGAAAATGAAGAGAAGGGGGTTACAGAGCAGCTTGCAGGTATTTGATGAAGAGACTTAGCACAATACAGCAAACTCAGGGAGGAAGTGAATGTATGGTGAATGAGGGCGGGCTCAGTGCTTGTCTCGGACATGCCCCTTCCTGAGCAGTAAATGTCAGAATGAGTGACAGCCAACGGCTGTCCGGGGATGCTGGGAGTCGTAGTTTTGCAACATCTGGAGGACCACAGTTTGGAGTCCAATGGTCTAGTGCATAGGGGGTGATGCATGATACAGGGATTTAAAGAACACCAAAGAGATTTGCGTTAATCTTTTTTTTTTTAGAGCATTCCTTTAAAAAAAATAACCTTTCAACCCTAGTATTTATAAACAGTCTAAATCAATTACTGTTAAACCAATAACATAATATACAACTCCAATATATACTCATTATGTATTCTTGTCCCATAGATAAACTTCTCCTATGCCATTCATTGGTTTATCAAGAAATGTCTACATAGTAATATCATGATGCATACCGTGTGGTTTGAAGAGTTCCTCCTCGGATGTGTTCTCTTCCAGTGTTGTGTCACATGTGTTGCTAGTTGTAAATGAGAGGTATTTATAAAGTAGAGACACACCTAATCTTCAGATTACGACACAGTCTTCCAATATTTGTTTCAATAGACTCCTCTGCGACACACCTCCTGGATATAGGCCAGCATGAGATGTGCTACCTGACAACCATAATACTGGATTTCCTTTTGTTGTTTCATTGTTCGCTGCCAAATTACCTGCTTAGCAGTCGCTGCCAGGAAGTCTTTCATGTCTCTGTACCAGCATAAGCCCTCTTCCGGGCTCTACCTGTAATGCAGGCATCTTTAATATGCAGGAGAGCTGGTTTTCATCTTCAGTTTGCACAAGATTTTCTAAATGTCATCCAAAAATAGGAAAAAGTGAGGATTAAAGAAAAATAAGCAGGGTAACTTATACAGATAAAGCAAATCCTTACATATAAAAGTAAGAAAGAGCTGCTGGAAGCTGCAAATCACTGTCTATGTAGAGGCCTGAGGCTTCTGAGTCCTGTACAGTACACTCAGTGTCCCAAAAAAGTTAAATGGAACCAATCTTACCTGGTGTCCAAAGCAGAGGCAAAGATAAAGAGTAGTACAGAACATGTAGTACCTCCCTGTACTGTAGGGGGCGCAACCAGACAGCCAGACAGTACATGCACTTCAGTAATACAGGTGTTTTACTGGTGAATGCCCATTCTGATTGGTCGGTTCTTCCAGCCATTTACATGTTTCGCAGATCTGGACTGTATGTAGCCTTGTATGTTGAGTCTGGTTTCAAATTACAATGGTCCAGAAAAGACCATTGAATATTGAAAATATTGTAACCCGAGGCCATTGTAAATTGAGGGATTACTGTAATAACATGTACAATTTTATCAGACACCATAAAAGTATAGAAGTTATAGCTTGGCAAAGTTATGACCACTCCATATTCCACCATACAGTCTGTCTGTACAGCACTCTATTCACACCCTAGAGCAGTATTTCCCAAGCACAGTCCTCAAGTCCCACCAACAGGTCATGATTTGAGGATAGCCTATACAGAGAACGCGTGTGGTGATGCCTGATTCACTGACCATAATTATAATACCAAAAGAAATCCTGATCTAGAGGAATAGAACCATGAAAAGAAATGGGCCCTCATTTACTAAGAGTGTTGTGTAGGTTTCTTTGTGGTTTTTAATTCCCTACAATGTATTTTCCACGGTATTTACTAAGGTTTCCCTACATTTTGCTTTTTTTTTAATACATGCTCTGATCTGTGGGGTTTTCCTCAGCTCAAATTCACCACATTTTATGTGGAAACCTTAGGAAATATTTAGTTTTTTTGTGAAAATTTCGGGAACACGCCCCTATTCGGAGACCACGCCCATTTCCCCAGTGACAACTCCCCTTTGGGTTTTCTTAGCAAAATGGAGAGTCAGTCGGGCTTTTTTTCAATTCTGGCACAAAATCTGGCTCAGACAGAATTTCGGGCGCAAAGCGGCAGAATCTGGCGCACAACCCGACAAAACATGTCGGGTTTGCAATAGTAAATGAGGGCCATGGAGTCCATGTGAATCTGAAGGAAAATAAATCTTTATATACCACTACATAAAATTGAAGGTTTAGTATGGGTTGTTTTCTACACCATATATAACATTCCTATGCACTACAGCCATGTGCACACGCTACATGATAAAAATAAAATCTACATGGAACCTGTGTGAAGCCTTTCCCTACACTGCTCAGATGTTTTTTTGATGCAGACCACTTCTTAGTTCTTGGCATTGTTAGCTTACATTACACCTTCTGGTCCTGCTAGCTCACATTAAGGGGATATGTATCAAAACCTGTCCAGAGGAAAAGTTGCCCATAGCAACCAATCATATTGCTTCTTTCATTTTTAACAAGGCCTCTGCAAAATGAAAGAAGCGATCTGATTGGTTGCTATGGACAACTGGGCAACTTTTCCTTTGCACAGGTTTTGATAAAGCTCCCCCATTATGTTTTAGAGACTGCCTGTCTGAAGCGCAGATGCTGCTGGAATCACCAGACTTTATCAGCTGGCATGTTTACTCTACAGACACAAGGGCCGGACTTGGACTAAAGAGCAGCCCTGGCCACTTGGATTTGTAAACTAACACCAGACTAATCTTTATGGTAGACTTAGCTGGGGGTAGCGCTCACTTTTTGGGCCAGTTCAAATATGTGGTCAGAGTGTGCTTCTCTCCCTGCTCTGTGTCTGTGAGACCTGGACGGCTTCAAAGACTTACATTGTGAGTCGAGTCCATCATAGTCACGTGACACGGAACTGGAAGAGAACGCAAATAGTGCGCACTTCTACCAGCTCTTTCTCGTGATCAGTCGGGGTATAAACACTCAAACCCAAACTGATTAAAACTTTTCATGTGTCTTTACAACATATATATATGCTTGAAAAAGGCTTGTTAGCCGAAACGTTGCATTGTCTCTCTTGATGCAATAAAGACCCTGTAGCTTGCACTTTACCTGGACCTTGTGTTGGGTGCTGTTTCCTTGTGGAGGAAGATCTATATATATATATATATATATATATAACTCCAAAAAAGGAAAGCGGCACTCCAATGGCAGAAAAAAGGTGTATTTATTCACCCATCAAGTCAAATGCGACGTTTCAGCCTCACAATGAAGCCTTTCTCAAGCAGTGTATTAGTGTTACATCACTTCCTTAAATATCATTAATCATAGTGACATCATCACCTCATTTACATTAATTAAATATTAAACATCCATATACAAAATAGAAAAGTACATTTATGCCATCATGTGCATCATAAAACCATATTTGACATCTATGCAAATCATAGCCAAGTGTTGATCTATAGAAAACAGTGTTTAAATACAAAAGTGCATTATGTAAACATAACATCACGTCAGCCGAGAGGGTGGTCCCTCACCTTCATAGCCATGTGTTCACCTCCTGATTCGCTGCTTCATCATCGGGTCCTCTGTTTGTAAATAACTCTACTGCGCAAAACCGGAAGGGCATCGCGTCACTCACGCGCGTTTCCCCTTCACTGACTTCACATACTTAATGCGCAGGACCGGAAATGTATAACTTGACATGCATCCTTATTACTTTCTAAGTGTTTCTCTCATCCGGCTTACTGTGTTACCCCGGCGCATGCGCACACACCGGAGACCACAGAATCAGACATCTTGAAGTCGGGCTATATAGAGAAAACAAAGGGCCAATGCCGTATCTTCAATATTCATTCAGTGGCCATTTTACTAAGGGGCACACTGCCCTCACATTCATTCCACCATATGTAAAAGATTGGCATCGGCACTAAGTCATATCAATACCACTAGGGATAGAATTGGACACACTGAAAATGTACCCCATCAGCCCGATATTCACTGGTGTGTGGCACCTAATCTCAATGGGAAATCCGTGTGGGGTATGAAAAGTATCGGGGCACTCAGATTAGGGAATAATGGAGATGACATAGAACATATAGGAATCATTGAGAGGACAAAAGTAGTTCCATGGTTACCCTAAGTTAATTACCTTGATCAATAGATTATATCAGTTGTATTATTCATCAACAAATGTATATATCCACAGTACCCTATATGTCCCAAGTGTATGCTGAAACAGTCACACACTTATAGGACGGGTATGATCGTCAATACACGATTTATAATCGTATATAGCCCGACCCTGTGTATATCATGTACTTAATAATCGGTCATTTGGGACATCCCGTCCACATATGTGACCATCTAATTGCATACCATCGGGTGTTCAAGGGCTATATCCAAGCTTCCACACTCCATATCAGGTGCATATATGAACCTATGTCCTATCTCTTGTCCAGCTCAATAGATTCCCCCACTGTCCATGTCATCACCTCTCCCCTCCGAGGTCCCACAGAAAACTCCTCCCCTTCCACAACTGTTATCCCAGATCAGTGCCATCACACCAAAGAACATCGGTGAAATTTGGGGCCATCCCCCGTGAACCAAAAACATCCACATTTATTGTCTACAGTACCATATATAATGCAAGAGATTGAAATTCCGGACAGTAAAGAATTCTCAATTTCAGATGACACGATGAATGAAGTCGCGATCAGTGGTGACGTGATGTATCCTCAAGTGAACTTTGTGCACTAAAAATGAAGAAAATAGAAAAAAATATAATTAAAATCAAGAAATGATAAAATCCAAACGTATACTGTTCAAGTCAAGTGGACATCATACTATGTGCCACCAGTCGTATTCCCTCAGTTATCATGACATGAGAGGTTTTAAGCAAAAATCCCTGTTCAGCCCCCTCGGGTATAGGGAGCCTAGTCTGTCAATCCACATGAGTTCCTTCTTTTTTAATTCTTTAGTCCTATCACCTCCTTTGCGTAGTTTAGGGACATGGTCTATAATCATAAATCTCAACTGATCTACCTGGTGATTATGATCTTTAAAGTGCCTAGGTACAGGTAGTTCAATTTTACCAGTGCGGATGGACGACCTATGATTGCTCAACCTAAAGCGGCACTCAGTAGTCGTCTCACCTACATAAATGTATGGACAGGGGCACACCAGGACATAGACTACAAAATCCGACCTACATGTCAAATGATGGCGAATCTTGTACTGTGCATTAGAATTGGGGTGAGTAAAGATATCACCTTTCAATATATGTTTGCAATTATCGCAATGCATACATGGAAAACTACCCGGCTTATATTGTGTAGATAAGTTGGTCTTAACATTGAGGACATCCGTCTTCACGAGTTTGTCTCTGAGGTTCAGAGATCTCCTATAAGCCAACATAGGAGGTGCCTGAAATTCAGGTATATGCCCAAAAGTATCAGAGATGATACTCCAGTGTCTCCGGATACTTCTTCCTATCCTATTACTCAGACGGGTAAATGTGGATACAAAGGGTATACGTGTTTGTTGCGACTTATCTTTACCAGATGTTAATGTATCTGCCCGGTCCAACTGTTGAACCCTCTCAGTGTGATGCCTGATCAGTTCCCTTGGGTAACCCCTCCGGATAAATTTATCCCCCATCTCATTCAGCCTCCCCTCTACTTTTACTGGATCATCCACGATCCTCTTCACTCTGAGGAGTTGGCTGTATGGTAGAGATTTCACCATACTCCTAGGGTGAGAGCTGTCAAACATCAATAAATTGTTCCTGTCAGTGGGCTTAACAAAAAGGTCTGTTTTCAAAACATTGTTCTCAACGTAAACCCATGTATCCAGGAACTGGATGCCATCCTGGGAACATTCCATCGTAAATTTTATGTCCCCGTCTATGGCATTCAGCCCCTGAAAAAACTCTTTTAACTGGGTCTCTGTACCTGTCCAGATAACGAAGATGTCATCTATATACCGATACCACCTTGAGACATGCTCAAATAGGTGGGATGGGTATATAGACGACTCCTCGAGATCTGCCATCACTATGTTCGCGTAAGTTGGCGCCATGTTCGAACCCATGGCGGTCCCCCTTAATTGAACATAGTAATCCTCTCCAAATAAAAAGTAATTACAACTTAAGATGATATCTACCAAGCCTATGATAAATTCTTTGCACTCCGGTGTCTGTGAGTTGTTTCTCAACACCTTGTGGATGCTCTGTATACCTCTATCATGATTGATAGAGGTATACAGGCTTACCACATCAAAGGAAACCAACCATGTTCCATCTGGAAAATGGATGTCCCCCAGTTTAGACAGAAAATCAGAAGTGTCCCTGATATAGGATTTTGTATTAACTGCATACTGACGCAGAAATTTGTCAACATAAATAGCTGATGGACTCAATAAAGACTCTCGTCCAGAAACAATAGGTCTCCCTGGTGGTCTAGTGAGGCACTTATGTATCTTGGGCAACATATAAATCATTGGTGTTTTAGGATTTTTTGGTAGTAGAAAATCATGCAAATCTGAATCAATAATATCAGTTGCTAACGCATTATCCACAAGAATCCTCAACCTCCTTTCCACGATGGCTCTAGGATCCTGTTTCACACACTTGTATACCTCTGTATCTCTAATTTGACGGTAAACCTCCTCCAAGTAGGTTGAGGATTCTTGTGGATAATGCGTTAGCAACTGATATTATTGATTCAGATTTGCATGATTTTCTACTACCAAAAAATCCTAAAACACCAATGATTTATATGTTGCCCAAGATACATAAGTGCCTCACTAGACCACCAGGGAGACCTATTGTTTCTGGACGAGAGTCTTTATTGAGTCCATCAGCTATTTATGTTGACAAATTTCTGCGTCAGTATGCAGTTAATACAAAATCCTATATCAGGGACACTTCTGATTTTCTGTCTAAACTGGGGGACATCCATTTTCCAGATGGAACATGGTTGGTTTCCTTTGATGTGGTAAGCCTGTATACCTCTATCAATCATGATAGAGGTATACAGAGCATCCACAAGGTGTTGAGAAACAACTCACAGACACCGGAGTGCAAAGAATTTATCATAGGCTTGGTAGATATCATCTTAAGTTGTAATTACTTTTTATTTGGAGAGGATTACTATGTTCAATTAAGGGGGACCGCCATGGGTTCGAACATGGCGCCAACTTACGCGAACATAGTGATGGCAGATCTCGAGGAGTCGTCTATATACCCATCCCACCTATTTGAGCATGTCTCAAGGTGGTATCGGTATATAGATGACATCTTCGTTATCTGGACAGGTACAGAGACCCAGTTAAAAGAGTTTTTTCAGGGGCTGAATGCCATAGACGGGGACATAAAATTTACGATGGAATGTTCCCAGGATGGCATCCAGTTCCTGGATACATGGGTTTACGTTGAGAACAATGTTTTGAAAACAGACCTTTTTGTTAAGCCCACTGACAGGAACAATTTATTGATGTTTGACAGCTCTCACCCTAGGAGTATGGTGAAATCTCTACCATACAGCCAACTCCTCAGAGTGAAGAGGATCGTGGATGATCCAGTAAAAGTAGAGGGGAGGCTGAATGAGATGGGGGATAAATTTATCCGGAGGGGTTACCCAAGGGAACTGATCAGGCATCACACTGAGAGGGTTCAACAGTTGGACCGGGCAGATACATTAACATCTGGTAAAGATAAGTCGCAACAAACACGTATACCCTTTGTATCCACATTTACCCGTCTGAGTAATAGGATAGGAAGAAGTATCCGGAGACACTGGAGTATCATCTCTGATACTTTTGGGCATATACCTGAATTTCAGGCACCTCCTATGTTGGCTTATAGGAGATCTCTGAACCTCAGAGACAAACTCGTGAAGACGGATGTCCTCAATGTTAAGACCAACTTATCTACACAATATAAGCCGGGTAGTTTTCCATGTATGCATTGCGATAATTGCAAACATATATTGAAAGGTGATATCTTTACTCACCCCAATTCTAATGCACAGTACAAGATTCGCCATCATTTGACATGTAGGTCGGATTTTGTAGTCTATGTCCTGGTGTGCCCCTGTCCATACATTTATGTAGGTGAGACGACTACTGAGTGCCGCTTTAGGTTGAGCAATCATAGGTCGTCCATCCGCACTGGTAAAATTGAACTACCTGTACCTAGGCACTTTAAAGATCATAATCACCAGGTAGAACAGTTGAGATTTATGATTATAGACCATGTCCCTAAACTACGCAAAGGAGGTGATAGGACTAAAGAATTAAAAAAGAAGGAACTCATGTGGATTGACAGACTAGGCTCCCTATACCCGAGGGGGCTGAACAGGGATTTTTGCTTAAAACCTCTCATGTCATGATAACTGAGGGAATACGACTGGTGGCACATAGTATGATGTCCACTTGACTTGAACAGTATACGTTTGGATTTTATCATTTCTTGATTTTAATTATATTTTTTTCTATTTTCTTCATTTTTAGTGCACAAAGTTCACTTGAGGATACATCACGTCACCACTGATCGCGACTTCATTCATCGTGTCATCTGAAATTGAGAATTCTTTACTGTCCGGAATTTCAATCTCTTGCATTATATATGGTACTGTAGACAATAAATGTGGATGTTTTTGGTTCACGGGGGATGGCCCCAAATTTCACCGATGTTCTTTGGTGTGATGGCACTGATCTGGGATAACAGTTGTGGAAGGGGAGGAGTTTTCTGTGGGACCTCGGAGGGGAGAGGTGATGACATGGACAGTGGGGGAATCTATTGAGCTGGACAAGAGATAGGACATAGGTTCATATATGCACCTGATATGGAGTGTGGAAGCTTGGATATAGCCCTTGAACACCCGATGGTATGCAATTAGATGGTCACATATGTGGACGGGATGTCCCAAATGACCGATTATTAAGTACATGATATACACAGGGTCGGGCTATATACGATTATAAATCGTGTATTGACGATCATACCCGTCCTATAAGTGTGTGACTGTTTCAGCATACACTTGGGACATATAGGGTACTGTGGATATATACATTTGTTGATGAATAATACAACTGATATAATCTATTGATCAAGGTAATTAACTTAGGGTAACCATGGAACTACTTTTGTCCTCTCAATGATTCCTATATGTTCTATGTCATCTCCATTATTCCCTAATCTGAGTGCCCCGATACTTTTCATACCCCACACGGATTTCCCATTGAGATTAGGTGCCACACACCAGTGAATATCGGGCTGATGGGGTACATTTTCAGTGTGTCCAATTCTATCCCTAGTGGTATTGATATGACTTAGTGCCGATGCCAATCTTTTACATATGGTGGAATGAATGTGAGGGCAGTGTGCCCCTTAGTAAAATGGCCACTGAATGAATATTGAAGATACGGCATTGGCCCTTTGTTTTCTCTATATAGCCCGACTTCAAGATGTCTGATTCTGTGGTCTCCGGTGTGTGCGCATGCGCCGGGGTAACACAGTAAGCCGGATGAGAGAAACACTTAGAAAGTAATAAGGATGCATGTCAAGTTATACATTTCCGGTCCTGCGCATTAAGTATGTGAAGTCAGTGAAGGGGAAACGCGCGTGAGTGACGCGATGCCCTTCTGGTTTTGCGCAGTAGAGTTATTTACAAACAGAGGACCCGATGATGAAGCAGCGAATCAGGAGGTGAACACATGGCTATGAAGGTGAGGGACCACCCTCTCGGCTGACGTGATGTTATGTTTACATAATGCACTTTTGTATTTAAACACTGTTTTCTATAGATCAACACTTGGCTATGATTTGCATAGATGTCAAATATGGTTTTATGATGCACATGATAGCATAAATGTACTTTTCTATTTTGTATATGGATGTTTAATATTTAATTAATGTAAATGAGGTGATGATGTCACTATGATTAATGATATTTAAGGAAGTGATGTAACACTAATACACTGCTTGAGAAAGGCTTCATTGTGAGGCTGAAACGTCGCATTTGACTTGATGGGTGAATAAATACACCTTTTTTCTGCCATTGGAGTGCCGCTTTCCTTTTTTGGAGTTGTTTAAGAAGGGTTTGGAGTTTGAACCTGCGAAGGCTGAGCACCCGATCTGGACTTTAAGTCCCATTGTACAGTGCCGGTTCCCTCAATTTTTCTTTTATATATATATATATATATATATATATATTATGACAGTGCCCATTTAATCTCCATAGGCATATATGTATATATTCAGATACTTTCCGAGCAGTATGGGCTGACGATGGTGTGAACACAGCCTAAGCTGTTAATGGCTTCCAGTAATCCTGCTGAGTCATACAGGTAGGGTCTGTGCAAGTTGACTGTAGTCAGGATGTGAACTTATTCATACAATTAATGTATATTCCACGGAATCTAGTGTGTTACAGAATACGATAACTTTAGTCTTGCTATTACATGTCCTTTCTGTGTATATTTTCTTTTCTGGTAGTCATCATTGTAGTCTCTGCTATTTTCTTTTTTCCTCATGATGAAAGAAGAGATGTTGGATCTATTCCTCACTCCCATTCATTCACAGCTGTTCAAATCTGCACCCGCTTCTTGGTTTCTGCTTTCTTTGAATTCTGGGTCTGAAAAAACTCAATAAACTTGTAATGTGTCACTAGTCTTTGTATTGTAGGCGTTCATTGATGCCCACGCTGTTTACCTGCAGCGTCAAAGCAAAAATAATGACTGGAATGTGCGGTTACTTAACCACCAGATCTTGGCTCCTGGATGTTGACTGAATGGTTGAGCATCTCTGTGATGGTCCACGATAAGAACAGAAACATAGCATAGCATCTATCCAAGGGTCATACTGTATGTAGTTCAGCTCTGTTGAAATGAAAGGGGTTGAATTGCAATACCACACACAAGCAGTGTGGTGCTGTTCTTCTAAAAGAAAGCAGCCATATTTTTTCTTGGAAACTCTTCGGCAACATATGATGTACAGGTAACGCGCAGGTGCCTGGACCCTAAGGGCCTGTGCCATACAAGTATGTCATAGTAATGCCGTTAGTCTGTAAAGCAAGATTATGAACTGAGCTTGTGTCTTAAATGGTTAGTGACCGCTGATATCAGCAGCCGGTACTCCCTGTCAATGACCAACATCAGAAATCATGCTGTGTTTGTCATTTAACCCCTTAAGTGCCACAATCAATAGCATTCGCTGAATTTAAGCGGTTCAATGACAGGTTTATAAAAGTATAAAGTATGAAAAGCCTTAACCCTTTAATTAGGCGGGATTGTTTTAGCATTAATGGCCGGGACGTTTATTTTAGCGTTTTGCCTTTTTTAGGCTACATTCACACTACCGTTGCGCCCCGTCAAGAACGGCGCCACTGTTTTTCAGCGGTAGTAGCGGGAGAAAAAGACGGTGCAAGTTGTATTTTTTCTCCCGCTATTTTCCCTGGCGGCTCCGATGGTCGTCACACCAACATGTGATAACGGTGGTGGGAAAGGGGCCTTACTCCTTGCCTTTTATAATCCATAACTCTTTGAGTTTGTATGAGGGCTTGCTTTATGTGGGACATATTGAACTTTGTAATGACATCATTCATTTTACCACAAATTCTACATCGAGGCCAAAGTAAAATTATTTTGGCGACAACATTGAAATTAAAAAAGCAAGTTTGAGGAGTTTTGTATCTACGCAGGGCACTTTATGGTTAGAATGACATGTTATCTTTATTCTGTAGGGCAATACGATTACATTGATAGCTAATTTATAAAGGTTTTGTTTTATCTTACTACTATAAAAATTATAACTTTTTGAAAGAAAAGGAGTATGTCTAAAATTGTCCTCTTCTGAACCATAGAACTAATTTACTTTTCTGTATACAGGACTGTATGAGGGCTCATTTTTTTGCACAGTGATCTGTAGTTTGATCGATATTTTTGTTTTGTTAAGACAATATGATTGCTTTTTATTCCTTTTTCTGGACTTAGGTATTTTGTTTTACATTCAATCCATTTACTGGACTGTTTCACTTTATGTTATTTTTTTTTTTTTATGGAAAAAGGGGGTGATTTCAACTTTTATTTGGGGGGGAGGATAATTCACATTTATTACAAAATTTGGTACTTTAATTAAGTAATAAAATAATACAAAAGTTAGCTATGTATGTGTATTGCTGTATTCATATTGAACAAAGAATAAAGATATCATGTAAGTCCTGGGTCTCGAAATTGAAGCCTGCAGGATGATATTTTGCGGCCTCCTGTCCCGTCCGGATTTAGGACATCCCTGAGTCCTGAAAGATCTTTTTGGGGACTTCAAAAACTTAGTGATTTTTCAGGACTTAAAAAAACGTAGTGGCTGCTGGGAGGTAGCTCACGCAGCGATGTCACTGACGTCCCTGCCATGCGGCCATAGGAGCAGAGCATTGTGCAGGAGGATGTACACGATGCCTGGCATGGTAAGTTACAAGCGGCACTTCAGCTTCGGTACTTCAACCTCCACTCCTCCGTTCCTGGGACCTACTACTATGGCCTATGGAGTAGATCCTGACCCCAGACCAGAGAAGCAGTGGTCAGAGCACCGAAGTGGGACAGTACACAGACATACAGCCTGCAGCCATATACTGTATGGCTGGAGGCTATATGTCTGTGGGGTCATTGCCTACCTAATGTGGGGAAACTATGCTGCCTACCTAATGTGGGCGAATGATGCTGCCTACCTATTGTGAGGGAACTGCTGCCTACCTAATGTGAGGGAACTGCTGCCTACCTAATGTGGGGGAACTGCTGCCTACCTCATGTGGGAGAACTGCTGTCTACCTCATGTGGGGGACTTATGCTGCCTACCTAAAGTCGGGCTCTTATGCTGCCTACATAATGTGGGGGAACTGCTGCTTGTCTAATGTGGGGTAACTGCTGCCTACCTAATGTGAGGGAACTGCTGCCTACCTAATGTGGGGGAACTGCTGCCTACCTAATGTGGGAGAGCTGCTGCCTACCTCATGTGGGGGACTTATGCTGCCTACCTCATGTGGGGGACTTATGCTGCCTGTTTAATGTAGGGGAACTGCTGCATATCTTATGTGGGGGACTTATGCTGCCTACCTAATGTAGGGGACTTAGGCTGCCTACCTAATGTGGGGGAAATGCTTGTTACTTTTTGTGAAATACTTGATGCGGCCCAGCCTCACCCAGCCTCTATATCCAGCGGCCCCCAGATAATTTGTGTTTGAGGCCCCTGATATAAGTTGTACTGTGTAAAAAAAAAAAAATCCCCCAAAAGTTGCTGTCTAATTTATCTATTTGTAATTTTCTGTGAAGTGTTTCCCATGTTATACTTGCAACTTATTTATATTCAAGATATCTTTTTTATATAAGCACTGTGATTGCACCGATAACTTCAAATGCTTTTTTAAATCCATGTAAGGTGGTTTCTGCCCCAAAAATCCTGATTCCGGCATCTGCAGAAAGAATAGACATGTCTATTCTTTCTGCAGATTTAGCTCGAAAATACATCTCATAGACTGCGCACTTCCCAGAGGTCCTAGCGCCCACCGGATCATGCAAATGTGGGGAATGTCCACCTGTGTTTACAAGGCGGACATTCTGCACATATTATGCCCTGTGAACATACCCATACACTTCCTTACATTCTGTTTTGCTTTATACAGGATAATATACAAGAATTTAAAACGCTATAAAACTATAGACGCTGCCTTTCTTTGCTTCTGAGTATTTTATAATCAATGATTTTTTAAGTTTACAGTAGTTACAGTTTTGGCTATAGTAAAAGTAATTTTAATTTATGGCTCATATAAAAACTGTTGTTTTAAAGGCTTGGAGCACCTTTGACATAGAACAATTATATTTGACATGTGATTGTGGTTGGTTTGGGATTTAAAAAGTTGCATCACAATTGTAGCAGCTGCCAACTCTATTGAAAGTGCGGCCCACAGTGCTTCCGGTGATTGTTCAGTGTTCGTTGATTGTCACTTCATATTCACCGGGCTGGGTGCAAGAGCATTAGCAAATGCACTATACAGCAAGGTTTAACGCTATGTAGCATTGGAAGGCCCTACACCTGTATGTTTCAAACTACTAATTTCATTGCTTAAAGGGGTACTCCACCCCTAGACATCTTATCCCCTATCCAAACCTGATGCCAGAAAGATAAACAGATTTGTAAATTACTTCTATTAAAAAAAATCTTAATCCTACCAGTACTTATTAGCAGCTGTATACTACAGAGGAAATTATTTTCTCTCTGCTGACACCTCTGTCCATTTTAGGAACTGTCCAGAGCAGGAGAAAATTCCCATAGCAAACATATGCTGCTCTGGACAGTTCCTAAAAGGGACAGAGGTGTCAGCAGAGGTGTTAGCTGTAGTATACAGCTGCTATTAAGTACTGGAAGGATTAAGAATTTTTAATAGAAGTAATTTACAAATCTGTTTAACTTTCTGGCACCAGTGGATTTAAAAAAAAAAGTTTTCCACCAGAGTACCCCTTTAATACTGGTCTATTGTAAGAGAAGGGAGACGAGAGCAGACACAGCAGCAGTGTGCTTTGAGATCTGTGCCAGAACCAGTAGGACAGTAAGCTATGTCCAGTTAAGCATTACTGTCAACCTAAAGCAAGAGTTTCCCATCTCCTAACCATGTCTCTATGTGTATGGCTGCATAAACAAGTTTGTACACCAGCAATCCTGGAAGTGTGAGCAGATAGCAGAGAGAGAGAGGTAATCAGCCAGAGGAAAAGATCCCTTTAAAAAATTTGGGCCCAGACAAGTCAAAAGTTTTAGTCAGTCAGGGTCTGGGTTTTCACACCCTTAGCGATTGTTAGATACAGTTGGGAGAACCACAGATACCTCATGACACCTCCAAAGGCCTTGTGAAGTGGCAAAAAGGGGAACTAATCAATATGAAACCGATGATTTTAATATTATGGATAATCATAGGTTGTAACATGCCCATTGACATTTCCAAGGTTAGCTTTCTCTGTTATGGCATTTGTTTCCTACTAGTACTAAGCAGATGACAGTAACTAGTAAATAAACCAGATCCATTGGAAATGGAAATTTAAATTTTTCTGGATGACTGATTTTCTAATTTTAGATTTTTTTAACTATAAGGGTCTTCAAACAACTCTCAGAAGCCATCGTAAGTTGAATGTAGCATCAACTTACGATGCAATGTCAGATGCCATTAGCAGCTACCCTGTGGTGTTGATTGTTACAGCTGCCGATGGACTGCTCATTGTCGTTCCCTGTCACGTCTGCGCCGTTGCACCAATGCACATACAGTAAAAACACAGTAAGAATTAATTACTCACTGTGTGTCTGTGCTGCTTCATACCCCCAGCTCTGTGCTTCCCCCTTAGTAACCTGAAGGAAAAAAGAGCAGGTGGATTAGATTGCCTGAATCGCCTGCTGAACCTCCTCCCTCTTACCCACATCAGGAGGCTCAGCACTCCGTGTACTGTACAGGATCCTTGAAGAAGCTCCTGTCCTCTACATAGACAATGATTTACAGCTTCCAGCTGATCTTTCTTACTTTTATATGTAAGGACTTGCTTTATTTCTATTAGTTATCAATTTTTTTCCTTTAATTCTCACTTTTTCCTACTTTTGGATGACATTTTGGGGACTTCAGAACCAATTACCAGGTTCCCATAGAGTTATGTTCATAACATACAATGGTTTGAACATACAATGGTCGTCCTGGAACCAATTAATATTGTAACTTGAGGGAGCGCTGTACGTATGTGTATATAAATATATATATATATATATATATATTTATAGTATATACACTAATGAACAGTAGGGGGCAGACTTATACTGTTAAATGTATTTGGAACGAGAGTCTTTTCAAAGAATGAAAGCACATCTATGTAATTGTATTTTGGCCCACACCTAACAATATAGTAAATTCACTTCATTACATATCACAGACATCAGGCTCTATGATGCTGTAGAGACCGAACGTAATGCTCTTAAAAATTCCTATCACAGACGGAAGAAATGGTATTACTATAAACTTTACTTTTAATTACCAATAGCTAAAAGATAATTATCGCTAACCAGTGGTGATATGAAAGAATAAACCCTTAGGTTACAAAATGCATGCAAATCCATGTTTAAGCAAGACAAAAATAACAAGATAAATTAAGTTGCCCCTTTTATGTCTTAACATACAGATGTATTGGCAGGAACCTACTAAGATATTTAGCGGTTAGTTAGATGCCAATGGCTAAACGTCAAGAGCAAAAACACGATCCTTAGAATTGTGACTAAACAACAACCCAAAGCGTTTCCCCCTAACAATATACAGGGTCCATCAGGAGTGTGTATATAGAGAGCGATAACCATATCCCAGCAATTCTTGCTCTTGATGGAATGTAGATACATAGAACAAAACACAGTCTGCTGGAGGAGCACTCATTTAGATAGCCATGAGCCTGTGCCACTACTATAGTGATGAGATGAGGCAGCAGGATACTCTACGCAGGAACATTCACGGCCGGTTGTTGATGCAAATCCCCAGTAGCCGCACGTGGGAGCAGTGGTTCCCTGCTTAAATGCCCCATCCTTGGCGCCAAAATGAAACAAAAACCACTCCCCTACAGGTCTACCTGGTAATGGGGCCAAGGATTATTTGGTAGATATGGTTGGGAAAATTAAATGTAGATATTGGACAGTAAACATATGGGTAAAAAAAGGGGTACAGGTGATAGGTGCAACACATACCATTAAACTATTTAATAGTGTCCAAGTCTGAGATATTTAGATATAACATGCCCTGTATAAGAATAAATACATCAAGGCACATATAACTAAGAGGCAATTAACACAGTAATAATAGCTAAGGATTCAAAGCCCTGGGTAACCACCCAGTATGAATGAGAAAAATAGTCCTACATACCCCTAATAAATGCAACATCCCTACCTATCTAATGCGGGGCTACCGTCCTAAGAAGGATGACACCACCCGAAACCTGTCCCTCAAAAATCCCTGCCTATCTAACACAGAGCACTCACCCTTAAAAGGGCGAACCCATCCAGAACCTGACCCTAAGGAACCCTATGATACCCTAACAATCACATAGGGGATATGGGTGATGGGAAGAGTGGTTTAGGGAAAATAGGCTATAAGAGGCCATAGTACGACTCATGGGAATATCCAAACGACTGGTCCCCAGTGAACCATTAACCCAGCAATATCCCATACTAGTAAAAATGAAAACTGAGGGTTGTGCACTTACGCATTATAAACCCACTATGTACAGACACTTGTCCTTAAGGTATTACAGTATCAAAAATGTTTTTAAATAAAACCCTCAAGACCTATAAGTACACAATATTGTGTTGTCACCAATTGTTCTAGCTTCAGCATGTTTCTGCTTGAAATGACAGGAAGTTGTTTAGTCATTGTCAGTGTGGAGTTGTTTCAGCAGCTTCCTGGCTCTTTCTTCTCTTCTATGATGATGCATAATCCTCTGCAATCTCCAGAGGCTTAGCTGGATCTTGTCTTTAAAGGGGTACTCCGCCCCTAGACATCTTATCCCCTAGGGATAAGATGTCAGATCGCTGCGGTCCCGCTGCTGGGGAGCCCCGAGATCGCCGCTGCGGCACTGCGCTATCATTGCTGCACAGAGCGAGTTTGCTCTGTGCGTAATGACGGGCGATACAGGGGACGGAGAACCATGACGTCATGGCTCTGCCCCTCGTGACATCAATGCCTGTCCCCTTAATGCAAGTCTATGGCAGGGGGCGTAATGACGCCACGCCCCCTCCCATAGACTTGTATTGAGGGGGGCGGGCCGTGATGTCACGAGGGGCGGAGACACGACGTAACGATGCTCCGGCCCCTGTATTGCCCGTCATTACGTGCAGAGCGAACTTGCTCTGTGCAGTAATGATAGCACAGTGTCGCAGCGGCAATCCCGGGGCTCCCCAGCAGCGGGACCGCGGCGAACTGACATCTTATCCCCTATCCTTTGGATAGGGGATAAGATGCCTAGGTGTGGAGTACCCCTTTAAGCTCTAGCCCTGCCTCCTGAGCAATGTCAACTCCTCTAACCAACCCTACAGCTTACATCTCCATCTCCTAGTCATATACATATATACATATGTGTTCTTATTGGGGCAATTATGTAAGAATAAGGTGTGTTTACAGCACCTTACCTTGTGCTGAACAATGCCATAGCTGAGGAGCAGGCAGGAAATTAATACAGCAGGTGCTGCAGACTGTTTTGCTCTGTAGAGCAATGTTCGGAAGCAGCTATGGGTGGAAGAACTGGTAGGAGTGCTGTGAAAAGGGAATAGGCAGGGTGGAAGTATAGTAATGGAGAGCTAGGGAAACGTAGTTAGAGGAACATAGAAGGGGAGAGGACTGCAGATGCAATAAAGAAGGAGGGCACCTTAAAATCAGGAACATGCCCAGACATTGTCAGGAGTGGATACAGTCACATGGGGGCGATATACACTCAGGCACATGGGGGTGATACACACTGCAGATGCACATAACGAGTTGCAGTGACGAAATTTACGTATATTGGTTCCTCCTGTAATTTAGATTTTTTATTTGTGTGGTTTGGAATCCAGCCCTCAGTTGGTGGATGACTTCGGTTTCCATGGACTGTGGACACGTGTTATTTATGTGAACAATTAATATCAGTAAAGATTTATTACTTGAATCAATAGTTCACCTTTTATGAATTTTTTGTCGTAGGTTGAAAGTCACATGCGACTTTGCCACCATTGACCTCATACACCCAAAAAGAGAAGCTGACATGCCATCATCCTGGTCTCTGCACTGTGATCTCTTGTGAATACCAATAGGTTTGTATATTGGCTTGCCTTGTGTATAGTTTCCATTGTATTACTGCTTTCTCTATTATACTGGCACAAGGCACTTTATTTAGCATATCCCATTTTATTCATATACTGTTAAGAGGGTGTACTGCCCCTGTATATTTATCATCCTTTGTTGCTGGCATTTAGGGCCGGGCTGCCTATCAATTTCTCCTGAGTACAGAAATACCCCATATGTAGGCGTGAAATGCTCTGCGGACGCACAAGAAGGCTCAGGAGTGAGAGCGCACTATATACATTTGAGGCCAAAATTGGTGATTTGCACAGGAGTGGCTGATTTTTGCAGTGGTTCTGATATAAACGCAAAAAAAATAAATACCCATGTGTGACCCCATTTTGGAAACTACACCCCTCACGGAAAGTAACAAGGGGTATAGTGTGCCTTAACACCCCACAGGTGTTTGACGATTTTTAATGTGTCGCATAAAGTGTCGCACGAGCTGTGCGACACAATTTTAGTCGCACAACCCCACAAAAAGTGACGGGATTACCTTAGTAAATGAGGGCTAATATGTCTACTTTATGTTGGCATCATAAAGTTGACATGTTTTTACTTTTTGAGGACATTAGAGGGCTTCAGAGCAGCAATTTTCTAAATTTTAACCAAAAATTAAAAACCTGAATTTTTCAGTTTGAAGTGGATTTGAGGGGCCTTTCTGTGAGAAATACCTCATAAATGACCACATTATAAAAACTGCACCTCTCAAAGTATTCAAAATGACATTCAAAAAGTTTGTTAATCCTTCAGGTGTTTCACAGGAATAGCAGCAAAGTAGAGGGGAAAAAACAAAATCTGCATTCTTTACACTAACATGTTCTTTCAGACCCATTTTTTTTTTCATTTTTAAAAGTGGTATTTGGAGAAATAGCCCTCCAACATTTGTAGCCCAATTTCTCTCGAGTATGGAAATACCTCATATGTTGACAAAGTGCTCTGCGGGCTCTCAACATGGCTCCAGAAGGAAAGAGCAACTGTGGGATTATGGAGAGCGAATTTTGCTGTCATGGATTTTAAGGGGCCAGGTTGCATTTAGGAAGCCCCCATGGTGCCAGAACAGCAAAAAAAAAAAACACACGACATGCTATTTTGGAAACTACACCCCTCACGGAAAGTAACAAGGGGTATAGTGTGCCTTAACACCCCACAGGTGTTTGACGATTTTTTGTTAAAGTTGGGTGGGGGAAAAAGTAAAATATAATTTTTTTACTAAAATGCTGGTATTACCCTAAATTGTTCATTTTAACAAGTGAAAATAGGGAGAAAAAAGCCCCCTAAAATTTGTAACCCAATTTCTTCTGAGTAAGAACATACCCCATATGTGGATGTAAAGTGCTCTGCGGGTGAACTACAATGCTCAATTTTCTCTTCAAAAGCCATTGGGCTTTTGAAGAGAAAATTTCTCTGGAATTAAAGGCCATGTGTGTTTACAAAGCCCCCATAGTGCAAGAACAATGCACCCCCCCCCCACATGTGACCCCATTTTGGAAACTACACTCCACTTGGAATGTAATAAGGGGTGCAGTGGGCATTTACGCCCCACAGGTGTCTGACAGATTTTTGGAACAGTGGTCCGTGAAAATGAAAAATGAAATTTTTTATTTGCACAGCCCATTGTTCCAAAGATCTGTCAAACCACAGTGGGGTGTAAATGCCCACTCCACATCATATTAAATTCTGTGAGGGGTGTAGTTTCCAAAATTGGGTCACATGTGGGGGTTTCCACTGTTCTGTCACCATGTGGGCTTTGTAAATGCTCATGACTTCCATTCCAAACAAATTCTCTCTCCAAAAGCCCAATGGTGCTCCTTCTCTTCTGAGCATTGTAGTGCGGCAGCAGAGCACTTGACGTCCACACAGGGGGTATTTCCATACTCAGAAGAAATGGGGTTACAAATTTTGGGGGGCATTTTCTCTATTACCTCTTGTAAAAATGTAAAATTTGGCAAAAAAAAAAAAAATTGTGAAAAAATTATTCTTTTTATTTACACATCCGATGGGTGTGGGGGGCTAAGGCTCACTGTACCCCTTGTTACATTCCTCGAGGGGTGTAGTTCCAAAATAGTGTGCCATGTGGTTATTTTTTTTTTCTGTGTTGGCACCATGGGGGCTTTCGAAATGCAACATGCCCCCCAAAAACCATTTCAGCAAAATTTGCTTTCCAAAAGCCAAATGTGGCTCCTTCTCTTCTGAGCATTGTAGTTTGCCAGCAGAGCACTTGACGTCCACACATGGGGTATTTCCATACTCAGAAGAATTCACCAAGAAAGGATGCAAGTAACAATGAAAATTTACCACTATGTTAAAGTAGAATATGTCCCGAAAAAACTTTCTCGGAATCAGAATAAATGATAAAAGCATCCCAGAGTTATTACTGTATAAAGTGACAGTGGTCAGAATTGCAAAAAAGGGCTCAGTCCTTAAGGTGAAAAAGGGTTCAGTCCTTAACCCCTTAACGACGCAGGACGTAAATGTACGTCCTGGTGCAGTGGTACTTAACGCACCAGGACATACATTTACGTCCTAGCCGCAAGTATTGGAGCAGCCAGAAACCTGCCGGTAATGGCGGACATCCGCGATCGTGCGGATGTCCGCCATTAACCCCTCACATACCGTGATCAATACAGATCACGGCTCCGGATCGCGGAGATCCGATCATCCAGAACGGCAGACGGAGGTCCCCTCACCTGCCTCCGCTGAGTTCCACGGGTCTTCTGCTCTAGTCTGAGATCGAGCAGATCAAGTGGTTGTGCAAAAAACAAGCCCTCATACTAGTCTGTGGATGAAAATATAAGAGAGTTATGATCTTTAGAAGACAAGGAGGAAAAAACAAAAACTTCAAAATAAAATTGTTTGAGTCCTTAAGGCCCAAATGGGCTGAGTCCTTAAGGGGTTAAGGAGTTAAAGTGGTACTCTGGTGGAAAACTTTTTTTTTTATTTTTTATTAACTGATGCCAGAAAATTAAACAGATTTGTAAATTACTTGAATTAAAAAAATCTTAATCCTTCCAGTACTTATTAGCAGCTGTATATACTACAGAGGAAATTCTTTTAATTTTGGATTTCTTTTCTGTCACAACCACAGTGCTCTCTGGTGACACCTCTGTCCATGTAAGGAACTGTCCAGAGCAGTGGAAAATCCCCATAGCAAACAAATGCTGTTCTGGACAGTTCCTAAAATGGACAGAGGTGTCAGCAGAGAGCACTGTGGTCGTGACAGAAAATAAATCCAAAAATAAAAGAATTTCCTCTGTAGTATACAGCAGCTGATAAATACTGGAAGGATTACAATTTTTTAATAGGATAATAAAAGAATTGGGTGAGCTGACGTCTTCTGCTCCATACAGAATTTACAAATCTGTTTAACTTTCTGGCACCAGTTGATTTAAAAAAAAAATAAAAATCAAGTTTTCCACTGGAGTACCCCTTTAACCCCTTAAGGACCAAGCCCATTTTCACCCTAAATGGTAACTCTCATTAAAACAAATTCTTGCTATTGTACTCCTTATGGTAAATAAAAAATATTTCTAATAAACTTTGTTTAAAAATATTTTATTTGTGCATAAAAAGCTCAAGAGCACATTTTCACAGACTTTGGACCAAAGCCTAAACACAGGAAGTGCAGCCTGGAGTGCTGAGGGGGGGGAGGGTGTCCATTAAGCACAAATGAAACATTAAAAAAATTAAAACATTTTAAATCAAAGTAAATTAGAAATATTTTTTATTTACCATAAAGAGTGCAATAGCAAAAACATTTTTTATGAGAGTGACCATTTAAGGACCAGAGCATTTTTTGCACATCTGACCACTGTCACTTTAAGCATTAATAACTCTGGGAGGCTTTTACTTACGAATTTGATTCCGAGTACGTTTTTTTGTGACATATTCTACTTTAACATAGTGGTTATTTTTCGTTGATACTTGCATCATTTCTTGGTGAAAAATTCAAAAATTTCGAAAAGTTTTTCTAACTTTGAAGCTCTCTGCTTGTAAGGAAAATAGACATTCCAAATAAATGATATATTGATTCACATATACAGTATGTCTACTTTAAATTTTCATCATAAAGTTGACATGTTTTTACTTTTGGAAGACACCAGAGGGCTTCAAAGTTCAGCATCAATTTTCAAATTTTTCTCGAAATTTTCTAAATCAGAATTTTTCAGGGATCAGTTCAGTTTTGAAGTGCATTTGAAGGGTCTTCTTATTAGATATACCCCATAAATGACCCCATTATAGAAACTGCACCCCTCAAAGTATTCAAAATGACATTCAGAAAGTTAACCCTTTAGGTGTTTCATATGAATAGCAGCAAAATGAAGGAGAAAATTCAAAATCTTCATTTTGTATACTCACATGTTCTTGTAGACCCAGTTTTTTTTATTTTTACAAGGGGTAATAGGAAAAAAAGCCCCCCAAAATTTGTGACCCAATTTCTCTCGAGTAAGGAAATACCTCATATGTGTATGTGAAGTGCTCAGAGAGTGAGTTTTGCTGAAATGGTTTTTGGGGGGTATGTCGCATTTAGGAAGCCCCTATTGTGCTTGAACAGCAACCCCCTCCCACAAGGCATACTATTTTGGAAACTACACCCCTTCATGGCACGTAACATGGGGTCCAGTGAGCCTTAACACCCCACCGGTGTTTGACAACTTTTCGTTAAAGTCGGATGTGTAAATTAAATTTTTTTTTCACTAAAGTGCAGTTTTTCCCCTCAAATTTACCATTTTTGCAAAGGGTAATGGGAGAAAATTCCCCCCAAAAATTTGTAATCCCATCTCTTCTGAGTATAGAAATACCCCATGTTAGGATGTAAAATGCTCTGCGGGCGAACTACAATGCTCAGAAGAGAAGGAGTCACATTTGGCTTTTGGAAAGCAAATTTTGCTGAAATGTGTTTTGGGGGGCATGTCGCATTTAGGAACCCCCTATGGGGCCAGAACTGCAAAAAAAATAAAAATAAACATATGGCATACTATTTTGGAAACTACGCCCCTCAAGGAACGTAATAAGGGGTACAGTGAGCCTTAACACACCACAGGTGTTTGACAAATGTGTAAATGAAAAAAAAAAAGTTTCACTAAAATGCATTTTTTCCCCAAATTTTACATTTTTACAAGGGGTAATAGGACAAAATGCCCCCCAAAATTTGTAACCCAATTTCTTCTTAGTATGGAAATACCCCATATGTGAATGTCAAGTGCACCCCATTTTGGAAACTACACACCTCACAGAATTTAATAAGGGGTGCAGTGAGCATTTACACCCCACTGGCGTTTGACAGATTTTTGGAACAGTGGGCTGTGCAAATGAAAAATTACATTTTTCATTTTCACGGACCACTGTTCCAAAAATCTGTCAGACACCTGTGGGGTGTAAATGCTCACTGTACCCCTTATTACATTACGGTACGGAGGGGTCCATTGTTCTGGCACTATGGGGGCTTTGTAAACACACATGGCCTTAAATTCCGGACAAATTTTCTCTCCAAAAGCACAATGGCGCTCCTTCTCTTCTGAGTATTGTAGTGCACCAGCAGACCACTTTACATCCACATATGGGGTATGTTCTTACTCAGAAGAAATGGGGTTACAAATTTTGGGGGTCTTTTTTTGAAGACTAAATTAGATTGAATAAGGGTGGACATAGGGGTATTCTATGCCAGTGATTCCCAAACAGGGTGCCTCCAGCTGTTGATAAACTCCCAGCATGCCTGGACAGTCAGTGGCTATCTGGAAATGCTGGAAGTTGTTGTTGTTTTGCAACAGCTGGAGGCTCCGTTTTGGAGAAACTGCAGGGGATAGATATGTAGTGTTTTACCCTTTATTATGTGTTAGTGTAGTGTAGTGTTTTTAGTGTACATTCGCACTGGCGGGGGTTTACAGTGAGTTTCCCGCTAGGAGTTTGTGCTGCGGTGGAAAATTTGCCAATTTCATTTTGTGTCGCACGGGTGGAAATTTGTGTTGCATGCTAAATTATGTGAAAGGGAATGGCCATGATTGATCAGTATTTTTTATTTACTTTTTAATGGTTGGGGCTGCCTTGATAAACTTATTATTGGTTGTAATATACCCTGAAACCTGTTTAATTGTAATTGAACAAACATTAAAAAAAATAATATTAGATTACAATAAATATAATCCTAATAGTGATGTGTTATGTACAAATTTTAATTATAAAGGTTATATAAGTAATAAAAATAGGTAATTAACAGATATAATTAAATACATTTCCAAAAAATTGGCTTATATAATATGCAAAGGTCTATAAAAAGGTTTTCAGCATAAACACTCCATTCTAATTACTTTACCGACTGCTCAAAGGTGTAGGGTTTTGGTTTCAACAAACTCACATGTTTTTATGTGTATTTTCTCACACACTCGGAGTGATTTTTTAAATTTGTCGGGAACATGCCCCGTTTTTCAAAAACCACACCCCTTTTGTTGGGTTTTAAAACCACTTGGAGAAATGCTGGTTCATGTCGGTAAAATGTGTCGCATAAAGTGTCGCACGAGCTGTGCGACACAATTTTAGTCGCACAACCCCACAAAATGTGACGGGATTACCTTAGTAAATGAGGGCTAATATGTCTACTTTATGTTGGCATCATAAAGTTGACATGTTTTTACTTTTTGAGGACATTAGAGGGCTTCAGAGCAGCAATTTTCTAAATTTTAACCAAAAATTAAAAACCTGAATTTTTCAGTTTGAAGTGGATTTGAGGGGCCTTTCTGTGAGAAATACCTCATAAATGACCACATTATAAAAACTGCACCTCTCAAAGTATTCAAAATGACATTCAAAAAGTTTGTTAATCCTTCAGGTGTTTCACAGGAATAGCAGCAAAGTAGAGGGGAAAAAACAAAATCTGCATTCTTTACACTAACATGTTCTTTCAGACCCATTTTTTTTTCATTTTTAAAAGTGGTATTTGGAGAAATAGCCCTCCAACATTTGTAGCCCAATTTCTCTCGAGTATGGAAATACCTCATATGTTGACAAAGTGCTCTGCGGGCTCTCAACATGGCTCCAGAAGGAAAGAGCAACTGTGGGATTATGGAGAGCGAATTTTGCTGTCATGGTTTTTAGGGGGCCAGGTTGCATTTAGGAAGCCCCCATGGTGCCAGAACAGCAAAAAAAAAAAACACACGACATGCTATTTTGGAAACTACACCCCTCAAGGAATGTAACAAGGGGTATAGTGAGCCTTAACACCTCACAGGTGTTTGACGACTTTGCTTTAAAGTTGGACGTGAAAATTAAAATTTTTATCTTTAACACTAAAATGCTGCTGTTACCCCAAATTTTTCTTTTTCACAAGGGGTAATAGGAGAAAATGCCCTCCAACATTTTAAACCCCATATGTAGACGTGAAGTGCTCTGTTGGCACACTACAATGTTCAGAAGAGAAGGAACAAAATTTTGCTTTTTTCCAAAGAGAATTGTGCTGAAATTGTTTTTGAGGAGCATGTTGCATTTATCAAGTCCTCAGGGTGCCAGAACTGCAAAAAAAAACAACACATGGCACACTATTTGGGAAACTACACCCCTCAAGGAATGTAACAAGGGGTACAGTGAGCCTTAACATCTTACAGGTGTTTGACGGGTTTGCCTTAAACTTGGACAAGAATTTTTTTTTGGATTTTTAACACTAAAATGATGGTGTTGCTCCAAATTTTTCATTTTCACATTGTGTAATAGGAGAGAATGGACCGCAACATTTGAAGCCCAATTTCGCCCGATTAAGAAAACGCCCCATATGTGGATGTAAAGTGTCTACAGGTCTCAGAACAGAAGGAGCGCCTTTGGACTTTAGGAGAGGGAATTTTGCTGGAATTAAAGTCGAGGGCAATGTGTATTTACAAACCTCCCTTGGTGCCAGAACAGCAGAAACCCACCACATGTGACACCATTTTGGAAACTACACCCCTCAAGGAACATAACAAGGGTTACAGTGAGTACTTACACCTCACAAGCTTTTGGAACAGTGGGCCGTAAATGTTAACACTGAATTGCTGGTCTTAACCAAATTTTTTTTGGTAGGAAGAGAAAAAAAGCTCCACAAAATGTGTAGCCCAATTTCTCCAGAATAAGTAAATACCCCATTTTTGGCGGTAAAGCACTATGCGGGTGCAAAACTATGCGGCTTAGGAGTGAGACAGCACCGATGAGATTTGAGGCCTAAAGTGGTGATTTGCACTCACTGCAATGGTTGAGGTCCTGACATAAAATCTTTAAAAGAAAAAAAAACCCAGGCAAGTGACCACAATTTTGAAACTACACCCTTCAAGGAAGGTAACAAGGGGTACAGTAAGTACTTATACCTCACAGGTTTTTTGAACAGTAAATTGAAAAATATGATTTTTTAACACTAAAATGCTGGGGTTACCCAATTTTTTACATTTTCACAAGGGGTAATGGGAGAAATTGGGTTACAGATTTTGGAGGGCTTTTTCTTCTGACTATGGAAATACATCCACATATGGGGTAACGTGCTGGGCGGGCACATAACAAGGCTCAGAAGTCATAGAGGTCTGTTTGCATTTGAGGTCTATGGCATATCAGTAGCTGACGGTTACATACATTCAGAGGAAAATACAAAAAAGAAACACCCACATGTGACACCATTACAGAAAGTACCCAGCCTGAGGAATGGGTATAGGGCTAAAAAGGACATTTTAAAGGGGTACTCCGCCCCTAGACATCTTATCCCCTATCTAAAGGATAGGGGATAAGATGTCAGATTGCCGCGGTCCCGCTGCTGGGGACCCCCGGGATCGCCGCTGCGGCACCCCGCTGTTATTACTGCACAGAGCGAGTTCACTCTGCACGTAATGACAGGCAGTACAGGGGCCCGGAGCATCGTTACGTCACGGCTCCGCCCCTCGTGATGTCATGGCCCGTCCCCCTCAATACGAGTCTATGGGAGGTGGCGTGGTGGTCGTCACGCCCCTGCCATAGACTTGTATTAAGGGGGCGGGCCGTGATGTCATGAGGGGAGGAGCCATGACGTCGTGCTGCTCCGTCCCCTGTATCGCCCGTCATTACGCACAGAGGGAACTCACTCTGTGCAGTAATAACAGTGGGGTGCCGCAGCAGCGATCCCTTGGGTCCCCAGCAGCGGGATCGCGGCAATCTGACATCTTATCCCCTATCCTTTGGATAGGGGATAAGATGTCTAGGGGCGGAGTACCCCTTTAAATGCACGGTTGTTTCCTAAATTTACAGGAATGGATGAAAGATAGCTTTTGAAAATTGCAATTTTCAACCTATACTCTGCTTCATCTTTCTGGGAACAATTAACATGTGACTCCGAATTGTCGCCTGGAAATACGACAGAACTCAGCGAGAACTCTTCGCATTTGAGGCCGATGTTTGTTACGGACTTAACAGTTACATACATTCAGAAGAAAATACAAGAAAGGAACACCCACATGTGAGAATATTACAAACAGTACACCCCCTAGTGAAGGTGTATAGGAGTGAAGTAGAGATTTAAAATAGACGGGTGTTCGCTAAATTTATTTTCCAGAAATGGATGAAGTGTAGTTTGGGGAAAATGAAAATTGCAATTTTATTACTGATATGCCAATTATTTTCCCAGAGTATAGCCAAAAGTAAAAATTATGCCCACCCCAAACCCTATGCTCTGAATCATCATTCTGGGAATGTGAAGTGTGATACTCCCTGAAGCAATCTCTAATGCAGAGGCCCGGATGATAGGGGCAAGTGTCCCACTGAGTGGTGGTGTCCTTACAAATCCCCCTCCTGTGACACACTCTGCATTTTTCTGGGATCGTCCCTTCTTTCCAGTGTGGGGGACCTCACCTGGAAAGTGTTAGCCGGGGACAATCCAGGCAACCACAGTTCCAGAGGTGCTCTGACCTGCTCTTTGGCGGATACCAAAGATTAGGGCCTTTAGAACTTCCTCTTGAAACTGCAGGAATGTCCCTGTGTTGCCAGCGTACTGGGACAGTACAAAAGAGTTGTACCTGTACCTGTAACATGTAGCCCGCAACTTTTTTTGTACCATACCCATGTTTTCCGCATGGCATCATATGGCTTGAGGACTTGATCAGAAAGATCCACTCCCCCATATACTGATTATAGTCCAGAATACAATCGGGCTTGAAGACTGGTCCCGCGGTAGCTCGCACAGGGACAAGGGTGCTGCAGTTCCCATAAATTGTGGACAGCATAAGGACATCCCTCTTATCCTTATACCTGACAGCAACAGGTTTTCATGGTAAAAGGCACGGGACTCACCCCGGATAATAGGAGTATGTAGGGGATGGGTCGGAAGGCCTCTTTTATTCTTCCGGACTGTCCCACAAGCGACCGTGGATCTGGCGGCGAGGGACGTGAACAGAGGGATACTAGTGTAAAAGTTATCCACGTAAATGTGGTAACTCTTATCTATCAATGGATGCAAAAGGCCCCAAACGATTTTCCCGCTAACACCCAGAGGGGGGGGGGGGGGGGGACATTCTGGGGGTTCAATACGGGAATTTCGTCCCTCATACACCATAAACTTGCCAGTGTACCCACAGGTACTCTCGCAAAGTTTATACATCTTCACGCCATACCGCGCCCACTTGGTTGGGATATATTGCCGGAAGCTGAGTCTCCCCTTAAAGCTAATGAGAGACTCATAAATAGTGACCTCCTGCCCAGGGGCATAGGCCTCCCAAAATTTGACCCCAAATTGGTTGATGACCGGCAGGATTTTACACAAGCGATCATACGCGGGATCACTTTGTGGGGGACATGCCGCATTATCAGCATAATGCAAACATTTCCGAATGGCCTTGAACGGGGACGTGTCATGGCCATACTGTGGAGCGGGGTCTGGTAGAGGACGTCCCCACTCCGGTTCTGCCTGACACTGGTTTGTTAACTAGGCACATATGCAGCACGAGGCCCCAAAATGTCCTCATTTCAGCTGCATTGACGGTGTACCATCCATTGGGTCTAGCTAAAAAAGAGCCCGGGTTTGCAGCGACGAACTGTTAGGCCTACAGGTTCGTCTGGTCAATAATCATATTGACAAAGTCGTCACTGAAATAAAAATTAAATAGTCCATTTCAGTGAACCCGACTATGTCAATCTTGATACCTGAGTCGCCAACAAACTCAGGAATCATGGGCTCGTGGTCCGCTGGCTGAGTCCAGACAAATTCGCCGGTACGGGGAGTAAGCTTGGCTGGTTTGACTAGTATGAGCTCCAGGGGGACTCATACTAGCATGGGGCACAGGGTCAGGAGCAGAGGAGCTTTGCGGCCTCGCATGGCAGCATCTCTGCCGCCTTGGTGGTTCATCATTAGAAGATGATGAGGAGGACATGGAAGAAATAAGGAAGGTGGGGTCTTCCTCGTCCTCACTGACGCTTTCATTGTCAGTGGCCAGTAAGGCATGTGCCTCCTTTGCTGAGAACGCCCTGCGGGCCATTTCCCTACTGTAATGGGGGGTGAAGTTTATGTATGTGTGGGGGAAAAACTTTATTCGTTTATGTGCTGCGTGTGGTGTGGTCCGATACTTTCTGCCCTACCCTAACCCTCCCTAACCCACCACCTAACAAAAATATAAAACTAATCTAAAAAAAGAAAAAGAAACTTAAAAAAAAAAAGACTTCTAGCACAAAAAGCCCTGCGCCAGAAAAAAGTGTTTACCTAATCAGTGGTGTGTGCACTAATTAGCAGTTGGTGGCAGCAGGGGGCCCAGAAGTCAGAGGGGGGTCCTGCCACTCAGCCCAGAACAGTGGCTGGAGACACGTACACAGACCCCCACACAAAAAAAGAAAAGAAAAAAACACTAAAACCCCCAAAAAAGCACCTGCCTGAACCCCCCCCAAAAAACACTGATCAGTGATAAATCACTGACAGCGATGGGGCAGGCCGCACACACAGGTATGCTCCGCTCACACAGCACAGGCCTGCTGCTGTTGGCACAGACAACTATGGGTGCAAAAAACTAAATAAAAAAAACTCTTTAATCCGCAAAAAAGTGCATTCTCCAGAACAACAAAAAACGCTGATCAGTACTACGGGACTGATCAGCGGTGGGTGGGCTTTAGCTAACTGTGGCGGGCCTGTAGGGCCGGGGTCACGCAGCTAAAGGTGCTACGGACGAGCGGACCCCTACAATAACGGTATGCTATTTTTACCACCTAAAAACTCTCCCTACCTAACCTAAAGCTGTCCCTTATTGCTAAAAGTGCCGGAAATAGTGCTGAATGGGGAAGATTTGGTGAGCAGGGGCTCCATCCTGCTCACCAGCTCAGAGATGTGTGGTGGGCAGAATGGAGCAATATGCTCCTTCACCCTCCTCATCCCTCCCCATACTGTCGTGATTGGTGCGGTCACTACGAACGCCCAATGACAGATGTACTTATCAGCTGCTGTATACTACAGAGGAAGTTCTTTTCTTTTAGAATTTTTTTCCTCTCTGACCACAGTGCTCTCTGCTGACCCCTCTTTTCATGTCAGGAACTGTCCAGAGCAGAAGCAAATCCCCATAGCAGACCACTGCTAATGATCGCCCAAAACAAAGGCATGCTGCTATGATCAGTGCCATCTTGGATGTGCCTTTGTACCTTGAGCTTGACTACTTTACTCTACCCGACCCTTGATGTAATTTGGAAGTTCTAGCAGGGGAAAGGGTTATCTGCTTTAGACAACCCCATTAACCCTGTATTCACCTACTGGAGAAGTTCACCTGGATATGTAAGAGAGAAATGCAGCCCCCGCCTAGCCATCAATATGGTGAAGAATATCGCAGCCAAATCTCTCTCCCATCCGGTTTACTATATGTGTTGTCTTTTTTTATTATGTTGTTGTCTGTGAATTGTGTAAAATGTGCAAGTTCTTAAATTGTGCTATGCTACATATTGGCATTACCCTCTAAGCCCAGAGGAGGGGCAGCTCTCCAGTCATGGCTCCCTCGAGGTTTCCCCCACAGGGGTTTTTCCTCACCTGAGTACTGGAGGGTGACTCTTTGTGAGACGGGGGTTTGCCATTTTCAGTGTCATGTCATTTTAAATTAAATTGTGACTATTTGACACCTGATTACAATGTTTTGTGAGTTTATTTTGCGTTCTTTGGTGTAATTCCTTTTGCTTGGGAGTTGGGGGTCCATGAGTCCATTACATATTTAAAGTCATAAAGGAAGATATCTGCCTACCACATAGGACCACAACATCCACCATGAGTATGCATGTTTTCCTCAAAGGACAAGATGGAGCAGATGGACAAGATGGAACAAGATGGAGCAGATGGAAGCAGATGGACAAGATGGAGCAGATGGACACAGATGGACAAGATGGAACAAGATGGAGCAGATGGACAAGATGGAACAAGATGGAGCAGATGGACGTAGATGGACAAGATGGAACAAGATGGACGCAGATGGACAAGATGGAACAAGATGGAGCAGATGGAAGCAGATGGACAAGATGGAACAAGATGGAGCAGATGGAAGCAGATGGACAAGATGGAACAAGATGGAGCAGATGGAAGCAGATGGACAAGATGAAACAAGATGGAGCAGATGAAGCAGAGGACGACACAACTCCTGCAAGTTTCCACTCATCGTTTGATTAAAAGAAAACTATAATCATAAAAAATACGGAGAAAAAAAAAGAAAAAACAGTGTATTAAAATTTTAAAGGGGTACTCCAGTGGAAAACATTTTTTTAAAACCAACTGGTGCCAGAAAGTTAAACAGATTTGTAAATTACTTCTATTAAAAAATTCTTAATCCTTCCAGTACTTATCAGCTGCTGTATACTACGGAGGAAGTTGAGTTATTCTTTTCTGTCTGACCACAGTGCTCTCTGCTGACACCTCTGTCCATGTCAGGAACTGTCCAGAGCAGGAGCAAATCCCAATAGAAAACCTCTCCTGCTCTGGAACAGTTCCTAACATGGACAGAGGTGTCCGCACTGTGGTCATACAATAAAGCAGAGGTGTCAGCGCTGTGGTCAGACAATAAAATTCAAAAAGAAAAGAACTTCCTCTGTAGCATACATCAGCTGATAAGTACTGGAAGGATTAAGATTTTTAAATAGAAGTAATTTACAAATCTGTTTAACTTTCTGGCGCCAGTTGATTTTAATCACATTTTTTTCCACTGGAGTACCCCTTTAAGTGTTTGAGGGAATCTGTCAGCTCTGCATCATGCTCAGAGCTCAAGTGTCAAATGGACTAACTCTAACTTCACCAGGTAGAGCTGGAGAAGAGGTTCTCAGATTTCAGATGTAGAATTTTTGTGCTGTGGCCTGTAACTTTTCGATTTATTTGAATTCTTACAGGGTTAGAGGTGAAGGGTTCATTTAAATTCCAGAAACATGTTCCAAATCCTCATACTGTACACGTTGCAGGGTAGCCATGCATTGTGGACTTAAAACCTGTCACACAAAATCCGGTCAGGATGATTGGGTGGTCTTTGTGAAGAGGTGGTCTCTGGAGAGGTTTCACTGTATTCTATTGAGATAATGATCGTAGTAAGGGATCCTGTTACTGACGCCATATGCCCTCTTCTTGGTATTACCGATAGTGATGTAAATCTGGAAGGGCCATGCCTCCAACATTCTAGGGAATAGCTTATGTTTTACCAGGCACTGAAGATTAAATGGGGCCCTTATATATTGTAATTACAGTGACCCCTCGACCTACGATGGCCCCGACAAAAGATCATTACACTCAGAGGCCATCGCATGTTGAAGGCAGCATCAACATACGATGCTTTTTTATGTCGGGGCCATCGCATAAACAGCTATCCGGCAGCGCTGACTGCTTCAGCTGCCGCCGGATAGCCGTTTATAGTGCCCCGTGAGCTCCGGTGATGTCTCTTACCTGTCCTCGGGGCTCCGGCACGTCCTCTTCGGGATCCACTGCATTGTCGGCGCTCTCCATCGACGTCATCACGTCGCGTCCCGTCATCCAATAGGAGTGGCGTGCGTAGCGACATGATGGCGGCGATGGAGAGCGCGGTTGCCGGGGAAGCAGAGGCCTTGTAGGAGCGTCGGGGACACCTCGTGGACGCGGCGACAGCGATGGACGGCGACATCCCGGGCAGCGGTGACGAGCGGTGATGGTCCGGAGCGGCGGGGACAGGTGAGTACAACTTTCTCTAACAGTGGTCTCCAACCTGCAGACCTCCAGATGTTGCAAAACTACAACACCCAGCATGCCTGGACAGCCAACGGCTGTCCGGGCATGCTGGGTGTTGTAGTATTGCAACATCTGGAGGTCTGCAGGTTGTAGACCACTGTCCTATACTTTACATTGCACGGATCCCTCAACATACGATGGTTTCAACAAACGATGGTCCGCTTGGAACGGATTCCCATTGTATGTTGAGGGACCACTGTATGGGTAATTTTTCCTGCATACTATTTAGGTCCATTCCGAAAAGCAAAACATTTCTGTATCCTTTATCTTAGACAAAATTCACCCACAAGTGCTCAAACCACAAACTCCACTTTCAGACACATTTCCTGTCAGTCCAGTCAGGATTAGCAGCTATTTCAGCAGCAAAATGATGGCGCCCTATTGCGCTCGGTCAGTGCTTTTTCCTTTGGCAGGCTGCTGCTCATCCAGAGCACTGAAAGTGGAATTTGCGTACTTATGGGTACACTGATGTTGTTTTGTGTAATTTTTTAAGTCAATTTAGTTGCAGGTTTTTTGGCGGACATGCACATAATTTATCATATAGTTTCCCCATGTGTGATAAATAAAGTCCGCCAAAACGCACAAAATGACTTCAAAACACCATAAAGCAGGTTTCTAGAGCAGCACTTAGGGTGGTTTATGTTTGGGGGGGGGGGGGGGGGGGGGGGGGGGGGGATTCAACCAGTGCGTTATCATTTGGCATTTTTCAAAAAAATATGCAAAATTACAAGTTCATGAAAACTGAACGTAAAGTGGCCCTAATAGACAAGTCTTCAGAAATTAATAATATTGTAAGTAAAAAAAATTTAAAAAAAGAACAACCAAAGCCAACATTGCTCAAAAAACACTCAAAGTAGACCACTAACAAGTGAAAAAATCTCCCCCATAGTGTTTTGGTCAGGATTTTGCTTTGTATTCTTATCCAAAATTAGCAGTGGAACCCACAGACAAAGCTGCATATCTTTTCATTATAGTTTATTTCTGGATCATTTTTGCTACAGGTTTTAATTTAAAAAAAAAAGGAAGCAAAATACCGTGTGTGAACATAGCCTAAGCTATATAAAGTGAATCTCTTCAGCAAAAAATCAATAGAAATCTTCTATGTGTAAACATACCCTTAGATGTGCACACAACAAATTAAGGTGTAACATCTAAAATGATGAAGCATAGCATTACTTTAAGGCTAAGTTTCTACTTATTTTGGGGAAAAACGCTGAGAAAAAGGCAAATCTGCCGCATAGCGTTTTTTCGGCCAAAAAACGTTGTGGCCAGATGTTAGCTGTAAATCAATGAGAAATCGCTAAGTTCTTTTTCTCCTTTGCATTTTTCAGTGTGGTGTTTTTTTAAATCCTTTTGGCATTTTTCACTCTTTTTTGGCGGTTTTCAGCTCCTTGGCGGTTTTGCAAAGACACAGCATCTTGAGCCTATGGCGTTTTTTTTCCCTGAAATCGTGGCTTTTTTCCCCCATAAAAGTCTATGGGAGTAAAAAAACACCAAGAAAAACACCATGTGGATTTTAACTTTGGCATTTTTGCAGGCGGTTTTTATTCTTTTTTAGACTTTAGCGATCCAAAAAAGTGATGGAGAAACCCTTTTTTTAATAAAATTTCGTAGAGTACCATTGGGAAAAAAAAATAAAGATACAGTAGTAATAGAAAAAATTGTATCTAACGAAATGTATCTTTTTTTAACAAAATTTTTAAAACAGGGACCAATTTATGTGGGCAGGCAGGGCACTAAAAATTTTGCCGAGAATAATAAAAAAGGAGTGTGTGTGTTTTTCATCTTTTTTTCTTTATTTTTTAATTTTTTAGGTAGTACTACTACTCCCAGCATGGAGCAGAGTGTGCTCCATGTTGGGAGCAGTAGTACCTGCAGTTAAGGACAGATCAGAGCGAATGTCACTCCTGACACCCGTTGCGATCCTCCTGTATGATGTATAGATGCGGGCTGGCGGGCGCTCTTCTATGGTCCCCTGCACTGCCATATATATATACACCAATTCATATTTCCTACAGAGAGCTGTGATTGGCCAGATGGTTCCAGCCAATCACAGCTCTCTGTGGAAAATATGAATAGGTGTATATATACACGTCAGTGCAGGTGACCATAGAAGAGTGCTTTGCCGCCTCTATACATTATACAGGAGGATTGCAACGGGTGACAGGAGTGACATCCGCTCTGATCTGTCCTTAACTGCAGGTACTACTGCTCCCTCCATGCTTGGAGCAGTAGTACCTGCAGTTAAGGACAGATCACAGCGGGTGTCACTCCTGACACCGGCTGTGATCATCCTTCGTCCCTGAGATGCGGAGCGGCTTTCTCCTGCGCTCGCATTTCTGCTCTGTACTCCGGCCACTCACTCATTCATATTTCCCTCTGAGAGCAGGGATTGGCTGCCACCATCCGGCCAATCCCCATTCTGGGCGGAAAATATGAATGAGTGATGTGAATTTTTTTTCACATCACTGGCTGGCCAGAGTACAGAGCAGAGATTTGAGCACTGTATAGAGCCGCTCCGCATCTCTGTTATATTATGGACGATCGCATTGGGCGTCAGGAATGACAGCCGGGGCGATCTGTCTATTAGTACAGGAACTACTACTCCCATCATGGAACAGTCTGTTCCATGCTGGGAGTAGTACAACCTAAAGAATATATAAAAAAAGAAAAGAAAAGAAAAAAAATAAAAATAAATAAAACACTACATTTTTATTATTGTCGGCTACATTTTTTGTGCCCTGCTCGCCCTCATTAGTGCCCTACCCGCCCTGTTAAAAAATGTATAAAAATATGTTCCATTATAAAAAATATGAATTTTGTTAAATACATTGTTTTTCCATCACTACTGCAGGAAATTGCACCAGCTTTTTTTTCTTGCGTTTTTTTCACACAAAAAACTCAGGACAAAAAAAAAAAAAAAGAAACTGAGCCTAAAGGGGTACTCCGGTGGAAATTATTATTACTTTTTTTTAATCAACTGATGCTAGAAAGTGAAACAGATTTGTAAATTACTTCTATTAAAAAAATCTTAATCCTTCCACTACTTTTTAGCGGCTGTATACTACAGAGGAAATTCTTTTCTTTTTGGATTTATTTTCTTTCTGACCACAGTGCTCTCTGCTGACCATGTCAGGAACTGTCCAGAGCATAAGAAAATCCCCATAGCAAACATGCTGCTCTGGACAGTTCCTAAAATGGATAGAGGTGTCAGCAGAGAGCACTGTGGTTGTGACAGAAAAGTAAACCAAAAAGAAAATACTTTCCTCTGTAGTATACAGCCGCTAATAAGTACTGGAAGGATTAAGATTTTTAAATAAAAGTAATTTACAAATCTGCAAATGTGTGTGCAGCTCACAAACCAAAAATCCGAGGATATATCTGGTTATATGCCGAAACCCAACGGCCAGAGGTAAAATATGTAGGAAAAAATTGTATAAAAATCCACGGCGAAACGGAAAAAAATTAATTGTGCGACAAAATTGAAGAAAAAATGTCATTTTGTAACTTTTGGGGGCTTCCGTTTCTGCGTAGTGCATTTTTTGGTAAAAATAACCCCTTATCTTTATTCTGTAGGTCCATACGATTAAAATGATCACCGGGGTCGGGCGTAGGGCGTTCAGGTACGCCCTTCGTCCTGAAGGAGTTAAAGGAGTACTCCGCTGAAAACATCTTAGGGTATAAGATGTCTGATCGCGGGAGTCCCGCTGCTGGAGCCCCCTGCGATCTTCCGCAGCACCCGGCCTTCTAAACATGACATGAATGGAGTGGGCGTGACATGATGTTACAAGGGGTGTGGCCTACACATCATAATCACGGCCTCCGTCTCCGAGCGTTCTGATCAAAATGTTCAGAATGCTGGAGCACTGAAGTACCCTTTAAGGTTTTAAAAATATAAAAGAAATGATAAAGATGATTGTTCAGTAAAGGAACATCCTAAGTACCTAAAATTTCTAACACTGCCCGTAATGTCTTTGTGTGAAATTGGTGTTCACAAACATTGTATCCTAAGTCCAATATCTATACATATATCATGTTTCTTTAGATATAACACAGAGTAGTCATAGTTATTTTATTAATTAATTCATAGTGTATGTATCATGAAAAAACAAACAAAAGCAATCAGATTGCTATAAAAAGACATTATATACAACAGCTATTCTTTTCCTTGGTATACTTGAGACTCCAGACGACGTTCGGTGAATACAGTCCATGTTCCATGTATTCTGCAAAACTGGGGTTTATAGAAGCCGTTTAAGTATTGGATGTGATGGGTAAATAATATCTTTATTTACAAGGACAGTCCCTTTGCAAAATGTCAAACACCCTGCAGCTTGAAATTCTTCCATCTTTTGCTTATCATCTGTAAGACAAAATGATGTCATATGAATTTTATAATTTTTTTTCTGCATTGCAAAAATGATACTATGTGAATGTTTTCTCATGCTCTATAATTGGCATTGGTAATGCTATTGACCCAAACACAATTTGGAGATTTAACAACACTCACACTAAATAAACATAGATGAGTTGCCCACAGCACCCAAAATAACTTAAAATAAGAGTTAGATCATGTGCCTCCAGCTGTTGCAACACTACAACTCCCAGCATGCCTGGACATCCCTCTTACTTCAGTCATTATCGTTATCAGCCATTTACTGCTTAGACCAGGGCTGCTTTTGTGATGCAACCCCTTTAACTAACAAAGCACCTTGGAAACCAAGTACATCAATAACCCCTTCCCCCTACATGCCTACTATAGTAGTGTACTGTGTAAATCACTTCCCAGCACAATGCCAGTACTTCTCCAGCACTAATTACAGTATGTTATGGCATGGAAGGTGGGCTTTTGAGTAGATGCTCCCCTGTAATTGGCCAGAGAAGTAAGGGAAAGGAAGTTCAGGTGTGAATACCAGTAGCAAACAGACAAGCTCTGGCCCAACCCCCTGAAATAAAAAGAACAAGAAGCAGTGTGTACCATGAAGGGAGCTCTCAGGAACTCATTAACAACAGTGAGAGCACTAAAATGACATTGCCACCTTTCTGGGGATTATCCGTCGAAAAGGGATTTAAAGAAAAATAAAAATATTCCTAGGCTGCCAAAAAAAACTTTAGGTACCTCTCAATGGGTCCCCTAAACCTCCCCTAAACATCAGAGTGCTGTTCAGCCAGCCAGTGGATAAGGAGGGGGGGGGGGGGGGGCAGCTGTGAGCAGTTGATTAGCTGAGCCAATGTGATGTATTGGGCCGCAACACCAGGAAGTGGTTTAGTGGAGGCCGGAGCAGTAATACTTGAGGCAACAGGACTAAGTGAGAGGTAAGTGTAGGTTTTTTTTATTTTTTTTTCCCTTTTGTCAGCCTGAGCTTTGATCTTGATGTTGTAACAAAACTATAAGGTTTTTTAAAATTCTTTTGAGTGCAGATAGGCTTTAACCTATGATCGTTAGTTTCAGGAACTGAATAAAATATTTGCTATTGCCACCTATGACATATACTCTATCTTTGGCATGCTTCTTTTACATCTAACCACTGGTGTTTTTACATCATCACCAGGGGTTAAGTCCTGGGAAGAAAAGTGTGGAAACTCACTCAAGATTTCCACTCAAGGGCTGGTCCCGCAAGATTCCTGCTAATGGAAACAGGGTTCCTGCTGTGGACAAAGTGCAGGAACTCCATTCTCATGCGTTCCTGCAGGACTTCAGCCCTGAACCTCTAAACTTACTGAAAACCATTGTGACAATATGGAAAAGTACTGAATTGGCACATTGCTAATTTTTCCACTAATAATTTGGTATCATATGTGACGTCCCTCATTGCTCAATCTGCTGTCACTTTGATGGACATTGCTCGGGCAGGAAAATGTGGCATTTGGTGTTTTAAAGTCTGTCTTCAGTCATGTCTGCCAAGATGGAGTCCACTCTATTCTTTCTAAAGGGTCATTTTATGTTGTGATGTTTATCCCTGCAGTCGATGGTTAAAGGAAAATATCATATTCCCTTAATAGTAGGTATTATATAGGCTGCCTACTGTAATGGGAAGGGACAGTATATAGTCCTTGCTGATTGCACCAGCATAGTAGCTGATGAACTGTTATAGCAGTTTTCTATAGAGTAGAATATCTATATTTTCTGTATTTTCTGCATGTAAAAATTTGCTCTTCTGCTTCACCGATGAGTTGCAGAAGTTTTCTATTTTCTGATCATAAGGTCATGTTCACACAACAGAATTTCCGAGTGGAATCTGGAGGAAAAATTCAGTTACTGCTTTCAATGGGATCGGCTGCACCTTGCACATGGCGGAAACATTGGCCACGGAAATCCCGATTTGCGCCATGTCAATCCAACTGGAAATGCATTGCTGTCTGTGGAGATGGTACATTTCCAAATGGTCCTAGCGCCAAAATATTGTGCCAGCGCCCGCTATTTGCGTAATGTCCTTTCTGTCGTGTAAACCTAGCCTTATAGTCATAGCCTACTAAACCATGTTAAAATCCACCAGATCATGGTATAGCAAGTATTAGGATGTCAAAATCAATGCACCAAAAGCAAAACATTTTGAAAAAATTGTGTAGTAACATAGCCTCATAAAAAAAAAAAAAAAAAATGCAAATAAAGTATGTGAGAACACTTAGGCAAAGTTTCCACTTGTTTTTTTTTGTGGATTAGCCGGATGGTGGCAGCCAATCACCGCTCTCAGCGGGAAATATGAATGGTTTGTGGCCGGCTGGAATACAGAGCAGAGATGCGAGTGCAGGAGAAATCCGCTCCGCATCTCAAGGATGAAGGATGATCGCAGCGGGTGTCAGGAGTGACATTCGCAGTGATCTGTCCTTAACTGCAGGTACTACTGCTCCCAACAGGTAGCACACTCTGCTCCATGCTGGGAGCTGTAGTACCTGCATTAATAGACAGATCGCAGTGAGTGTCACTCCTAACACCCGCTATGATCCTCCTGTATATTGTATAGATGCGGGCAGCCGCTCTTCTATGGTCCCCTGCACTGGCTTATATATACACCTATTCATATTTCCCACAGAGAGCTGTGATTGGCTGGAACCATCTGGCCAATCACAGCTCTCTGCAGGAAATATAAATAGGTGTATAAATACATCAGTGCAGGGGACCATAGAAGAGCTGCCACCGCATCTATACATTATACAGGAGGATCACAGTGGGTGTCAGAAGTGACACCCAGGGCGATCTGTCAATTAGTACAGGTACTACTACTCCCATCATGGAATCGTGTGTTCCATGCTGGGAGAAGTAGTACTACCTAAAAAATGTAAAAAAGAAAAAAAAAGAAAAAAAAGTGAAAAACACACACACGCTACATTTTTATTATTGTTGTTACATTTATAGTGCCCTGCCCGTCCACATAAATTGATCACTGCTTAAAAAAGAATAAAAATGTTTATACAAAAAAGATAAATTTGGTAAATAACTTTTTTTTCCCATCACTACTGTATCGTTTTTATAATTTTTTAAAATGGTACCCTACAAAATGTTATCAAAAAAGGTATCTCCATCCCTTTTTTGGATTGCTTAAGTCCAAAAAAGAATAAAAACTGCCTGCAAAAACGCCAAAATTAAAACCCACATGTCGTTTTTCTTGGCGTTTTTTTACTCGCCACGATTTCAGGGAAAAAAACACCATAGGCTCAACATGCTACGACTTTGCAAAACCGCCAAGGAGCTGAAAAATGCCAAAATAGAGTGAACAGACGCCAAAGTGAAAAACGCAAAGTGAAAAGAATTTGCATTTTTTTCATTGATTTACAGCTAACTGGCCACAACATTTTTTTCAATGAAAAAACGCCATGGGGGCCATTTTGGCATTTTTTGGGCAAAACGCCCCCCCAAAAAAAACTAAGTGGAAACTTAGCCTAAAGCATGTACTCTCCTGACCCGCCTCCCACTGCTGTTCCAATGGGTTAGATGAGCAAGAAAGTGTCCATCGTTGTGGTGACTGATGAGTTGAGTGGGCACTTCTCTGTGCTAAGACCAAGACCAAGAAGTTCTGCACAGCAGGACTGGGAAAAGTTAGAATGTCGGCAATAGGGAGCGGCGTAGGTAGAGATTTTTTTATTGTTTTTTTTCTCCCACATGTCCACAAGTATCTAGAGCATGCACCTGATGTCATCTTCACTTGATAAGGCGCACCCCTAGGCCATGTTCACACAACAGAATTTCCAAGCATAATTTAGATCAGGAAATTCTGTTGCAGCAGAGTCCCATTGCTTACTGTGCACATCGACCAAAATCCCGATTATGACCGCCATCAAAAGAGTTAACATGTCTGTTCTTGTAGCAGACTCCACTCAGTAATGCATTACCAAGCATTTTCTGCTGGTGCCGACTATTTGCAGAATGTCTGCTCGTGTTTCCTGCGAGGACATTCTGCAAAATTTCCGCCATGTGAACATGGCCTTATAATAGCAACTGTCACGATGCCGGCTGGCAGGAGGTGGATCCTCTGTGCCAGAGAGGGATTGGCGTGGACCGTGCTAGTGGACCGGTTCTAAGTCACTACTGGTATTCACCAGAGCCCGCCGCAAAGCGGGATGGTCTTGCTGCGGCGGTAGTGACCAGGTCGTATCCACTAGCAACGGCTCAACCTCTCTGACTGCTGAAGATAGGCGCGGTACAAGGGAGTAGACAGAAGCAAGGTCGGACGTAGCAGAAGGTCGGGGCAGGCAGCAAGGATCGTAGTCAGGGGCAACGGCAGGAGGTCTGGAACACAGGCTAGGAACACACAAGGGAACGCTTTCACTGGCACAATGGCAACAAGATCCGGCGAGGGAGTGCAGGGGAAGTGAGGTATACATAGGGAGTGCACAGGTGAACACACTGATTAGAACCACTGCGCCAATCAGCGGCGCAGTGGCCCTTTAAATCGCAGAGACCCGGCACGCGCCCGCCCTAGGTAGCGGGGCCGCGCGCGCCGGGACAGGACTGACGGAGAGCGAGTCAGGTACGGGAGCCGGGGTGCGCATCGCGAGCGGGCGCCACCCGCATCGCGAATCGCATCCCGGCTGGAGGCGGTATCGCAGCGCACCCGGTCAGTGGATCTGACCGGGGCGCTGCGGGAGCGAGAGTGTAGCGAGCGCTCCGGGGAGGAGCGGGGACCCGGAGCGCTCGGCGTAACAGTACCCCCCCCCCCTTGGGTCTCCCCCTCTTCTTGGAGCCTGAGAACCTGAGGACCAGATTTTTATCTAGGATATTGTCCTCAGGTTCCCAGGATCTCTCTTCAGGACCACAGCCCTCCCAGTCAACCAAAAAGAAGGTTTTTCCTCTGACCTTTTTGGAGGCCAGTATCTCCTTTACAGGAAAGATGTCAGAAGAACCGGAGACAGGAGTGGGAGAGATAAGTTTAGGAGAGAAACGGTTGATGATGAGTGGTTTAAGAAGAGAAACGTGAAAGGCATTAGGAATACAAAGAGAAGGAGGGAGAAGAAGTTTATAAGAGACAGGATTAATCTGGCACAAAATTTTGAAAGGACCAAGATAGCGTGGTCCCAATTTGTAGCTGGGAACACGGAAGCGGACATATTTAGCGGAGAGCCATACCTTGTCTCCGGGAGAAAAAATGGGGGGAGCTCTTCTTTTCTTATCAGCAAACTTCTTCATGCGTGATGAAGCCTGTAAGAGAGAATTTTGGGTCTCTTTCCATATGGTGGAAAGATCACGAGTTATTTCATCCACAGCGGGTACACCAGAGGGCAAGGGAGTAGGGAGGGGGGGAAGAGGGTGACGGCCGTACACCACGAAAAATGGGGATTTGGAAGAAGATTCAGAAACTCTGAAGTTATACGAGAATTCGGCCCATGGTAGAAGATCTGCCCAGTCATCCTGGCGGGAGGAAACAAAATGCCGTAAATAATCACCCAGGACCTGGTTAATTCTTTCTACTTGCCCATTGGATTGAGGATGATAAGCAGAAGAAAAGTTTAATTTAATCTTGAGTTGTTTACAGAGAGCCCTCCAGAATTTAGACACGAATTGGACGCCTCTATCCGAGACGATCTGCGTGGGCAACCCGTGAAGACGAAAAATGTGTACAAAAAATTGTTTTGCCAACTGAGGCGCAGAAGGAAGACCAGGAAGAGGGATGAAATGTGCCATCTTGGAGAATCGATCAACGACCACCCAAACAACAGTGTTGCCACGGGATGAGGGTAAGTCTGTAATAAAGTCCATACCAATCAGAGACCAAGGCTGTTCGGGAACAGGCAGAGGATGAAGAAGACCAGCGGGCTTCTGGCGAGGAGTCTTATCCCGGGCACAGACAGTGCAGGCTCGCACAAAATCCACAACATCCGTCTCCAGAGTCGGCCACCAATAGAAACGAGAGATGAGTTGCACGGATTTCTTGATGCCCGCATGACCTGCGAGATGGGAGGAGTGACCCTATTTGAGGATTCCGAGGCGTTGGCGTGGAGAGACGAAGGTCTTCCCTGGAGGAGTTTGCCTGATGGAGGCTGGAGAAGTGGAGATCAGGCAGTCAGGAGGAATGATGTGTTGCGGAGAGAGCTCTACTTCCGAGGCATCCGAGGAACGAGAGAGAGCATCGGCCCTAATGTTCTTATCGGCAGGCCGAAAGTGAATTTCAAAATTAAATCGGGCAAAGAACAGAGACCACCTGGCCTGGCGAGGATTCAGCCGTTGGGCAGACTGGAGATAGGAGAGGTTCTTGTGATCGGTGTAAATAATAACTGGAAATCTTGATCCCTCCAGCAGATGCCTCCATTCCTCAAGTGCTAATTTAATGGCTAGTAGCTCTCGATCCCCGATGGAGTAGTTCCTCTCCGCCGGAGAGAAGGTCTTAGAAAAAAACCCACAAGTAACAGCATGCCCGGAAGAATTTTTTTGTAGAAGGACCGCTCCAGCTCCTACTGAGGAGGCATCAACCTCCAATAGGAAGGGTTTAGATGGGTCAGGTCTGGAGAGCACGGGAGCTGAAGAAAAGGCAGACTTGAGCTGTTTAAAGGCGTCTTCCGCTTGAGGAGGCCATGACTTAGGATTGGCATTTTTTTTGGTTAAAGCCACGATAGGAGCCACAATGGTGGAAAAATGTGGAATAAATTGTCTGTAATAATTGGCGAACCCCAAAAAACGTTGGATAGCACGGAGTCCGGAGGGGCGTGGCCAATCTAAGACGGCAGAGAGTTTGTCTGGATCCATTTGTAGTCCCTGGCCAGAGACCAAGTATCCTAGGAAAGGAAGAGATTGACATTCAAACAGACATTTCTCCATTTTGGCATAAAGTTGATTGTCACGAAGTCTCTGAAGAACCATGCGGACATGCTGGCGGTGTTCTTCTAGGTTGGCAGAAAAAATCAGGCTATCGTCCAGATACACAACAACACAGGAATATAAGAGATCACGAAAAATTTCATTAACAAAGTCTTGGAAGACGGCAGGGGCGTTGCACAGGCCAAAGGGCATGACCAGATACTCAAAGTGTCCATCTCTAGTGTTAAATGCCGTTTTCCATTCATCCCCCTCTCTGATGCGGATGAGATTATAAGCACCTCTTAAGTCCAGTTTGGTAAAGATGTGGGCACCTTGGAGGCGATCAAAGAGTTCAGAGATGAGAGGTAGAGGGTAGCGGTTCTTTACCGTGATTTTATTAAGACCGCGGTAGTCAATGCAAGGACGTAGGGAGCCATCTTTTTTGGACACAAAGAAAAATCCGGCTCCGGCAGGAGAGGAGGATTTGCGGATAAAGCCCTTTTTTAAATTTTCCTGGATGTACTCAGACATAGCAAGAGTCTCTGGGGCAGAGAGAGGATAAATTCTGCCCCGGGGTGGAGTAGTGCCCGGGAGGAGGTCAATAGGACAGTCATAAGGCCTGTGAGGAGGTAGAGTCTCAGCTTGTTTTTTGCAAAAAACATCCGCAAAGTCCATATAGGCCTTAGGGAGACCGGTTACAGGGGGAACCACAGGGTCACGGCAAGGAGTACTGGTAACCGGTTTAAGGCAGTCCTTGAAACAAGAGGGACCCCAACTCTTGATCTCCCCTGTGGACCAATCCAGGGTTGGGGAATGGTGTTGAAGCCAGGGTAGTCCAAGGAGAATTTCGGAAGTGCAATTGGAGAGGACCAAAAACTCAATTTTTTCGTGGTGAGGTCCGATGCACATTAGGAGGGGTTCCGTGCGGTAACGCACGGCACAGTCCAATCTTTCATTGTTAACGCAATTGATGTAGAGAGGTCTGGCGAGACTGGTCACTGGGATGTTGAACCTGTTGATGAGAGAGGCCAAAATAAAGTTTCCTGCAGATCTGGAGTCCAAGAAGGCCTTAGTGGAGAAGGAGAAGGTAGAGACAGATATCCGCACAGGCACAGTAAGACGTGGAGAAGCAGAGTTGACATCAAGGACTGTTTCACCTTTGTGCGGAGTCAGCGTACGTCTTTCCAGGCGGGGAGGACGGATAGGACAATCCTTCAGGAAGTGTTCGGTACCGGCACAGTACAGGCAGAGATTCTCCATGCGGCGTCGTGTCCTCTCTTGAGGTGTCAGGCGAGACCGGTCAACTTGCATAGCCTCCACGGCGGGAGGCACAGGAACGGATTGCAGAGGACCAGAGGAGAGAGGAGCCGGGGAGAAAAAACGCCTCGTGCGAACAAAGTCCATATCCTGGCGGAGCTCCTGACGCCTTTCGGAAAAACGCATGTCAATGCGAGTGGCTAGATGAATGAGTTCATGTAGGTTAGCAGGAATTTCTCGTGCGGCCAGAACATCTTTAATGTTGCTGGATAGGCCTTTTTTAAAGGTCGCGCAGAGGGCCTCATTATTCCAGGAAAGTTCTGAAGCAAGAGTACGGAATTGCATGGCGTACTCGCCAACGGAAGAATTACCCTGGACCAGGTTCAGCAGGGCAGTCTCAGCAGAAGAGGCTCGGGCAGGTTCCTCAAAGACACTTCGAATTTCTGAGAAGAAGGAGTGTACAGAGGCAGTGACGGGGTCATTGCGGTCCCAGAGCGGTGTGGCCCATGACAGAGCTTTTCCAGACAGAAGGCTGACTACGAAAGCCACCTTAGACCTTTCAGTAGGAAACTGGTCCGACATCATCTCCAAGTGCAGGGAACATTGTGAAAGAAAGCCACGGCAAAACTTAGAGTCCCCATCAAATTTATCCGGCAAGGATAGTCGTAGGCCTGAGGCGGCCACTCGCTGCGGAGGAGGTGCAGGAGCTGGCGGAGGAGATGATTGCTGAAGCTGTGGTAGTAGCTGCTGTAGCATCACGGTCAGTTGAGACAGCTGGTGGCCTTGTTGCGCTATCTGTTGTGACTGCTGGGCGACCACCGTGGTGAGGTCGGCGACAACTGGCAGAGGAACTTCAGCGGGATCCATGGCCGGATCTACTGTCACGATGCCGGCTGGCAGGAGGTGGATCCTCTGTGCCAGAGAGGGATTGGCGTGGACCGTGCTAGTGGACCGGTTCTAAGTCACTACTGGTATTCACCAGAGCCCGCCGCAAAGCGGGATGGTCTTGCTGCGGCGGTAGTGACCAGGTCGTATCCACTAGCAACGGCTCAACCTCTCTGACTGCTGAAGATAGGCGCGGTACAAGGGAGTAGACAGAAGCAAGGTCGGACGTAGCAGAAGGTCGGGGCAGGCAGCAAGGATCGTAGTCAGGGGCAACGGCAGGAGGTCTGGAACACAGGCTAGGAACACACAAGGGAACGCTTTCACTGGCACAATGGCAACAAGATCCGGCGAGGGAGTGCAGGGGAAGTGAGGTATACATAGGGAGTGCACAGGTGAACACACTGATTAGAACCACTGCGCCAATCAGCGGCGCAGTGGCCCTTTAAATCGCAGAGACCCGGCGCGCGCACGCCCTAGGGAGCGGGGCCGCGCGCGCCGGGACAGGACCGACGGAGAGCGAGTCAGGTACGGGAGCCGGGGTGCGCATCGCGAGCGGGCGCAACCCGCATCGCGAATCGCATCCCGGCTGGAGGCGGTATCGCAGCGCACCCGGTCAGTGGATCTGACCGGGGCGCTGCGGGAGCGAGAGTGTAGCGAGCGCTCCGGGGAGGAGCGGGGACCCGGAGCGCTCGGCGTAACAGCAACTTTATGCACGTGCCTACGCTTTTAATTACAGTTGGAGATGGCCCTTTTTTTTGGGTGAAACAAGTGGCTCCCACCAATCATGGGATGTAAGGTGGTCCTTTAGTGCAGTATTTTCCAACCAGGGCGCTTCCAGCTGTTGCAAAAATACAACTCCCAGCATGTCCTTAAAGGGGTACTCCGCTGTTCAGCATTTGGAACAAACTATTCTAAACGCTGCGGCCTTTGCTGGACTATTATTTTTAGTTATAGATATAAACAAAAAGTTAAGCTTTATGGTTCACCATATGGTACGTTGGACATTTAGGATATTTTGTTATCTATTGGCAATCTGTAAATATTTCAATAGGCTTATTACCCGGCACACATCTGGTACTTTTGGCGTTGTCTGGTGATAATTCAATGACAGTATCTTGCTCAGCGTGGTTCATGCTCTGAGTAACTGAATTAATGTTTTATATATAAATAAAATACTAGTGAGCTTGTATACTTTTTTAGGATACAGTGACTCCAGTGCATTTCAGGACCAGACTATGCATTTTTTATTATACTTGTTCTACATCCTTTTATAGGTTTAACATACATTCTGTATCCATAACATTAAAACCACTGACAGGTAAAGCGAATAAAATAGTTTTGAAATTGATGTTTTGGAAGGAGGAAATGTTGGCACCCCTGAATTTTTTTAAGAAAATGATGTATTTCTCACAGAAAAGGATTGCAGTAACACATGATTTGCTATACACATGTTTATTCCCTTTGTGTGCATTTGAACTAAACCAAAAAGGGGAGGAAAAAAAGCTAATTGGACATAATGTCACCAAACTCCAAAAATGGGCTGGACAAAATTATTGGCACCCTTAATTTAATATTTGGTTGCACACCCTTTGGAAAAAATAACTGAAATCAGTCGCTTCCTATAACCATCAATACGCTTCTTACACCTCTCAGCCGGAATGTTGGACCACTCTTACTTTGCAAACTGCTCCAGGTCTCTCTTATCGGAAGGCATTTTTTCCCAACAGCAATGTTAAGATCTCTCCACAGGTGTTCAATGGGATTTAGATCTGGACTCATTGTTGGCCACTTCAGAACTCTCCAGCGCTTTGTTGCCATCCATTTCTGGATACTTTTTGACATATGTTTAGGGTCATTGTCCTCCTGGAAGACCCAAGATCTCGGATGCAAACCCAGCTTTCTGACACTTGGCTGTTCAGTGCGACCCAAAATCCATTGGTAATCGTCAGATTTCATGATGCCTTGAACACATTCAAGGCACCCAGTGCCAGAGGCAACAAAACAACCCCAAAACATCATTGAACCATATTTCACTATAGGTACTGTTTTCTTTTCTTTGTAGGCCTCATTCCATTTTCGGTAAACAGTAGAATGATGTGCTTTACCAAAAAGCTCTATCTTGGTCTCATCTGTCCACAAGACATTTTCCCAGAAGGATTTTGGCTTACTCAAGTTCATTTTGGTAAAATGTGTCAGCAGTGGGATCCTCCTCGGTCTCTTGCCATAGCGTTTCATTTCATTTTAATGTCGACGGATAGTTCATGCTGACACTGATGCCCCCTGAGTCTGCAGGACAGCTTGAATATCTTTGGAACTTGTTTGGAGCTGCTTATCCGCCATCCGGTCTATCCTGCCTTGACACCTTTCATCAATTTTTGTCTTCCGTCCACGCCCATGGAGATTAGCTACAGTGCCATGGGTTGCAAACTTATTGATAATGTTATGGACTGTGGACAAAGGTAAATCTAGATCTCTGGAGATGGACATGTAACCTTGAAATTGTTGCTGTTTTTCCACAATTTTGGTTCTCAAGTCCTCAGACAGTCCTCTTCTCCTCTTTCTGTTGTCCATGCTTAGTGTGGCACACACAGACACACAATGCAAATACTAAGTGAACTTCTCTCCTTTTTATCTGCTTTCAGGTGTGTGTTTTATATTGCCCACACCTGTTACTTGCCCCAGGTGAGTTTAAAGGAGCATCACATGCTTGAAACAATCTTATTTTTCCACAATTTTGAAAGGGTGCCAATAATTTTGTCCAGACCATTTTTGGAGTTTGGTGTGACATTATGTCCAATTTGCTTTTTTTTTCTCCCTTTTTTTGGTTTAGTTCCAACAAGGGAATAAACATGTGTATAGCAAAACACGTGTTACTGCAATCCTTTTCTGTGAGAAATACTACATTTTCTTGAAAAACTTCAGGGGCGCCAACATTTACGGCCATGACTGTAGGTGTCATTACTACAGTGCCTTGCAGCTTGCTGTGTACAGTATGGTGCTGTGTAGCCACAGACCCGTCAGAGTTCCCATGCTGACCTCTTTCCACTGATCAAGTCTGAAGCATGGAAGCCACACCTCATAACTTACAGGACTTAAAGGGTACCTCTCATGAAAAAAACTTTTGATATATTATAGATTAATGTATGCAGAATAACTTCACAATTGAATGTTATTAAAAAAAATATGCTTCTTTCTATTTAATTTTCCACTTTGAAGAAATGACCACTAGGGGTCTCCCTACCAGTCCTGGCAGCAAGCATTTCTGACTCATGCTGGAGTCCTAAACACTGCGAGCTGCCAGTCTGCTTTGTTCACAAAGGAGAACACTCAGAGCTGCCAGCCTGCTTTGTTCACAGCCTGTTTGGCTGTGAACAAAGCAGGCTGGCAGCTCTGAGTGTTTAGGACTCCAGCATGAGTCAGAAATGCTTGCTGAAAGGACTGATCGGGAAAAATACAATAGAAAGAAGCATATTTTTCATTAACATGTTATTGGAAAGTTATTCAACATTCATTAATCTAAAATATATCAAAAGTTTATTTGATGAGAGGTACCCTTTAAAGGATCTTCTGCCAACAGCTTAGTGCTATATATCACAGAACACCTTCAGAGATCTTGTGGAGTCCATGCTGTGATAGGCTAGTGTTGTTTTAGGGGGATGAGGGGGACCTACACAATATTAAAGTTATGGCTTATCAGTGTATTTCAATACATAAAAATACATCCCTACCACTTAGCTGTATATAGCAAAGCTCAGCTCATAGCAACTAAGAAACTCCCTTAGAGAATAAATGGAGCTGTGTTTGAGCATACACACTGCCGCATCAACAAATTTTTATTCTTAAAGGGGTACTCCGGTGGAAAACTTTTTTTTTTTAATTAACTGGTGCCAGAAAGTTAAACAGATTTGTAAATTACTTCTATAAAAAAAATCTTAATCCTTCCAGTACTTATTAGCTGCTGAATACTACAGCGGAAATTATTTTCTTTTTGAAACAAATCATGAGCACAGTGCTCTGTGCTGACATCTCTGTCCATTTTAGGAACTGTCCAGAGCAGCATATGTTTGCTATGGGGATTTTCTCCTAATCTGGACAGTTCCTAAAATGGACAGAGATGTCAGCAGAGAGCACTGTGCTCGTGATTCAGCAGAGAGCTCTGTGTTTCAAACGGAAAAGAATTTCCACTGTAGTATTCAGCAGCTAATAAGTACTGGAAGAATTAAGATTTTTTTTAATAGAAGTAATTTACAAATCTGTTTAACTTTCTGGCACCAGTTGATTTAAGAAAAAAAAAAAAAAAAGTTTTTCACTGGAGTACCCCTTTATGTTAACCCCTCCACCATATAGTCATCAGTAAATAGAGTAAAGAACACTGATTCCTAATCTGTATTTTTATGTTTCTATTCACTGGCATTCGCCTGCTGTTAGCCTGAAAATAGGGAAGGCTTATGTATAGAGATGACTACAGTGGTCCCTCAAGTTACAATATTAATCGGTTCCAGGACGACCATTGTATGTTGAAACCATTGTATGTTGAAACCATAACTCTATGGAAACCTGGTAATTGGTTCTGAAGCCCCAAAATGTCATCCAAAAATAGGAAAAAGTGAGGATTAAAGAAAAATAAGTAGATAATTAATATAGATAAAGCAAATCCTTACATATAAAAGTAAGAAAGATCTGCTGGGAGTTGTAATCACTGTCTATGTCAGCATTTCCAAACCAGGATGCCTCCAACTGTTGCAAAACTACAACTCCCAGCATGCCCGGACAGCCGTTGGCTGTCTGGGCATGCTGAGAGTTGTAATTTTGCAACAGCTGGAGGCACCCTGGTTGGGAAACAATGGTTTATGTAGAGGACAGGAGCTTCTTCAGGGTCCTGTACAGTACACACAGTGTCCCAAATGGAGCCGCCCTTACTTGGTGTCCAAAGGAGCAGCTAACCCTGGTACAGGTAAGGAGTAGTACAGAACTTGTAGTTCCTCCCTGTACTGTAGGGGGCGCTACCAGACACCAGTCAGTGCATGCACTTCAGTAATACAGGTGATTTACCAGTAAAATGCCAATTCTGAATGGTCAGTTCTTCCAGTTGTGACATTTCACAGATCTGGACTGTCTGTAGCATTGTATGTTGAGTCTGGTTTCAAGTTACAATGGTCCAGAAAAGACCATTGTATGTTGAAACTATTGTATGTTGAGGCCATTGTAAGTTGAAGGGATCACTGTACTTACATTATTCCACCAGTCGTAATAAAAAGGAGAAGACTACTTAGACTCCTAAATTTTCAGGCTTACATCACAGGAATACGAGTGAGTAGAAAGATCAGTGTCTTTTTTATCTGTTTACTGGCTTGAGAATGGTGCTGTGAGAGCATCGAAACGTCGCACTCTTTGTTCATGGAATAAACCAGACTTTTTTTTGCTTTAAACTCCTTTGTGCTGCGGCCAACTCTTTGTGAATGATCTAACTTTGGACCCTGGGACCGGGGTCCCTTGGACCGACCTGCACCTACTTCTACCCTGGATGTGCTGCCTTCCTTTTTGTACTATATATATATATATATATATATGTGTGTGTGTAGATACATTGGGGGAGATTTATCAAAAAACTGTGCAGAGAAAAAATTGCCCAGTTGCCCATAGCAACCAATTAGATATTTTTTTTTTTTTTTCAGAGGTCTCTTTGCACAGGTTTTGATAAATCTCCCCCATTAATCTAGGAGACATCTTTATGAAGTGGCGGTCTGTTGAGGAGGTGTCACTATGTAGGGGAATGTTTATTGTAAAGATTTACATACCCCTATTAATAGCTGTCATTATAAGACATTCTTTGGCTCTGTCCTTATAAAGATAGCGGTCACCTGTCAGAGCCGTCAGAAAAAACATGAAGTCACATGAAGGCCTTTTCTGACCACATCGTAAATTAGGTAAAAAAAGCAAGAAATATATAGAGAGCATTAATAAATAAATGAGTAAACAAACCCCACCACCAATCATCCATCTATGATCCAATGACACTAACTGGGGTATGTTATACATCAAAGTATCCATCAGGTAATAGCGTAATTAAATATTACTTGGATTTCAGGAGGTTGTTTTCTGGAGAATTATATTTCTACTTGTTTTGTACAATAAAACCCACTACTATTTAAAACAACAAAGCAATAATACAAAACAAATAAAGCCCCAAAAAAGGAACACCTTAAAAACTCAAATTTAAAGATCCACTGAGGAAAACTTTTATTCCTTCCCAGCATTTATATTGGTGAGGGTAAGTAGCCACCCTCAATATTCCCCAATATGACACCCATCCAGTCTCCACACTCTCCAACGTGACTGACAGCCCTTGCTTTGTGAATCAGAAGTCACTTTTTCTATATAACTCTATAAGACAGCAGTGACCAGATTGGGAAAATGAAACCATCCGGTAAGAAAGGGAACAGGATGGCTATTAATCCTCACCGTGCTAATGTCGGAAGAGAAAAAAGGTTTTCCCAGAGTGGTTCCATAAAGAGTTCGAACTGCTTGACCAGTACATGGGAAAAAAAATGAGTTAATAGGGTCCAAAATACCTCAGGTATTATAGAGTTAAAGGGGTACGCTAGTATAAAAAGAATGTTTCAAATTTTGCTGATGATGTTATCAAAGGGGTGATACTCACTTACCCTGGTCCCCCAGAGCTCTGCTTGCAGATCATTTCGATCAGCTGTGACTCATATTTTCTTTCTGCTTCTGAGATAAGATGAAGCAAGACTGTGCCGCTCAACCAATCACTGTCTGCAACAGTGTTCCTGAGATAAGTACCGTATTTTTCGCCGTATAAGACACACTTTTTCTTCCCCAAAACTGTGGGGAAAAAGTCAGTGCGTCTTATACGGCGAATACACCCCTATCGCGGCGGTCCCTGCGGCCATCAACGGCCGGGACCCGCGGCTAATACAGGACATCACCGATCGCGGTAATGCCCTGTATTAACCCTTCAGACGCGGCGATCAAAGCTGACCGACGCGTCTGAAGGGAAAGTGACACTAACCTGGCTGTTTGGGACCGCCGCGATTTCACCACGGCGGTCCCGAACAGCCCGACTGAATAGCCGGGTTAGTGCTTACAGGACACCGGGAGGGACCTTACCTGTCTCCTAGGTGTCTTCTCCGTTCAGGGATCCCCTGTATGGCCGGCGCTCTCCTTCCTCGTCATCACGTCGTCGCATACGTGCGTAACGATGTGATGACGGCGGCGGAGAGCGAGGATACCCGGCCGGCAGCAGAGACATTCTGGAGCGACGGGGACACGGCGACAGTGATGGAGCGACATCCAGGGCAGCGGTGACGGGTCCGGAGCGGCGGGGACACGTGAGTATTACCTCCTATGTAGTGGTCTTCAGCCTGCGGACCTCCAAATGTTGCAAAACTACAACTCCCAGCATGCCCGGACAGCCAACGGCTGTCCGGGCATTCTGGGAGTCTTAGTTTTGCAACATCTGGAGGTCCGCAGGTTGAAGACCACTATTGGGTTCAAAATCTTTATTTTTTTAGATTTTGCACCTATAAATTGGGTGCGTCTTATACGTCGGTGCGTTCTATAGGGCGAAAAATACGGTAGTAGGGCACCAGAGTAAGCTGCAGTTGGAGCTGCAGAGGACTGAGCTAAATAAGTATCTTTTTTTATTTTATTTGTAGCACAGCCACAGCAGCATATTCATTTTTTATTTTTTATTTATTTATTTATTTCCGGAATACCACCTTAATGGGTCATGATAAAAACTGTGATAGCAGTGAATGAATGCATATAAATTAGGCTTTATCAATTAAATAAAATATTAATATTACCTGTAGATTATACGAAAATCTCTATGATGTAGGAGCAGAATGTCTGGAAGAACCATGAGCAGTGATCTTTTGCCATCTTCACGGCTTTGGGATTTTGCTCTTCCGGTTGTTTAGGCTTGGGAGGGTCTGGTTTCTTGGTAGCTGGAGGTTTTTTAGTTGTTGGTTTCTTAGTTGTTGGTGATGGCTTTTTCTCAGGTTTCGAGGTATCAGACTGTTGGTTCCTGGGCACTACTTGCCTGAATTGAGAAGGAGCAGGAGCCTTTGGGCACATGCTATGCCTGAACACTTGGGGTTCACATGGGTTTCCACTCTTTCTTAAATCTTGGCTAAGCTGGTTCCAAAATCCCTTTGGGTCCTTGTTGTATGCTCGACAGAAGGATGGCTTGGACGCAAATTCACATAAAAAGTTCTTGCCCTGATTTTTGCATTCGATCCTTACTCTCATCTCGCCTTGACCACTGACGCTCATGACACAAGCATCTCTGCTTTTAGTTTGAAAGGGAATTTTTTCTTCAGGCTGCTGGGCTAAGGTCCCCACCCAGACCAGGGTCATAGTGACTATGACCGTGCCACACTTCATGGCCGGAAATTCAATCTGTAAGCCTCCTGCGCTGTAGAGATGATGGACCAATGCTTCAATCGGGCAGCTGTGCTTAGTGTGAGCTATAAAGGTATACTGATGCCTGAATCTAAGAATGTAATGTTTTCTGGAAAAAAGAGAAGCTTGTCCATACAAAGAATGTGTATGTAATGCATAGCTCAAAGCAGTATTTAATGACCCAGTGTGATCTCAGAGATGGGAACAAGACACATCTTGTTAAACATAGTCAAGTGGTGAAAGTGTCATTTACAAGTTATAGATTCAGAATTTCCTTTTTTATAAAACATTGTAATAATACTGGTTCTAAGAGTGGTAGTAATATCAATAGCTGGTACAACATAAGGCCTGTAATGCTAATATTTTACAGGACTTTTGTTTTCACCTTTTATAATAAAGAACTTTAAAAATATATAACAAAAAATTGGAAACAGTCAGTATAGAATCTATTGTAAGTGTAAACTAAGGCTGGGTTCACATTACGTCTGTGATGTCTGTAAAGTGTGTATGTCAAGAATGCTCCTGCAAGTTGGAGACCAAAATGTTGTTCGGCTAATGTTAGGTTGGGACTTTCCCCATGGCGCACAGATTTGCACAGCATGCGTGAAAAATAGACTGGGTCTGTTGAGTATGATCAATAGACGCAAAAAAATTTGTGCACAATACATCTGGTGTACACTTTAAACTAAGCATGGAGCGGCTAGCTGCGTGTCGTTCGGGGTGGAGAGACCTTTGTGCAAATTTATACAACTTTTGCTAAATTCTCACATCAAACATGAAGGGAGAAAATCGGTACAGCAGTGAAACTGCACTTAAGATACACCCACTGGCGCACTCGGCACAAAAAGGCATCTATGTCAACTAAATTATTTACATGTGGCGCACACATGTAAGACAGGTGCCATGGGCTTGATGTAGAGAAAGAAAGATAATCTTCAGCTCAATTCTCTAGTCGCTTGCTCGGATCTTCACCTGGCCTTGTGATGTATTGATCCAGCACCACTAAAAATGCTAGTCTTTATTGGCATCCATTTAAAGAAGTTCATGTACAAGACATCACATCATCGTGCTGTAAAGCAATCAGACACGTTTTGAGCGCATGTGCTCTCTTGGACACCATGCACCCGAAACGTGTGCTGTGATGTCTTTAATTGGAATTCATTAAATTCATCATTAATGAATTCCAATGGAGACTAGCATTTTTAGTAGTGCTGGATCAAGCTATTCTCTTTGCACAGGGCTTGATCCATCAGCCTCTTTATTAAGCAGATCCCATATTGGTCTATGGCTGATGGATGCCACAGTCAGGCATCTGTCAGAGCCTCTGTTGAATAAATGTATATATTGGGGGCTTACCTAGACAAAAAAGTGTAGATAGCCATAGTGTGAACGTTGGACTAAGTAAAAAAGAATGCAATAAAAAAAATATAATAAGTACTTATGTAAGCAGCCCTTATAACTACGCTGGTTGGTAAGGGACCCATGGTCATTTTTGCCTAGCACCCAAACCTTGTACAAGCACCAGAAATTTTTCAAACAGCTTATTGCTGTGGTTAGGATCCCTACCGATGTAACCAAGGATAGCTCATCAATATTAAAGCCTAGATAACCCCACTAAACATGTAATATAGTTCTACCACTGAAACGTGTCCAAGGAAATGTATGGATTTTATTCCCAGATTCATACACTCACTTTACCAGATGACAACCTTCAATGAAAACACAGTAAGTGATCATGTGATTATTACACGTAATAACTAAGCCACACTAGAGGTTATTAAACAATGTTTACTGACCATACAAGTGAAGATATACAAACTGACATGGTACGCCATTACTCTTAGGTTTTTTTTTCCTCTTTTTACAGAACATGTAACTAAAATACCATAATAAATAGTGAGTATAAATACAAAAGTTTGTCATACAAAAATTAGTACTAGTGTAAACACTTGTACTTAACCCCATAGTTCTGCTATGCATAGCATTACTTCTTGGCAGTGACAGATTTACATACAGTAGCATTAAAAGTAGTGTCACAAAATATGGAACTTGTATGAGTTTCTCTACAGTCCACATGTACTTCTTCCCGGAAAGGACATTTTTGAAGACTGTGAAGGTTTACTGTCTGTCAGGCATTCATGTCTTATGGATTACAAAAAAAAAAGCTTACACTCTGCAGAGACTGAAGTTGAGTGATCTCAGTGTATAATGCTGCCCCTAGAAAAGAAACAGATATAATATTATACTCGGAATACAACTATTTGTTATTAGTCTAATAGGGCCAATCAGAGGGTGGATTCTTAAGAAGTCACCCAAAAAGATACCATAGGGATTTCTAGTTCCTATAAAATCCTTTGCTCGGTGTCATGGCTAAAAGAAACACTACAAACTGGGGTCAACATACTGTAGGTACAATTTTATAGATGTCATGCAGGTGGCGGTGCTATGTTCTGTCTTGCAGAGCTGTAGGCACTCTGTGCGCTGCATATGATGCCTCCATACAGCACAATATTGCTACCTTCATAAAATGGCATCCGATAGAAAATGCTTTATTTTCATTTGGCTTGTGTCAATCTGTGTGTAAAAAAGTGTGTATGGCTCAGTAGGAAATTACTGTTTTCTGAGCTTTCAGACTTTTTATGTCTTTATACAATTTAGAACTTCTACCAGAGTAGATATTTTCACATTCTTAGTTGCTTATTTAATGTAGAAGGTATGTCGGCACTTTCATGGAATCCGCAGTGATGCACGAGGTAGGGTAAGGTAACTAGTAATAAAGATGGTTCCCAGACCTCACCACTATTGCAAAGTGAAGATTTATTAAGCCGAAATATGGTACAAGGATAGGCAGACAGCTGAGGAAGGCTCCTACGCCGAAACGCGTCCTTGTACCATATAATGGCTTAATAAGTCTTCACTTTGCAAGATTGGTGAGTGGCGAGTCTTTATTCTTAGTTGCTTGACCTTAAAGTACAACTACAACAGTGCTTCACAAGTGCAGACCTCAAGTACCCCCAACAGGTCATGTTTTCAGGATTTCCTTAGTCTTTCACAGCTGATATACTTGTAGTCATTGCATCAGGCATCGCTACAATTTTAAAACCTGTGAAAGACTAAGGAAATCCTGAAAACATGACCTGTTGGGGGTACTTGAGGATCTCACTTAGGGAACACTGTTTTAGTTGTGCAGGGTGGGCCATTTATATGGATACACCTTAATAAAATGGGAATGGTTGGTGATATTTACTTCCTGTTTGTGGCACATTAGTATTTGTGAGGGGGGAAACTTTTCAAGATGGGTGGTGACCATGGCGGCCATTTTGAAGTCGGCCATTTTTAATCCAACTTTTGTTTTTTCAATAGGAAGAGGGTCATGTGACACATCAAACTTATTGGGAATTTCACAAGAAAAACAATGATGTGCTTGGCTTTAACGTAACTTTTATTCTTTCATGAGTTATTTACAAGTTTATGACCACTTATAAAATGTGTTCAATGTGCTGCACATTGTGCTGGATTGTCAATGCAACCCTCTTCTCCCACTCTTCACACACTGATAGCAACACCGCAGGAGAAATGCTAGCACAGGCTTCCAGTATCCGTATACACTGCTATATACTACTATATACACCGCAGGAGAAATGCTAGCACAGGCTTCCAGTTGCTGCAGAATGGGCAAAACAAAAATTGGAACAGGACCCTCAGTTTACGCAGAAGATTTTGTTCAGTGATGAGGCAAACTTTTATGTGAATGGTGAAGTTAACAAACAAAACCACCGCTATTGGTCTGACACTAACCCACATTGGATAGACCCCTCTAAGACTGTTGGAACACAAAAATTAATGGTATTGTGTGGTATATGGGGTACAAAGATAGTGGGGCCATTCTTCATCAATGGAAACCTCAAGGCCACTGGATATGTGAAATTGCTACATGATGATGTGTTTCCCTCTTTATGCACTGAAGCTGGCACGTTCCCTGAGTTTTTCCAGCAAGATGGTGCACCACCACATTATGGCTGTCAGGTCCGAGCATTCCTAGATGAACAGTTTCCTGGAAAGTGGATTGGTCATCATGGGCCAGTTGAATGGCCCCCAAGGTCTCCCGATCTGACCCCATTAGACTTTTATCTTTGGGGTCATCTGAAGGCAATTGTCTATGCTGTGAAGATACGAGATGTGCAGCACCTTAAACTATGGATACTGCAAGCCTGTGCTAGCATTTCTCCTGCGGTGTTGCTATCAGTGTGTGAAGAGTGGGAGAAGAGGGTTGCATTGACAATCCAACACAATGGGCAGCACATTGAACACATTCTATAGGTGCTCAGAAACTTGTAAATAACTCATGAAAGAATAAAGATATGTTAAAACAAAGCACATCATTGTTTTTCTTGTGAAATTTCCAATAAGTTTGATGTGTCACATGACCCTCTTCCTATTGAAAAAACTTAAGTTTAATTCAAAATGGCTGACTTCAAAATGGCCGCCATGGTCACCACCCATCTTGAAAAGTTTCCCCCCTCACATATACTAATGTGCCACAAACAGGAAGTTAATATCACCAACCATTCCCATTTTATTAAGGGGTATCCATATAAATGGCCCACCCGTTACTTTAATGTCAAGCAACTAAGAAAATGATGCCTGATGCACTGATCAAAATTATATCAATTGTGAAAGACTAAGAAGATCTTAAAAGAATGGCCTGTTGAGGGTACTTGAGGACTGCACTTGGGAAACATTGAATCACAACGTGATATCTGCGGCAGCCAGATACACTATTAAAGGGGTATTCCAGGCCAAAACTTTTTTTTATATATCAACTGGCTCGGGAAACTTAAACAGATTTGTAAATTACTTCTATTAAAAAATCTTAATTCTTCCAATAGTTATTAGCTTCTGAAGTTGGGTTGTTGTTTTCTGTCTAACTGCTCTCTGATGACTCACGTCCCGGGAGCTGTGCAGTTCCTATGGGGATATTCTCGCATCATGCACAGCTCCCGGGACATCATCATTGAGCAGTTAGACAGAAAACTTCAGAAGCTAATAACTATTGGAAGGATTAAGATTTTTTAATAGAAGTAATTTACAAATCTGTTTAACTTTCCGGAGCCAGTTGATATATATAAAAAAAAGGTTTTGCCTGGAATACCCCTTTAAAACTTGTAGCCTGCTGCTAAAGTGAATGGTCAAATTGCAGATAGTCCCATAGACTTGCATGGGACATCCTGGTACTGCTTCTTCTCATGATTATGGAATGTATGGATTAAGCCTTCAAGAACACCTTAGTGGTGACATCCACCATCCATGCCATTAATAGGACTAAGGCCCCTTTTACACTGCTGGTAAGCTCCGGCAAACTCCCTTTTTTTTTTTTTTTGCAGTTTGCCGGCCGTAATTTTGCGGGAGCATACCGGCAAATTACGGGTCCCGATGAACTCCATTGCATTCAATGGCCGCCTTTATTTTTGGAGAAAAAAAGCTGAAGAAAAAGACGGCGCAAGCACAATTTTTTCTCCTGCTTTTCTCGATCCTAAAAAACGGGCTTGACACTGCCGTAGACAGCCGGCAGTGTGAACGTAGCCTAAGGCTGCATTCCCAATTTTTGCATACGTAAAATCCATACAATTCTATACTTCAAAAACTTACAGAATTGTATATCTAGACGTATCCATTGACTTCTATTGACACATCATATCAAAACACATGCACCCCTTTTGGTCCGTTTATATTTTCTCCCAATTTTTTTGTCAGGTGGAAAATCATAGTTGGCCACAATTTTTTCGGCCAAATTCTAAATGGATTGAAATCGTATACATTTTTTTTTTTTTTTTAACATTAACGTCTACAGGTGAAACTCGAAAAATTTGAATATCGTGCAAAGTTCATTTCTTTAAGAAATGCAATTTAAAAGGTGAAACCAATATATGAGAGAGACTCATTACATGCAAAGCAAGATAGTTCAAGATGTGAATTGTCATAATTGTGATGATTATGGTTACAGCTCATGAAAACCCCAAAGACGAACCCCCCCCCCCCCAATTACTATGATTTGGGGAGCCATGTCATCTGCTGGTGTTGGTCCACTGTGCCTTATTAAGTCCAGGGTCAACGCATCCGTCTACCAGGAGATTTTGGAGCACTTCTTGCTTCCTTTCCTTTTAAGTTGTATTAATGAAATACAATGGACTTTTGCACGATATTCACATTTTTCGAGTTTCACCTACATGTAAATCATATTTGAATCGTATCACTGTATGCTTTGATCTGTATAATTGCAAACATGTTTTTACACACATGCGAGAAGCTTTGGTCTAGAATGAATGAGAAACATTTATTTTAACGTACTATTTCATACAATTTTAGGCCATCCGTTACAACAATATGTTTGATGGATGCAAAAAATAGTCATGTGAATGCTGCCTTAGACTTCTCTGTAGGTTTCATTAGAAAGCCTTCATTACAGGGTCTGTCAAAAATGGCAGACAAAATAGCACAGCATGCAGCAATGTTTTCATTGTGGACACATGAAAGAAACCCAACAGACCCCTTTATAATGAGTGGGATCCATCGGGCTCTGCTGTGACAGATCTATCTATCTAACATAGCCAAGAACAAGAAGTTATTACAGTGCTGTTCTGTTACTCACATCAATCAATTGTAATCTTTTACTACTATTCTATTAATAATGCTGTTTATTTTGGTTTCTTAAAGAGACGGTAGACATGAAATATATGTGTGATAAAAACAAAGAATCACAATATCTACTTTTATTTTATTTTTTATTTTATTTTTTGCTTTTATTTTTTTTTTATTTGCACATTGCTGTGTTGGAAATATGAGAGATAATGTAATGTTTATGGGAGAAGACATTTCCCTGAACTTCTGTCAGACATCGCTATGAAGAACACTAGTTATCTTCTCTTTAACAAGGACCTATGGCCTGTCCTGATATGCCTGTATTCTACGAGAAATAACAATTCTGCAATTACTTTTCTTTTTGTTGTGTGTTGTGCCATCTGAGTGTAACCAGTTTGGGACGTGTCCTTACACCATTTGACTATCTAATCAAAAATGACAGTGCTAGATTGTGTGCAGACAACCCCCCACCCCCACCCCAAACTGGCTACACCCAGATGGCTATTAGTTATTTACTTTTAGTAAGAATAATGGAGGAAAGGCATAAAACAGAGCTATTAGGAATTTCACAGAGAATACATGTATCTGCAATAGCAGACAGGCCCGGAATGGTCTCTGTAAGATGGTAATATGATTAAAAGGTGTCTGAACCTACAGACTGTAGTAAGATTAACCAACGATCTAATACATATGGTGCCAGCCTGACATTCCCCCCAATGTATTGGGTATGTTGGTTTTTTAACATACTAGAGTCTTTGTTCCAAGCCACATGTTTATGTCTATGATGAGCATTCAGCTTACCGCTATCTCATGTTTATTGCAAATGTAGATAACATAAACTTAGGTGTGGTGCCTCTTAAAGTTCCTTAAATAAACTGTTGCAACCTTTTGGATGTTTAGTCATATTCTTTTTTAACTCATCGTTATTCTGTAAGATGAATTTACGTTTTTTCAGTATTCCAGACATTTACGAGAACAGGCCCAAGGCAGAATGTGTCGGGGCTTTCCATTGTCGTCTGAATGGTTGCTTGGAATGTTCCTTTTGGGCTTTTTATTATCTCTACAGTCATCCTATAGTATTTATCCCAATACTTAATGCTTTCTACATTTCTTACTTCCAAAAGTGTTATTTGTTAAAGCCCAGAGAGTCTTTTATCTGCATGTGTCTATACTTTATTCAAAACTAGTATCAGACGTTGCCCGCAGAACAATATCTATCTATCTATCTATCTATCTTTATATATTCTGCTTCACAAGACAGGTAAATTCTTCAGCAAACTGGGAAAGCTGGGGAAGTAGTGTAGGCTTTGCACTGTGTACTGCCTGCCACCCAACTTTCCCAGTATGCTAAAGATAATATTTGAATGGTAAAGTAACCAGAGAGTAACGCGATCAAGAGAGGTACCAGAAGTCGGACACATTGAGTCTCGGCACTGGTCTTCTTCCTGGTGCCGGGGCTCAATCTATCACACTGCCTCTTAGCCAATTTCTCGTTGAGGTGGGACATGGCTGCGGCTGGCGATTAGCTGAGGGCAGTTTGATGTGTCGACCACCGGCAACATGGAAGAAGACCAGGGCAGGAGGATGGGAGCAGCAATACTGGTACAGCGGTGGAAGGGTAAGTTTTGTTTTTGTTTTATATGCTGGCAGCCTAGGGATAATGTTTAAAGAAAAAAAAAAAATATATATATATAAATATATATATATATATATATATATATATATGTATTTTATTTATTTATTATTTTTTTTGTTTAATACAAGTTTAGCTGAACATACCAGAATCTTCATTGTCTTCTACCACTGTTCCATAGCACTGAAATGAATAAAACAAGAAATTTAAAAATACATAAGAGAAATGTGATTGTATAAAAAAAAAAGTTAACACCCTCTGTACACACAAGATGGTCGCATATAGAGCTATTTTTTTTCCCTATAAATTGAAAATATATGACTTTTTTGATGGCAATAGTATAAGTTCTATCAGCTTCTTGTGGGCAAAAGAAAACCCCTCTCCTCACTAGTAGTCTATTCTGAGTTGTCCTATGTAGCTAGTCATGGGTTTAACCAGGCCAAAGCTTGACTGAATACACAACTTTTTGATATTTTATCATCATCATGTGTTTTAACTTATGTATTCATTACGTGTGAAGTTAAATACTTTTTGTCAAAAAAGTACTACAGAAGTGATACCTATTTTGGCTAACCAGAAAAATTATATTTGTAAGCTTGTGAGTAATATCATGTGTTATTTAGCGCTAAACATTTTTAAAAGTTGTAAACAGACTTTCCAGCTTCTTCAGAAAGTAGGCATTTCGTATAATATTCAAAAATGTTCAACAAGTATTACTTTCTACATTTATTACTTACACAGCAACCTAATTCCTTATTTAGTTTACTATAAAAACTTGGTTTATGACTTGATCCAAATTTTTCTTATTATTATTTATTTTTATTCATAGACTTAGGAATTGGAACAGTGTCATTTGACATTTTTCATTTTTAATGAACGAGTAATATATAAAGCACTTTTCACATGAGGTTACAAAACTATGGTGTCCCTTCTATAATCTTGATTTATTTTATTTGCGATCAAGTACCTTTTAAACCATATTTTGGCTACATCAACCATTAAGACTTTATACCATGACATATTACTTCACAGACAATGTCAATAGCATTTATACAGCAGAAAACATATAGAACAAGTAATAGCTTACATGTGACAGAGCCAAAAAACAGACATTGTGACTTATTTTACCAGAATTAAAAGATAACTACCGTATTCGGTTGTAAGACCATTTTTGGTAAAAAATGGCATTGACATAAATAATTAAATGACAGCATTAATCCAGAGCACACCTTTATCTTGAAAGAACATAAATATTCTCAACACTTTACAATTTATTGATGTAAAATGTGTGACTAAAGCAAACCTTGGGTATGGCAATGGGAATCATGCATGCTCCCTTCAAAGACATACCACCATTTTAATTATTCAAGTAAGTTTATTCAGGGTCATTTATAATTAGAGATTAAAAGGGTTATCCAGGAAAAAAAATTTTTTTATATATCAACTGGCTCCAGAAAGTTAAACAGATTTGTAGATTACTTCTATTAAAAAAATCTTAATCCTTTAAGTACTTATGAGCTTCTGAAGTTGAGTTGTTATTTTCTGTCTAAGTGCTCTCTGATGACACCTATCTCAGAAACTGTTCAGACTAGAAGCAAATCCCCCATAGCAAACCTCTTCTACTCTGTGCTGTTCCCGCGACAAGCAGAGATGTCAGCAGAGAGCACTGTTGCCAGACAGAAAAGAACAATTTAACTTCAGCAGCTGATAATTATTGGAAGGATTAAGATTTTTTAATAGAAGTAATTTACAAATCTGTTTAACTTTCTGGAGCCAGTTGATATAAAACAAAAGTTTTTTCCTGGAATACCCCTTTAACCCTACACATGTACTTGTTTTATATCAAATTTATGAAGGACTTTGTTTAAAATGTAGCTCTTAAAACTGATTATTTCCATTATTGATTTGATTAAAAACGCAATACTTTATCATGCTATAGGCCTCTACCACATTTTAGGTCTAAAGTATGTGTTCAATACTGGCTTTATAAAATGTAAATAGCTTTTTAGATTTAGGTCAAAATCTTGATATTAAGCATTATTTAGAACAAGAATGTTTAAAAGTACTGTATTAAATATAGTACTGTGTTAATATAACCAATTTTTTAAATAATTTTATTTTCTTATTGTTTCTAATAACAGCTATACAGTTTTTGCTTTGTTGTATTGTTTAAAATATTAAAAAAATATCAGCTATATTTACCCTGCTGAACCCCTACCATGCTGATGGTTGGGTTGGAGACCACTGCCTTAGAGTACTACATAGGTATAATGGGCCTACGTGGTTGCTGTGCAATTCTGCTCAATATTTAATATAATAATAACTAAATATACTATTTTATATAATATTTAAATGAAATAAAATTTAGGCTGTACGTGAATATTTTATAACAATAGGAAATGTTTTACTTTTCATAATCTTCATTAAGATTGTTGAGAATAATTATGTGAAATATTGCAGAAGCGCCAGTGTTATAAAGTTGTAAAGAAACCAGTTAGAAGGAATTTAGAGAATTTCGTAACAGTAAAGGATAAAGGCAAAAGCTGGAGCCATGGCGAACAAGAGTGAAGCTACAGAGAACAGATATGATACCTCCGCGATCTCAAACACCTGATAGGTTTCATCAATCATCTTGACGTGGTGGGGCAGAAGCTCGAGGGAATCTACTCACAGTGTCAAATGAAGATAGGCTATTCAAGTAGGAAATTCAAGGAACGTAGTATAAAAAAACAGATGTCACTAGGTGGAAGCCAGCATTTACTTAGGAAAATTCAACATTATTTTAAGCTGTAAATTTGAAACCATGCAGTTTTACATTTTACACAAAAGCTGGCACTGCAAGACTCTTGACAAAGCATAAAGACAATATATAGGTAGCCTGAGGCACACATTAAAGGGGTTGCCTGGTTTAGAAAACACATTCTTAAATACATTATTTTGGAGATTATGAGTAAAGAAAAAAAAAGTCCCCCTAATAAGATAGCTTACCTATTTACCATGGCAGAAAGTAGTAACAAAAAAGCATCTCAAGCTATAGAGAACCCAGTACATTGGACAGATCATTGATCAATTTAATGAGCACAGGGTAAGGGCTACATTCACATTACGGAATCTCTGCCTCTGAAACAGTGGACGTTACGACCACTGGGACATGCGCTGTCTCCATGGCAATACATATCGAAGAAGATTCCGCCAAAAGAATAAACCTGATCATTCATTCAACGGAGTCCAGAATTTGTAATTCACTAGAACTGCTGCTGCACTGGAATTTAGCTTTCACAGCTCGGAAATTCCATAGTGCAAATGTACCCATGGTAGTGCTTCTGAGGAAAAGCAATTGTCCAAAGTAGACAACCCCTCTAAAAACACATAAATATTACAAAACATGATATGAATGTAATTCTATAATTGACAAAATAGGGACATTTATCTATTAAACTACCCTTATATGACATTGAAGGATTGTGGCTGTACACAGTTTTTCCCTCCATTTTTTTCTGTACAATAAAAGGGTCTTCTAGCGAAAAAAAAACGTATCCCCTATCCACTTGGGCATCTTCAGGTCTCCCATAAAAATGAAAGGAGCCCATGCTGTCTCTCTGAGAGCCGTCACCCCGTTCTGTAGATCGCAGGGTGTCCCAGCGGTCGGCTCCCCACAATAAGGCATTTAATAGCTTTAAATTCCACAATACCACACAGATGTATAGAGAAAGTGATTTCTGGCCCACACAGCAAGTGCTGTGTGAATTGGGAAGACACAATGGCGAACAACAAGATCCGAAATGGCTTGGTATTGTGGAGCTAAAGCCACCTGGAAAGAGAGGGAGTAGCTGTTAAAGGGTATGTTCATATGTACTAAGAAAATGCAGATTTTATGCTGTGAATTGTATCATTGAGTTACCAGCATAAAATCTAACGTATAAAATCCTCAGTGTATACAGCATGTGTGAACATACCCTAATTGTTGAATGTTACGGCAGGGACTGAAAATACTATTATTTTGCCGTGAGCGATAAACAAAAAAGTGATTTTTCAAAGACGACCAAAAATATGAACGTAAGAAATATGCCTGTATTTTTAATGAACATAGCCTAATACCAGACATAACTAATGTACAACAATGCTGTGGTTTAGGGCCAAAAAAAGCTTATCCTATTTTTCTAATCTTAGACAACCCCTTTAGGAGTACTCCACTGGAAAACATTTTCTTTAAAATCAACTGGTGCCAGAAAGTTAAACAGATTTGTAAATTACTTCTATTAAAAAAATCCCAATCCTTCCAGTACTTATCAGCTGATGTATGCTCCACAGGAAGTTCTTTTCTTTTTGAATTTTCATCTGTCTGACCACAGTGCTCTCTGCCGACACCTTTGTCCATTTTAGGAACTGTCCAGAGCAGCATATGTTTGCTATGGGGACTTTCTCCTACTCTCCTTCAGTTCCTGACATGGAAAGAGGTGTCAGCAGAGAGCAATGTGGTCAGACAGAAAGGAAATTCAAAGAGAAAAGAACTTCCTGTGGAACATACATCAGCTGATAAGTACTGAAAGGATTGGGATTTTTTAATAGACGTACTTTCAAATCTGTTTTAACTTTTTAGCACCACTTGATTTAAAAAGAAAAACTTTTCTAGTGAAGTACCCCCTTTAAGACTCTATTCTACCAGGCAAAATGCAAGATTGAATTTCCCCAACAGCTAGCTGTCATATAGCAATTACAAATGCAATGTGACTTAAGAAATATGTGAACTGTTATTTTCAGCCTAGTAATGGTTAGATATGGTTGTCCAACAGACCGTACAGAAAACATAACATTTCAACTTTCTAAAATGATTTAAACAAGCAAGAGAAAAAGCAAACTATTGCACAGTAGTTCTTTAGATGCTCATGCTTCAGTTTTCTTCAGCCTTAAACAGCCATGCACTAGATTGTCAGACATACTTAGAAAACAGAACAGTAGACCAACCAGCAGACCCCTCTCTGACAGAAAAGCTCTACAGCCTCAGTTTTTGTTTCAAACATTTTAAAACATGCAAATATCACCGACACTGTGTTCAAATTGTGTTTGGCACATATGCCAGGAAAAGCGTCTAAAGGTATACACTGAAAGATATACAGATTTGTAAATTAATTCTATTTAAAAATCTTCCCTTTCAGTACTTATCAGCTGCTGTATGCTGTGGAGAAAGTTGTGTAGTTCCTTCCAGTCTAACCACAATGCTCCCTACTGCCACCTCTGTCCGTGTCAAGAACTTTCCAGGGCAGAAAAAAAATCCCCATAGCAAACCTCCTTCTCTGGACAGTTCCTTGACATGGACAGAGGTGGCAGTAGAAAGCACTGTGGCCAGACTGGAAAGAACTACACATCTTCCTCTGGAGAATACAGCAGCTGATAAGTACTAGAAAGCTGAAGATACTTTGTTTACAAGACGGCAGCGATGACATCCTCCCAACATGGGTCAATTACTAACCGCAGCACAACTGGTTGGTTTGGTTGCAGCTTAGGGTGACATAATTCCTCTAGTAGTGTACACAATTTTTTGTTCGTTTAAAGGGGTACTCCGGTACTAGACATCTTATCTCCTATCCACAGGATAGGGGATAAGTGTTTGATTGTGGGGGTCTGGTCGCTGGGACCCCACATGATCTTATACCCAGCACCCTGGTAATCTGCATGCACGGAGCAATTTCCGCATTGTGCGGGATTACTGTTGACCACGACAGGCCCCCTCCATTTACCTGTATGGGAGATTCGGAGATACACAAATACTGTATCTCCTTCTTTCCCATAGACATGAATGGAGGGGGTGTGTAGACCACAGCCACTTCGAAGCCTAGCACAGCCGGCATTCTGAACATAAAGTAAATGTTTAGAAAGCCATGGTGCTGGGCCGGAGATCCTGTGAATAGAGGATAAGATGTCTAGTACCGGAGTACCCCGTTAACACATCTACAGCCTATTTTAAAAATGTTTAGAAGCCTGAAAAAAATCCTGTATTAAAAAACAAAAAAAACAGACAAGACCTTTGAGCAACTAAGCCAACTGTATAGATTAGCAAATGACATGGACGAATATGTTACAAAATGTCCATGCAACCTGCCCATGTAAGAAGGACAGACAAATGTCATGCAAGAAAAAAAAAAAAAACATGCATAAAAATGAATCATAAAACCAGAACAGCATGCTTAAAAAATGTTTTTTACCTGGTCATTATAGGATTGCGTATACCATACAAATACTCATTATGATAACCATTATTACCATTTTCCATACTGTAACAAAACAATTGCATGAAAAAAATAAATCAATGTGTTGTGACAAAGGAAAAAATAATTTAAATAAAAAAATGGGAAAAAATATAAAAAAAAATACGTGACATGTAAAATTATATCTATGTGATACTTTGTGACAGTAACAGGATAGTTAAAAGAGTGCCATGCAGTAAAAAATCCAAAACTGTATGAAAATAAATCGAGTTACTGTTACCATGATCTTACATCGTGCATATAATTGGAAAACTAGTGATCCCGGTATAAAATACATAGATAAGCACAGACTGACACAGTAAAGGTATCACAAAATGCAAGATAGCCCCTCTGTAAAGATTATACAAAAAGAAAAAGAAAAAAAACACAAAAATAGCATAAAAAGCTTACTTTTTCATGGGGACAGTTTCAACACTACAAGATATAAAAAAAGGGAAAATTACTTTAAAATTGTAAAATTAGTATATTATAAATTACTTATACAAAAAAAAATCATCAGCTTGTGCTCTAGTGGGTCAGGCTTCCAGTCAGTCCTGAATTTTTACATTTGGTTAGTAGTCTATGTGCCAGAAGCACCTTTGGAAGAAAGCAGTGCATTCCCATAGCACCGGTATTGCACAATGCAAATTATATCGGTGAATGCGAAATACAAGAGGAAATATGGGGAACATAGAGCGGTAAAGGTTCTCGGAGAGTGATTTAAAACGCAATAAGGAGGCATGGTTGGAGGTCCAATGGTAAAAACAGTTATCATAAAGTGAAATGCCAAGTCCCTGAAACAGAAGTACTGTAGATAAGAGAAGAAAAACTAGTTAGAACAGACACGTTCCGCCACAGCGAGAGTACAAAGTAAACTTCTTCAGGTCACAATGGTCATGTGGTGAAGTATGTGGTGAAGTAATGATGATGAAACAATAAAACCATATAGATTCATAAATTCCCCACTCTGACAGTGCTCTGGATTGCCTAAGCCACATCTCAAATGTTGTCATTTTAAAGGGGCATTCCGGTTTTATACATCTTATTTTTTGGATAGAGGATAAGATGTATGATCGCAGGGGTCCCATCGCATTCTGTGCCGGGCGCTGCCTCTGAGATGGGGACGTGACGTCATGACCACGCCCCCTAGTAACGTCACGCCCCCTCCATTCATGTCTACGGGAGGGGGCGTGACGGCCGTCACGCCCCCTCCCAAATACATGAATGGAGGGGGCGTGGTGTGATGTCACAGAATACAGGGGGCTGCACCGAGATCATAAGGGTCCCCACAGCGGGACCCTGAGATCATGCATCTTATCCCCTATCCTTTGGATAGGGGATAAGATGTATAAAGCCGGAATACCCCTTTAACGATCTTACCGTCTGAGTATGTGAAGTTTGTATTCTGGTACTGAAGCCGAGGATTTTCAAATTCTCATGTGAGATCAGGTGTTAGTTAGAAGACTACAGTGGCAGTGATCCTAATTCCACAAGGATTTCAGGCAGGCAGGTTTTTAGGTAGAATCCACATGGAAAATCTGTTGGAATCTGCCTGAAATTACTTGGGTTTATGTTTACACTACGGAATAATCATCCGTAGATATTACAGGTGGATGTTCCAAGTGCAGTGGCCACCACTGAAATCCATCATGGCTGGGACAGAGGGGGGAACATGTTTATTCTTTCGAGTGGGTGAACTGAATATCCATTCAAACTAATGATAGATTCATGCAGTGGATTTTTTATAATGTAAACATAGCCTTAAAGGGGTACTCCAGTGGAATTTTTTTTTTAATCAACCGGTGCCAGAAAGTTAAACAGATTTGTAAATGACTTCTATTTAAAAATCTTAACCCTTCCAGTACTTATCAGCTGCTGTATGCTACAGAGGAATTTGTATAGTTCTTTTCTGTCTGTCACACTGCTCTCTGCTGACACCTATGTTTATGTCAGGAACTGTCCAGAGCAGAAGCAAATCCCCATAGCTAACCTCTCCTGCTCTGGACAGTTCCTGACATGGACAGAGGTGTCAGCAGAGAGCACTGTGGTCAGACAGAAAGGAAATTCAAAAAGTAAAGAACTTCCTCTGTAGTATACAGCAGCTGATAAGTACTGGAAGGATTAAGATTTTTAAATAGAAGTCATTTACAAATTGGTATAACTTTTCTTGCACCAGTTGATTTAAAAAAAATAAATAATTTCCACCAGAGGACCCCTTTAAGGCCATGTTCACACATCATAAAATGTGTGGAATTTCCGCACATTTGAAGAATTCAGCGGGTGCAAGGACAGCTCAGAAATGCACCATCTCATAGACTGCATTGCATTTCCGAGCAAAATCCGCAAAAAGGTTAGACATATTTAGTCTATTCTTTTTGCAAACGCTAGAATCAGGATTTCTGCGGCAGAAGCATCTGCTGCGAAAATTCCACCCCGTGCAAAGTGCAGCAGAATCCTAGCGAAATACATGGGACTCTGCTCCACCGTGTGAACATACCCTTAGAGTGCACTAGTTTCCTGCATGGGGTGAACAGATCGCAGATCCACCAAGGAATTTCCTCCCTGAATTTATCTCAGTGTGCATGAGGCCTTATAGATCCCCAGTACTCTTTGAAGGAAAACTGTCAGTTCGCCCGGCCTTTCGCCCGCAATTGTAGTTTTATTCTATGTGTATATCTTGCTGTAACTGGCACGGGCGGGGCTTCTGCACTGACGTCAGCGCCGCTTATGAATATTCATCTCTCTTCACCACTCCTAACTGGAGGGAGGGGGGATGAATATTCATAAGCGGCGCTGACGTCAGTGCAGAAGCCCCGCCCGTGCCAGTTACAGCAAGATATACACATAGAATAAAATCACAATTGTGGGTGAACGGCCGAGCGGTCCGGGTAAGATAGGGCTCATTTTAATCAACGTCTCCCACACTATCCACCAGTACTGTGGATAGTGCGGGAGAAAATATCTGACAGTTTTCCTTTAACAGATCTGATGCATTTACAGTGTACATGAAAACAAACAATGTAAATGTTCAAATTGTACTGTATAAATGCCTGCTTTTACTAACCCAAAACCAACTATAGGGCACCATCGCCGAACCAACATTTAGGCTACGTTCACACGGCAGAATTTCTGCACGGAATTCTACATGAAAAGTTTGGATGAATTTATAGCCAATTTACTTTTATGTAATTCCTTCAGCGTGTGTATGGGACAGCAGAATCCCATTGAAGTGTATTGGCTATAAATTTATGCAGAATTCCATGGTGTGTGAACATAGCCTTATATCGGTAACATCACCCAAGAGGCATAGATAAAATATCCACCAAATCTTTGAAGAATGAATGGGTGCGTTTGCAACACCTACCAAGTCCTATAACGTAATGTTTTAACCAACCAATGCTTCATCAGGCATTAACTCAATTGCGTATAAATTGTGGTGAATAGAATTATAGAATTATGAAGAAATGCATTTCACCCTATTTATTGATGTCATGCGCCACACTTTCCTGTTTTTCCTGTGAAGTCTTCACTTTCATCTATTTGTCTGAAATGTGGGCGTTGCTTTTCCAAATTTTCACAATCCATGTAATGTAATAAATAGTCTGCCCTGTTTTTGACATCTTTTTCCTTTAGATATTTTACTTGTAAAAGAAAGGTAAAATAAATAGAAACTTCCCTCCATTTACATTCTTGTGTTCCTTCCTGTTCCTGTTCGGCTGTGCGATCCTGTGATGTCCCATTCCTCATCACTGGTATCGCTACTAGAGATGAGCGAAGTTACAGTGATTCGATTCGTCACGAACCTCGCAGCTCAGCGGTTGATGACTTATCCTGCATAAATGAGTTGAGCTTTCAGGTGCTCCGGTGGCTGGAAAAGCTGGATACAGTCCTAGGAGAGAGTCTCCAGCCACCGGAGCACCTGAAAGCTGAACTCATTTATGCAGGATAAAGTCATCAACCACCGAGCTGCGAGGTTCGTGACGAATCGAATCACTGTAACTTCGCTCATCTCTATTCGCTACCTTGTTCATGGCCCTGTGTCTGGCATTAAGCTATGGTTCTGCCATACCAGGTTATTATTGTTATTAGTTTTGTATTGTTTTTAGTATGTAGTCTTCTGTGTGGTGCTCGAATACAGGAATCAGTAGTGTTTCCTACAAAACTACAGAATACTCCAAATTACACTCCTAATGTCCTATGCAAACCTTTCCTGCACCATGAAAAAATTGCGCACTTTAGTACATGTCTAATGCGTCACAGATTCCCCATAATATGAAAATCACGTTCACGAATACTTACTAGAAATTTGAAATGGAAATGAACAAGAACAACTATGAATTATTGATAGGGCCATTATGTTGGGTATTTAGAAAGTACAGGAGTTTGGGCATTTTACCTAGCGCTTTTCTCTCTTCATTTTGGTAATTCAATCTCACAGGCTATTAACTATTCTCTACAGCACAATAGAATAAAAAAAGGATCTTCTGCCTCAACATAAAGGCGAATGTACAGTCACCTGGAAAAGCAAATACCCCCAAAAAGCAGACAAGGAATGTCCATATTATATCTTCAACAAATACTTTCATTTGTTGTAAAAACAAAAACAAAAAAAAAAAACAAAAACTAAGTAAATGCATAAATAAATAAATGAATGAATGACGATAGACTGATATATACTTACTCATCATAAACATCTTCTGTCTCCATTCTACGATAGAACTTTGCTAGCTTGATAGCAAAAATAATAGCAGGAATTAAAAAGATTGTAGAGCCTCCCAAACCAAACCAGAAGGAATTCTAAAAAAAATAAACAAGATAAATTGACTTTAACAACTCAAATATTAAGTATAAGGAACACAACAGTCATAACTTATACACTTTGTCAGTGATACTTTAAAAGGGTACTCCAGGAACCTAAACCCATATCCAATCCTTTCCCTCTCACCTATTTATTTGTCTAAATATCATTTATTAGCTATATAGATCAGTTTCCCTCTTTCAGCTGTCACTTATATGCAGGGAGTAAGAGAATGACGTCATAATCAGATCCACCCCGGAAGAAGTCTGGTGACGAAACGTCGGGTGCTGGAGGTCTGCAACTGTTAGCCACTAGGCAAGTTACTGTGTTACTTTTATGTGAATATAGCAATGTCAGTATGATGCTTTGATCCCTAATGTAGCTCATTTAAGCATGAGGTGATGTGTCAAGGTGCCTTTGTATTGTTTTGCACCTTCGCATTAAATGTTTACATGCGCATTTATTTTGTATCTTGGTACAACTTTGTTACTGAGCATTGCATACACCTTCACCGTTCTCTCTTCCCACTGGTTTCCCTCGGATATGTATGTCCATTACATTGGGCATCTTTATTTATTTACCTCTCTCCTCTTTTGGTATTTTAAAGTTTTAAATGTTTGTATTTGCATTCATGTCTAATAAACTTTGTTAAATTGATATATACGCTTCCTTTTGTTGTTATTATACTTTCCTTGCGTATGATCTGTTGCTATTGGCGATTGCTGTATGTTTTCTTGTGTCTAGCAAAAGTACTACACACACTAACACTGGCCAACTTCAGGACATTGTACATGGCAGCATCTGTAACTTAAGAGGACCCCAAAGTAATGTGTAAAGGGGTATTCCAGGAAAAAACGTTTTTTTATATATATCAACTGGCTCCAGAAAGTAAAACAGATTTGTAATTACTTCTATTAAAAAATCTTAATCCTTTCAGTACTTATGAGCTTCTGAAGTTAGGGTTGTTATTTTCTAAGTAATCTCTGATGACACGTGTCTCGGGAACCGCTCAGTTTAGAAGTAAATTCCCATAGCAAACCTCTTCTAAACTGGGCGGTTCCCGAGACACGTGTCATCAGAGATTACTTAGACAGAAAAGAACAACCTTAACTTCAGAAGCTCATAAGTACTGAAAGGATTAAGATTTTTTAATAGAAGTAATTTACAAATCTGTTTAACTTTCCGGAGCCAGTTGATATATATATATATATAAAAAAAGTTTTTCCCTGGATAACCCCTTTTAATTCCTTTTTAGGGATTTGGTCAAAAAGTCTGATTCACTCTTTTAGTCTAGTTCGGGGTCTGAATTAATTTTAGAGGGTTGGTTAATATTTATTGGTCAATTTTTGGTTATGAACTATTTTAGGGTTTAATCGTTTAATCTTGCTTCTGAATTAATTTTAATACTAATCATAATAGTAATAATATATATATACAAAAAGCAAAATCATCGGTAGTTGCAGTATCTTGTAATACCTTTTTTATTGGACTAACAAGATTTTGTAGAGACAAGCTTTCGGGATTCCTCCCTTTATGAAGTCATAAGCATTTCTGAGCTCACAAAGAGAGAACACAGGTTCTATCTCACAAAACATGCAGGGGTGAAAACAACATTAGTGGAGAATGGACATTAAGTTGGGCCATAAATTGTATAGCAATAGGACGATAGATACAGATAAGGATGAGGAGGGGGGGGGGGGGCTGGAGAGCAGAGGTGAGAATGGTGGTTACGCTGGACAGACAATTTTACTATAGAGCCATAGACTGAAGATAAGACTAGACAGGGGAGGGGGAGCAGGGGTGTAATGGTGTTAGAGCAGGGAGAGGGTAGAGAGTTTAGCAAAGGTTATAGGAAATTTTGATAATGGGATAAGAAGCTTAAATCCACATTAAGTCCTCTGTTCTTGGAGTCATAAAGAACTATCATTTTGGCTTCAAATGTCTTTCTTTCCTGGGTGTTCTTGAAGTTTCCTTTCAGGATCTTGATTTTGAGGTCCTGTAGGGAGTGACCTGTTTGGGTGAAATGGTGTCCAACTGGGTGCAATAGTCCTTTACTCTATGGTTGTTGATGGCCGATCTGTGGAGGTTCATCCTTTTATTGAGTGGCTGACTGGTCTCACCAATGTAACATCCCAGGTCACACTTGGTGCATTGTATCATGTAGACTACATTCTCTGTGGTGCAGGAGTATTGTCCCTTGATGTTGTATGTCTTGTTGTTGTGGGAGGCCTCAGAATTTGTGCAGATGTGTTGACAGAGTTTACAGCGCGGTTTGGCGCAGGGTTTGGTCCCATTGTCTGTATCTGATGTGTCTGTGGGTAGTTTCCTATTGACCAGCTTTTGTTTTAAGTTGGGTGGTTGTCTGAAGGCCAAGATGGGTGGTTCAGGAAAGATTTGCTTTAACACCTCATCTTCTGCTAGTATTGGCTGCAGGTCCTTGATGATTTTGCGTATTTCCTCAAGGGTGGGATTGTATGTGGCTACCAGTGGTATGCGTGATGAGGTTTGTTTCTCTCTGTATTGCAGCAGGTGTTCACGTGGTGTTTGAAGAGCAGAGTGGATTTTCTTATGGATGGTCCTTGGTTTGTAACCTTTTTGTTTAAATTTCTCAGCTAGCGTTTGCAGATGTGTGTCTCTGTCATCAGGGTTGGAGCAGATGCGGTGGTACCTGATGGCTTGGCTGTATATTATGCCTTTCTTGTTGTGGGACGGATGGGAACTTGAATAGTGTAGATAGCTGGATCGGTCTGTGGGTTTTCTGTATACAGATGTCTGTATTGTGTCCTTGTTTATAGTTACAGTGGTGTCCAGAAAGTTTACACTTTCTGTAGAGAAGTCCATTTTGAGTTTGATGGATGGATTAAATGTGTTGAAGGCATCATGAAATTGTTTGAGTTTATCCTCTCCTTCAGTCCAAACAATGAAAATATCATCAATGTATCTGTAGGGTTTGTGAATTTGGGTATTCAGGAATCGCTCTTCAAGGTCAGCCATGAACAGATTGGCATATTGTGGTGCCATCTTGGTCTCCATAGCAGTTCCCATCATCTGTAGGTATATTTTATATTTGTAGGTATTGTAGGTATACCTATATTTGTAGGTATATAATGAAATATACCTACAGATGACGGGAACTGCTATGGGGATCCAGATGGCACCACAATATGCAATCTGTTCATGGCTGACCTTGAAGAGCGATTCCTGAATACCCAAATTCACAAACCCTACAGATACTACAGATACATTGATGATATTTTCATTGTTTGGACTGAAGGAGAGGATAAACTCAAACAATTTCATGATGCCTTCAACACATTTAATTGAGGTGTTAAAGCAAATCTTTCCTGAACCACCCATATTGGCCTTCAGACAACCACCCAACTTAAAACAAAAGCTGGTCAATAGGAAACTACCCACAGACACATCAGATACAGACAATGGGACCAAACCCTGCGCCAAACCGCGCTGTAAACTCTGTCAACACATCTGCACAAATTCTGAGGCCTCCCACAACAACAAGACATACAACATCAAGGGACAATACTCCTGCACCACAGAGAATGTAGTCTACATGATACAATGCACCAAGTGTGACCTGGGATGTTACATTGGTGAAACCAGTCAGCCACTCAATAATAGGATGAACCTCCACAGATCGTCCATCAACAACCATACAGAAAAGGACTATTGCACCCCAGTTGGACACCATTTCACCCAAACAGGTCACTCCCTACAGGACCTCAAAATCAAGATCCTGAAAGGAAACTTCAAGAACACCCAGGAAAGAAAGACATTTGAAGCCAAAATGATAGTTCTTTATGACTCCAAGAATAGAGGACTTAATGTGGATTTAAGCTTCTTATCCCATTATCAGAATTTCCTATAACCTTTGCTAAACTCTCTACCCTCTCCCTGCTCTAACACCATTACACCCCTGCTCCCCCTCCCCTGTCTAGTCTTATCTTCAATCTATGGTTCTGTAGTAAAATTGTCTGTCCAGCGTAACCACCATTCTCACCTCTGCTCTCCAGCCCCCCCCCCCCCCCTCCTCATCCTTATCTGTATCTATCGTCCTATTGCTATACAATTTATGGCCCAACTTAATGTCCATTCTCCACTAATGTTGTTTTAACCCCTGCATGTTTTGTGAGATAGAACCTGTGTTTTCTCCTTGTGAGCTCAGAAATGCTTATGACTTGATAAAGGGAGGAATCCCGAAAGCTCGTCTCTACAAAATCTTGTTAGTCCAATAAAAAAGGTATTACAAGATACTGCAACTACCGATGATTTTGCTTTTTGCATCACTGGACTAATACGGCTACTCCTAACTAATCTATATATATATATATATATATATATATATATATATATATATATAGCAGCAACAGATTCTGCATTAATTTTCAGTTTTGGGGGGGAACAAATAAAGACAGGTATCATACAATAGTCATTTAAAACTGTGGATGTTGGGTATAAGTTTAAGGGTTCAGGGTATCGCATTTCAGAGAACTGGTGCAGCACAAGCAAAGTCATGGAGACCGGAGTGAGAGGTTCGGATTATAGAAGATGTTAGTTTAAGATCATTAGCAGAGCGGAGAGAACATGTAGGATGACAGAGGTGAGGAAGGAGATGTAGGGAGGTGCAACACTGGGGAGAAGTTTGTGGGTGAGAGTTAAAGGGGTACTCCGGTGAAAAACTATTTTTTTTACATCAACTGGTGCTAGAAAGTTAAGCAGATTTGTAAATTGCTTCTATATAAAAATCTTAACCCTTCCAGTACTTATCATCTGCTGTATGCTCCACAGGAAGTTCTTTTCATTTTAAATTTCCTTTCTGTCTGACCACAGTGCTCTCTGCTGACACCTCTGTCTGTCTCAGGAACTGTCAAGAGCAGGAGAGGTTTGCTATGAGGAGCTGCTCCTGAGACAGACAGAGGTGTCAGCAGAGAGCACTGTAGTCAGACAGAAAATAATTTTAAAAATAAATGAACTTCCTGTGGAGCATACAGCAGCTGATAACTACTGGAAGGGTTAAGATTTTTAAATAAAAGGAACTTACAAATCTGTTTAAATTTCTGGCACCAGTTTATTTAAAAAAAAATTGTTTTTCACCGGAGTACCCCTTTAAGATTTAAGATGTAAATACATTTTAGCAGTCTGTTCTCAGATTTGAATTTATTTTAGGGGTCTGATCTGGTGTCTGAATTCATTTTAAGGGCTGGTCTGTCAGCTGTTTTATTTAAGATATCTGTTTTGGGGTCTGGAAGTTATATGGGTCTAGTCTTGGGTGTGATTAATTAAGGTGTCTGGTCTTGAGTCTGAATTATTGTTTATGGTCTGGGGTGGAGTTCAGATATATTTTAGGGGTCGGTCCTAAAAATTAATGAATAAAATTAAAGGCATAAGGCCTGGGGGGGGGGGGCTACTGTTACTTTTGACCTTTATTAAGACTAGCTAAGCCCCCCTCAATTATGTTATGCCTAGTACAGAATATGGGGGCACTTCATGACATGAGGATCCAAAGTATACCGAGGACAGAATTCATGTGTGCTTTTTGGGCCACAATGTCGATATAACACAATGTATACGTTTTTTGCTGATACATTGTGGAGAGTTACTTTTCCTTTTTCTTTACGTTTAGGAGTATTTTTAAATATGCAGCAGATTTTATGTACACAGTATCATTTATTCCTCATTGATTAAAAAAGTTGCAGTTGATCTGAGCTCCATTATGTGATGTACAGAGGTTATTGTTGTTTATTGTCTCCACAAAATCTAAAAGACATGAGGCTGATGCTGAGAAACTGCACCAGGGTTCCAGTAATAAAACTGTAAAAATAATTCTACTTTTTGGGGTAGAATAGCCCAATGTTGTATGTTATTTGTCAGAGTTAGTGGTAAATGCTGATTGTAAGGAATTGGTAATCCCATGCACACAGGTCCATGCACCCAGCTTCATGTTAAATGTCAATACAAACTCCAGTTTTCTATTAATATTTCAGAAATTGAATGGGAAATTGGAAGTTGTTTCTTACCACTGAATCTATTATATAGCTGCATAAAAAGACATCTACAGCAGTGTCTACTACATTTGCAATTGGTTTACATCCTGCAACATCCAGGGCGATCTGAAAAAAATAAAAAATAAGAAAGATGGGGATAAGTAACCTCAGAGAATAATACATTTATTACAGTTAAAGTGTAAGCAGTGTGGCAGTAGCTTCTTTAACATATCATAAACCTACATACCGACTGCTTCCTTTTTTCATATAGAATAGTTGTATACTAAAAACAGCAAATTAACAGATTTCTTCAAGTTTTTTCAAAGTACAGAAAACTTAAAATGTCTAGCGAATAGTTGAATTTGCTGTATTCATTTTCTTTTATAAAGTGCAGCATAGACTATTATTAGAGAATAATGTAGAGGTTTTTGTGTATGTCTTGTGCTTACCTGTTTTAGCATGGATGGGATAAGCTCCACAAATGTAAATTGATCACTGAAGTGGTTCTGTAATGCTGCCTCCATTTTCCGTGAATCCTCTGGCTTAAGGTGGGGTATTTGATCACTGCACCTGTTTATCTAATTAAAGGGGTTATCCAGGAAAAAACTTTTTTTTAATATATCAACTGGCTCCAGAAAGTTTAACAGATTTGTAAATTACTTCTATTAAAAAATCTTACTTTCAGTACTTATGAGCTTCTGAAGCTAAGGTTGTTCTTTTCTGTCTAAGTGCTCTCTGATGACATGTATCTCGGGAAACGCCCAGTTTAGAAGCAAATCCCCATAGCAAACCTCTTCTAAACTGTGCGGTTCCCGAGACACGTGTCATCAGAGAGCACTTAGACAGAAAAGAACAACCTTAACTTTAGAAGCTCATAAGTACTGAAAAGATTAAGATTTTTTAATAGAAGTAATATACAAATCTGTTTAACTTTCTGGAGCCAGTTGATATATAAAAAAAAGTTTTTTCCTAGATAACCCCTTTAAGCTGCCAGTACTGGAGTTTAGCCAAGTCAACTCATTAAAGGGGTACTCGGCTGCTATACATCTTATCCTTTGGATAGGGGATAAGAGGTCTGATCAGGGGGTCCTGCTGCTGGTTGTCTGATCTGATGGATGTCTGATCGACGAGTTCCTACGAAGTGGCCGTGATGTCACGTTCAAAGCCTCCGGCTCAGAGCGTTCTGAACAAGATGTTCAGAACGCTGGAGCACAGGAGTACTCCTTTAAACTCATAAGTGGATTGAGGTCAAAGTTCATTTTTTTTTTTTTTTTTACTAATGTCATAAGAAGAAAATAAATTGACCTAGAATCACAACTGAGGTGTTTTATGTAGATCTCAAGTCTTTAGGCTGGGTTCACATTCTTACTGCATTTCCCCACATTTGTTTTACAGCATGTTGGCTGTTTCTGCTGCAATTTTTCAAAATTAAAGTAAAAATTAAACTTTTTTTTTTTTTTTACCATAATTTGCACATTTGCAACAATTTTGGCAGAAACTGAAAAATCGCAGCAAGAAAGGCAATGTGTGAACAAATCCCCAGGGGAGGTGTATATCTACTAAATATCCTGATCACATACAGATAGCAGAAGTTTACAGATTGGGGAGGGGTCTGTCAGCTATTAATAGGGGATCTAGGTGATGATGTCATCCTGTAGTTCACAAGAAGTCATCTGACCCTGGACTTGACCTCCTATTGACACATTCAACACTGTAATTATCTAGTCAAACTGGTGATCACATGATCAAGATAGAGATAAAAAGCAGTGCTAGAATAAAGCAAATGGTGCAGTACAACTTGTGATGGAAAGTGTGCATGATGTGGGAACCAAAAAAAAATAAAAAAAAAAATGGGCGTGCCGTTGGCTGTCCGTGCATGCTGGGAGTTGTGGTTTTGCAACAGCTGGGGGCACCCTGGTTGGGAAACACTGGTATGCAATATACCAAGAACACCATACTGTGGGCATACAATAGATTTCCCTTCACTGACGAATGACAAGATTTTCCATTACCTTGACATATATTATTTCTATATATTGCAGGTAGTTTGGTGATTCATTGTGATAAAGTGTGCGCTGTATATAACCATGAGACAGCCTTTAGGTATTTGCTGGAAACACCTTATGTACATTTACTCCTAAACTTTACATTGTCAATCAAAGGATTTCTAGGTTTTAGTTTAGTAATAATACTTAGTCACTATGTAAAGGAAAATGTCTTCAGGTTTTAAAGATACATTGGGGGATATCTTCTACAATATATATTTAGTACTGTGTATCTTCCAGAGTCACAAATTTTTTTGCACTGAAATGGCGATGTTTAAGGTTAAACATCACTATTTCCGTGCAAAAATGTGTGACTCGAGAGGAATTACGTTGCTCTTAAGAGGCATGAGGGGGGCTTTGCCTCGCATGGAGGGAACGTGCCCGGCTTCACACCCTCTTAGCATTAACAACTTTTAAGCTTGGAGATAGTGTGTTGTATGGCCAGCCACAGTAGTGTCTGATTTTTTATTAATTCCTGAGAATTCTTCTCCTATTTAACTGTGCTTAAGGTGCATATAAATCATTAAAAACGGTACTTACAGTGGGGATCAAAAGTTTGGGCTCCCCAGGTAAAAATTTGTATTAATGTGCATAAAGAAGTCAAGGAAAGATGGAAAAATCTCCAAAAGGCATCAAATTAGATTAGACATTCTTATAATATGTTAACAAAAGTTAGATTTTATTTCCATCATTTACACTTTCAAAATAACAGAAAACAAAAAAAAAATGGCGTCTGCAAAACTTTGAGCACCCTGCAGAGTTAATATCTTGTACTGCCCCCTTTGGTAAGTATCATAGCTTGTAAACACTTTTTGTAGCCAGCCAAGAGTCTTTCAATTCTTGTTTGAGGTATCTTTGCCCTTTCTTCCTTACAAAAGTCTTCCAGTTCTTTGAGATTTCTGGGCTGTCTGTCACGCACTGCTCTTTTAAGATCTATCCATAGATTTTCAATTATGTTGAGGTCAGGAGATTGTGAAGACCATGGCAAAATCTTCAGTTTACGCCTCTTGATGTAATCCCCCGTGGATTTTGAGGTGTGTTTAGGATCATTATCCATTTGCAGAAGCCATCCTCTCTTTAACTTCAGCTTTTTCACAGATGGCATCAAGTTAGCATCCAAAATTTGCTGAAATTTAATTGAATCAATTTTTCCTTCTACTCGTGAGATGTTCCCTGTGCCACTGGCTGCAATACAACCCCAAAGCATGATTGATCCACCCCCATGCTTAACAGTTGGACAGAGGTTCTTTTCATTAAATTCTGTTCCCCTTCTTTTCCAAACATACCTTTGCTCATTCCGGTCAAAAAGTTCAATTTTAACCTCAGCGGTCCACAGAACTTGTTTCCAAAATGTATCAGGCTTGTCTGTATGTTGATTTGCAAAGTTCAAACGCTGATTTTTGTGGTGAGGACATAGAAGAGGTTTTCTTCTGAACACTCTTCTATGAAGAACAGTACCACAACTCCAGTGTCTGCCAGATCATACGTGGGTTTTGAATTGTTTTTCTCACAATCCTGCGAGCTGTTCTGTCTGATATTTTTCTTGGTCTTCCAGATCTTGCTCTAACTTCCACTGTTCCTGATGACTGCCATTTCTTAATTACATTCCGAACAGAGGATATTGACAACTGAAAACGTTTTGCTATCTTCTTATAGCCTTCTCCAGCTTTGTGAGCGTCAACTATTTTCAGTTTCAGATTCTAGACAACTGCTTAGAAGAACCCATGGTGCTGATTGTTGGGGCAAGGTCAGATGAGACTGGGCATTTAAAACCTTTGAGATTGACATCACCTGGTCTTCCCAGATGATGATTGAGAACAATCCATGACACTGGCAGGTCTCAGCTTTGCAAAGAGGGCAGTGCATGCTATAAATTCTGCAGGGTGCCCAAACTTTTGCAGACACCAATTTTATGTTTTCTGTTATTTTGAAAGTGTAAATGATGGAAATAAAATCTAACTTTTGTTGACATATTATAAGAATGTCTAATCTGTAATTTGATGCCTTTTGGAGATTTTTCCGTCTTTCCTTGGCTTCTTTATGCACATTAATACAAATTTTTACCTGGGGTGCCCAAACTTTTGATCCCCACTGTACCCTCCTTGTTTTCACACGGCGCCTGCTCTATCTGTGTCAGTTCCCTGCCGTGCTGCAGCTCCTTTGGTCTGTGTTGCAAAAGTTCCTTCCTGCTCAGCCAATCAGTGACTGCAGCAGGTCCTTGTGCGACACAGACACAATGAAGTGGAACATGGGCGATAGCGGGTGAGGCAGGAGAGCAAGGGGGGTAAGTATATGTTTTTTTCTATTAAGCTGTACCCTGAGCACAGTTAAATAAAAAAATAATTCTTAGAAATATACCTTTAAGAAGATTGCACTTCTTAATAAATTGAGCGACCTGGAAGCCAGCAGGATTTTTCTTAAAACCGATGTGTAAAACATTGTCCCTATTTTATCCTAAGGAACTCCAATAAATTGATCTGAGATTTTGACACTGCAGAAGACATTTCCTAATCTCTCATTGGGTTTGCAAAACCATCTCTAGTTACTAGCCCCCGGTCCATTGAGGGGCACTGGCAACATCCCCCACACTTTTTACATTATCCTATTCTGTCACCGAACTAAGGGCATTGTCATTTATTTTTTTAAATTTTTATATAATAAATTATTGCAAGCTAGGGCTTGTGGGCCTGGCAATAGTATTAGAATGTTATACCAGGCATTTATAAAAAGCTGACTATAAACACTGACTGTACATTTTACATTAAAAGTTCTACAATAAATATATAGTTACTTACTGAATCTTTCACCCACTGAACATACTGAACAAAATAGCCGATCACTGTATCCATAAACTTTTTAGATTCCTGAAACAAAACATAAATTATTAGTAGATTTTACCCAACTTTTTTTTTTTTTTTTAACTGTATCCAATGAGTAGTTCATAAGAAGTGACGTTTATATCGCTGAATCTGCACTTTTTAATCTGGCTGGTGTATAGGCTGGTAGCACATCATACTGCCTGACTTCTAAAACAATATGCTAGAGCTCTGATAAATGCTAACTTATTATAGGGATCAAATACAACAAATGTCTTACCTGCTTTATAATTGTAGAAGCATTATTATTGATCAGTGTTTGAGCTGCATCAATGGATGAAATGACATCATGCACCTTTTCCTGGAAAAAAAAAAAGAACTACTTATAAAGATATGCCTCATTGGACACCATTTATACACTAAGAATTTCACGCCTCATTTCCTACCATATTTGTTGTATGTCAAGTGGTAACATTAAAGGGGTACCCCAGGGAATAGAACTTATCCCATAGCCACAAGATAGTGGAAAAGTGTTTAATCACAGGGTGTCAGACCACTGGGACCCCCGCGATCTCCAGAACGGGGCCTGTCTCTTCCAACACAAACTGATTTCAGGAGTGACAGACCGCTCCGCCAATCAAAAGCCGCAACAATGTCCTGTCTGCTGGTGGAGCAGGCTTTCACTCCTAAGACCAGGAGCCTGAGCACTCTGAGGTAGGAGAGTGGCCCTGTTTTGAGGATTGCGGGGCATCTCAGTGGTCGTACACCCCCCACAATGAAGTTTATTCCCTGGGTAACTCCTTTAACATTACTCCAAACCCTACTAGTAGATGCATTAGCAGTTCTAATGCTACATACTAGCAACCAGGGTACATTTAGATTGCCATGTGTGTTCCTATGTCCCTGCAGGAGAACCTTTTGCATTTTTATTTAAATGGGTTCACACATAGTATTTTGATCAGTGTTTTAGCCAAATTCAGGAGTGCATCCGACACAATAAAACTACGATAAAAAGATTTGCAGCTTTTAAAGTGTTTTGTAGCCACTCCTGGGTGAAGGTAAACATACTGATAAAAATGAGGACCAAATACTAACAGGAATAATACATGTAAACCCAGTCTGATTCAATTAGATATGCCAGAAAATTACTGTAGGATTACTATGTACAAGAATGTCAGGAAAAGAAAAAATCTAAGCAGGACGGAAAACATTATAGAGAGCATTACTAGTTGTAGGTACAGTATGCCCAGTGACTAAAGACAGTTCTGCGTAGCCTTCAAAATTTGCTAACTAAATCTTATCGTTTTATATAATATAATATGCAATAATTTAAAAAGGAAACTGAACAAAATCTCACACTTTTCCAAGGTGCTGTGTACACTATAGGTCCTCAACATTACAAGCAATAAAAAAATTGTTGAATGTCACAGGGCTGTACAGTAAAAGTCTGTGGGGTGCAGCTTAAATGGGCACTCTCATAAAAAAAAATTTTGTTATTGCACTCCTTATGGTAAAGAAAAAAATCTTTCTAATGTACTTTGTTTAAAAAAAAAAAAAAAAGTTGTTTTATTTGTGTTTAAAAAAGCCTCCACTAGCTGTCTCCCTACTTGTCCAGAGCACATTTTCCCCCCATCTTTTGCACAGACTTTGGACTCCTACTGGCCTGGCAGAAGTCCAAAATCAGGAAATGCTGTGTGCAGCCTTATCCAATCAGAGCTCATCTCACACACTGAATTGCTCTTGGCTGTGTGTAGCAGAGTGAGGGAGGAAGTTCTCCCCTGTCTGGCTTCAGATGATGTCACGCCTGTCAGAGAACTAACAAATAATAAAAATAAAGGCAGGGGGTGGTTTATCATGATGGGGGCAGTGAACTGGGAGGATTATAACATAGAACATGAGAGGTATTCTTTAAGCCAGTAGCTGCAGATCAGGAAGTCTGTATAACTTCAGGCAATAGCTGCAAAGCAGGAAGTGATATTTAAGAAGGGGGCGAAGTTTTGATACAAGGGTGCAAGGCTTGCAGGAAATTTGGACTTGAGGGACTTGAATCAACTGTCAGCCCTGCATTGTTGTTATTATGAAAATTCGCTCAGAGTTTTACTGTAAAGCATTACTGTCATTTAGAATAACGGTTAAATAATAAAAGGTTAAATCTGCTAGCCAGCCGGGGAGCGGAGCATGTTGCTTTGAACTTCCCCGGCTTATAACTGGTGATCGCAGAAGGTCTTAGTAGTGAAGCCCAGGATGATCTCAACTCATGACCTGTATGAGCAACACGTCTATAAGCCCTGGCCTATATAACTAGCAGGAACCTGAAAAGAGGTCTGTTCCTAGCAGTCTTCTAGTTCTCTAACTGGGAGCACATGGTGAGTGAGCGTTGCCATCTGTTCACACTGGTGGGGTATTGTGCGGCAGCCATTGCTGCAGTTGGCACCATGTCTGTGAGCTAAGTCAGGCAGTATTGGAGTTGCTCTGCCACTGGGCCGTTCCTCTTATGTGCACTGATGTCGCAGCAGTGATTGTCGCCGCCCAACGCCACGTCATTTAATGTAAGGGACCCGTTACACACAGATGGACGTGATGTGACTAACAGACTTGCACTTTATTATCATAACATATACTATGATCTGCTGGCTTTAAAATTTTACTGAGAAGCACAGGATCTTTGTGCAAGATGTAGATGCTTCAAAAGGTGTTTTCAATTACAGTAATGCTTTAAGAATATTGGGTTAATATTGACAGTGTATTATATTTATACATGATATGGATGTCATATTGTAGTCATGAATTGCATACCTCAATATCAAATGACGTCCTCTCAAGCAATTTAATACTTTGATTTAAAACACTCTGCAAAATAAAAAGATTTCCATCAACACAATAGGATTGGTTAGTAGCATAATCATTCTGACAAATACATAGTAATAAATAAGCATAAAATTATCATGCAAGCATTTCAACTTGTTTGACTCGCCTCAGATACTGTAATAAAACACACGTGTGCAATAATTAGGAACAAAGAAGAACAAGGAATAGAAGCTTGTCCCAATCTGTCAACATTCAAAACATGAATGGTAGGTATAGCCAAAAGGTATTAAATTAAATACACACAATGCATTTCTGGGCAGTATTAGCCCTTTCATCAGACCAGATGAAAAGGCTAATATAAGCTAAAAACACGTTATGTATATATAATTTAATAAATTCCTTTTGGATATACCTACCATGGATAATAAAGTGCATACATCTGTACTACAGTAAAGTACAATTGCCAGTGTTACACTGACTTTCATTCAGCCTGAGAGGCTGAGCCTCATAAGTCATTGTACCTGGCAACCTTAGAAGGTGCCATGTGAACCATTGGAACTCCGGAATCGCATTGCCAGGTATCTGATGGGTGACAGGAGAAGCCCCCTCCCCTGTCATACCTGTAAGTGCGGCGGTCCCACTGACCGCGGCATCTACAAGGTTAACTGTCTGGCTCGGAGCTCCGATCTGCTACTGACAGTTGTGACAGGACCTCTGCTGTAGATGACAGCCGGCTACCGTTGTTTCTCAGCCTGTTAACGCTCTGTGACGGGTAGAAAGATCAAAATGTGCCCTCTAAAATAAAAATTTCGAACAATTGTGCCCCAGATAATATAGTGCACCACACAGAAAATGTGCCTTTCTTCATGCTCCACAAAGTAATAGTGCTACCTATTGTACCCACACAGTAATACCCTCATAGTGATCTTCTTAGAGCCAAACACACTGTAATAGTGCCCTACACAATAATACCCACCATTGTGCCCTCTAAAAGTAATAATGCCACTTTGTGCTTCTTCGAACAGTAACAGAAGCACCTCTATGCCTCAAAACTGTTATATTGATCACATTTATGACCACCACAAAGTAAAAATGACCATCTTTGTGCCCCTGACAAGGTAATGTTGCCCATATTTATGTCTCCTAAAATGTAAAAAGCTTTCAGAAGATAAAATGTTATGTACCTAATATGACTGATTTCACAAAATGTTCTTTATCAAATGTTCTTTGTATGATTCTTGCACACTTGGCTTAATATGGGCAGATATTACCTGTATCGGCAACAGTGTTTGGTCTGTGCAGCTGGACTTCCACTACAAGGCACGCTTTATACAAGCAAGTGAACAATTGAAAGGGGGTAAGCTGACTTTTCTACAAAGTTTTTTACCCCATATAGCTATACAACTTTGGGAAGTGGAAGCTGCGTGTGATCAGTTTTAATGGACTGACCACCTTAGTGAGAAAACTGAGGTGTCTAGACAGCCAAACTAAAAAGTCGCCATTTGTACCACCTTCTAACCCAAATGAACTGGGATAATAGTTTTATTACACTGAAGTAGAATTTTTATTATTTTTATTATTATTGACCCAATAGTTAATCCAAAAAAGATACTCTTACAAACAACTTAATAAACCACAACATAATATTCACTTACTAGCCACCTTCTAAGCTACCAAAACCTGACATTTCCATCTCAGCGTATGGCACTATCATGATTTCCAGGCAGTAGGCTGCCTTGAGGTTATTCTAGACTCTAGACCTTTATTCTAAACAATATGGGGTGAATTTATCAATGTACAATGTTTTTTTGGCTCTGCTTGGCACAAAACATAGTTACATAGTTAGTATGGTTGAAAAAAGACATACGTCCATCAAGTCCAACCAGGGAATTGAAGTGAAGAGTGTAAGGGGAAGGGATGTAGTTTTATAATTCTGCATAAGCATTAATGTTATTTTGTTCCAGGAATGTATCTAACCCTGTTTTAAAGCTGTTAATTGTTCCTGCTGTGGACCGTTCCATAAATTCACAGTCCTCACGGTAAAGAAGGCGCGTCGCCCCTTTAGACTAAACCTTTTCTTCTCCAGACGGAGGGAGTGCCCCCTCGTCCTTTGGGGGGGGTTTAACCTGGAACAGTTTTTCTCCATATTTTTTGTATGGGCCATTTATATACTTATATACGTTTATCATATCCCCCCTTAAACGTCTCTTCTCAAGACTAAACAATTGTAACTCCTTTAATCGCTCCTCATAGCTAAGATGTTCCATGCCTCATATTAGTTTAGTTTAGTCTCTGCACCCTTTTCAACTCCGCAGTGTCCCTTTTATGAACAGGCGACCAAAACTGAACAGCATATTCCAGGTGAGGCCGTACCAATGCTTTATAAAGGGGGAGTATTATGTCCCTGTCCCTTGAGTCCATGCCTCTTTTGATACATGACAATATCCTGCCGGCTTTGGAAGCAGCAGCCTGACATTGCATGCTATTCTGTAGTCTGTGATCTACAAGTACACCCAGATCCTTCTCTACCAGTGACTCTGCCAGTTTAATCCCCCCTAAGACATACGACACATGCATGTTATTAACATATTGCACTAAGCCTTTTTTTGCCCACAGCAGCTTTATGTACAGTCAAATTTCTGTTTGTGGATGCAGTGGTTAGGTATTTACCAATGCTTTGGCGGTTCTGCTATGCTTTTAAAACCACCTTATATTTGGTTTTCATCATTTTAATAATGTGAAATAAATTTTGGACTTTTAAAATCACTTTTTGGGAGCTGGATCCTGCACTTTTCCATTTAAGGACCTATTTATTGTCAGGATCCGGACTGGTATGCAGCGAGGACACTGGAGGTGGATCCTCTGTGTCAGTGGGGTGATGGCGTGGGCCGTACCAGGGGAACGGAGTCTATTGGTTACTGGTTTTCACCAGAGCCCGCCGCAAAGCGGGATGGACTTGCAGCGGCAGGTAACCCCCAGGTCATTCCACCCGATAGCGACTCAACCCCAACTGACGGCTGAGACAGGCGCGGTACACAGGGACAAGGCAAGAGCAAGGTCGGACGTAGCAGAAGGTCAGGGCAGGCAGCAAGAGTCGTAGTCAGGGGCAACAGCAGAAGGTCTGGGTACACAGGCTTGGGAACACACTAAACGCTTTCACGGAGCACAAAGGCAACAAGATCCGGCGAGGACAGGAAGGGGAAGTGGGTTTAAGTAGTGCTAGGGTGTAAAACACTGATTGGGCCAGGCACCAATTAATGGTGCACTGGCCCTTTAAATTTCAGAGAGCCGGCGCGCGCGCGCCCTAGAGAGCGGGGCCATGCGCGCCGGGACAGAACAACAGGAGGACGGGGCAGGTGAGGAGATTGGGATGCAACCCGCGGGCGGGCACGTCCCGCTACGCGGATCGCATCCCCGCCGGTGAGAACAGTGCAGCGCTCCCGGTCAGCGGGTCTGACCGGGGCGCTGCACACAGAAGAACGCTGCGAGCGCTCCGGGGAGGAGAAGGGACCCGGAGCGCTCGGCGTAACATTTATCATTGCAACTTTCTCTGAAATGTCGCAAATCCATGTTTAAAAATGACTAGCCACAGCAGTGTTTGACAATGTTTTATATAAAATGAAATTATCATGAAAAAAAATACAATTTCTGTTCTTGGAATTGCCCCCTCCACTATTAGCATCAACAGTTCGTCCACAGACTTTGAAGACAAATGGTTTAAGCTTTTAGAAACAGACTTTGGCATCTTGATTAAGAAGATTACTGTAAAAACCTTTCCTCCAGATTAGCAATACAATACAGCAACACACATCACTTAGAACAGCCTTGTTTTTCCTTTCAGTTTGAAATTGACTGTGCTGAGGTAATTTCCCCTAATTGTGTATTGCTCAGACAAATTTATCTTATGTTGTGCGTAATTTCATAAATTTGTCGCACGTCAGCACTTTCACAGCTGAAAATTATTGATTGTAAAACACGTCAACCATAAACAGTAATGATAAATTCCCCCCAATATTTAGTCACTCGCACTGTCTTTGTCAACTGCACCCCAAAAACATCTCTAGAATCCACCCTTTTATTACTGTTCATATAGCTAAAACTCTGACTATTGCTCCAATGTATTCTGACCTTGATTACTGTATCTCTATACTCATCACTCTCCCCTCTCCCATCCTTTCTAAATGCAGCAGCCCAACTCATCTTCCTGTCCATCGGCTACAGCAATGTCTTCCCCCTGTGCCGGTCACTACACTGACTTCCCATTAAGTTCAAAATACAATTTAAAAATCTCACTCACAAAGCTCTCCACAGTGCTACACCTACCTACATCTCCTCCCTCATTTCTGTCTGCCATCCTACCTAGGCTCTACGTTCACCTTACAATCCTAAACTAAAATCTGAACCTCCCACCTTAATCTAAATACTTTGGCCATGACCACATGCCCATGACCCCATACCACTATAAATGCACTTCATATCTGAACACACAGAGGTGTGCTGGTAACTGGCTCATCCACCTTTATGTACATGCACATGTAGATTTGGAAAGTCTTCGGATTCTTTAATTTCTTACACATTTTGTTACGTTGCAGGCTTTTCCTCCATCATTCTGCACACAAAACCTCATAAAGACAAAGAGAAAACAAAATGCTACAAATCTTTTTCTAATTTATTGAAAAGGTAAAACTAAAATGTTGCATTGACATAAATATTCAGACCCTTCACTATGTACTTAGTGGAAGCACCTTTGGTAGCAATGGATGGGGGCTGTAAGTGGACAGTTATTTTTAAGTCTCTAGAAATGTTCTACTGGGTTCAAGTCAGGACCCTGGCTGGGCCACTCAAGGACATTCACAGAATTGACCATAAGCCACTCCTGTGTTGCCTTGGCTGCGTGTCTTTTGTCATTTTCTGGTTGGAAGTTCAACTTCAGCCCAGTCTAAAGGTCCAGATCACTCTGGACTTGTTTTTGCTTAAAAATATCTCTCCTCCATTCTGCTTTTCTTCAACTCTGACCCTGACCAGTGGTATTGTCCCAGCCACTGAAAAACACCCAGGATGATGCTGCCACCACCATGCTTTACTGTAGAGGTGGTATTGGGCAGGTGATGAGCAGTGGTTCGTGTCCTCCAGACATAACGCTTAAAATGGAAAGTTCAATCTTGATTTCATCAGACTAGAGAATCTGCTTTTTCACAGTCTCAGAGTCCTGCACAAGTTTTTTTTGCTAACTCCACATGAAATTTCATGTGTCTTTTACTGAGGAGAGGCTTCTTACTGACCACTCTGTCATCAAGCCCTGATTGGTGGAGTGCCCCAGCGATGGTTGACCTTCTGGAGGTTTCTCCAACTTGGACCACAGTCAGAGTGACTACTGGGTTTTTGGTCACCTCTCATTTCAAGGCCATTCCCTTCTTATAACTTAGTTTGGTGGGGCAGCCAGCTATAGGAAGAGTCCTGATTTTTCCATTTATGGAGACCACTGTGCTTTCGGGAACTTTTGTATCCTTCTTCAGCACTTGGGAACTTTTGAACCCTTTCCAGATCTGTGCCTCAACACAATCTCGTCTCTAAGCTCTACATGCAGTTTTTTTCCAACTCATGGCTTGGTTTTTGCTCTGATATGCATTACCAGCTGTGAGACCTTATATAGACAGGGCTGGGTCTTTCTAAATCCTGTCCAATCAACTGAATTTACATCAGGTGATGCCAACCAACATCTCAGAGATGAAGTGAAATGGGAGGAGCCCAGAGATAAATATGAAGTCTCATAGTAAAGGATCTGAAATTATAAAATTCTGTGTGATGGGATTTCGAGTGCAGATTGATGGTGGGGAAGCTTGATTTTTTTAAATTAATTATTTATATTTTTTATTAACATAACAAAATGCGATCCAAAGGATCTAAAGACGCTCCGAATGCATTGTGTAGTATCCTGTTTATATATGATTTCTGGACCATTATACAAATAAAGCACTTTCTGCCTTTAGTCTGAACCCCATTCTGTATAGATTGTAAGCTCTTGCGTACAGGGCCTTCACTCTTCTTGTTAGAATAATTAATGTGTAATTCTATAATGTCTCATTGTCTGCGGAATACGTAGACACTATATGAAAAATCTCATTATTATTATTATAACAAAGCAAAGTAATAGTCTGACCTGGATAGACATGTCTTTTTTTCAGTCTTACAAACTATGTTAAAGGGGTACTTCACTGGAAATGTTTTTCTTTTTTTATCAAATGGTGCCAGAAAGTTAAACAGATTTGTAAATTACTGTCCAGAATAGGAACAAATTCCCATAGCAAATCTATCCTGCTCCGGACAGTTCCTAAAATGGACAGAGGTGTCAGTAGAGAGTACTGTGGTCAGACAGAAAATAAATTCAAAAAGAAAAGAACTTCCTCTGGAGCATACAGCAGCTGAAAAGTACTGGATGAATAATTTTTATTAAAATAGAAGTCATTTACAAATCTGTTTAACTTTCTGGCACCAGTTGATTAAAATTTTTTTTTCCAGGGGAGTACCCCTTTAATAATAAGCCCCTGCCGGTTAGTTTCTCTTAGTACGCAAATGTTTCCTCTCTGTCCTTCATCCAAATATTATATACAGTATAGATGCAATAAATTCGATCAGATGAATTAGAACTGTCATACACAGCAACTGAGTTACCAGTGTCAAGTTGGAGATCCCTTGTGTAGTCCCTACATTTGTGTAGTACATTTTATTTATTTAACTGGTGCCAGTAAGTTAAACAGATTTGTAAATTACTTCTATAAAAAAAAAAAAATCTTAATCCTTCCAGTACTTATCAGCTGCTGTATGCTCCACAGGAAGTTTTTTTTTTTTCTTTTTGAATTTCTTTTCTGTCTGACCCCACTGCTCTCTGCTGACACCTCTGTCCATGTCAGGAACTGTCCAGAGAAGGATATGTTTGCTATGGGGATTTGCTCCTGCTCTGGACAGTTCCTGACATGGACAGAGGTGTCAGCAGAGAGCACTGTGGTCAGACGGAAAAGTCATCCAAAAACAAAAGAACTTCCTGTGGGGCATACAGCAGCTGATAAGTACTGGCCGGATTAAGATTATGAAATAGAAGTAATTTACAAATTTGTTTAACTTTAGTTTTTTTTTTTTTTTTTTTTTATAATCGTGTGCCACAGTGTACCCCTTTAAGCCTTCTTTTATCACAAGATGGCACTGAAGACAAAGGATCTTTAATAGTAATATATAACACCACAGGTACACCACAGGTAAAACATACATTTACAGACGTGCAACATGTCACGTATCCTTACCCGGGCTTTAACATATTTCTTGAAAGGCAGAAGGAGGAATAAAAAAGCAACATCAACAACAGTATTTAAACTACACCGTGATTCCAAGACTAGCTGAGAGCAAACCATTGTTTAGACCATTGGTCTTCAACCTGCAGACCTCCAGATGTTGCAAAACTACAACTCCCAGCATGCCCGGACAGCCGTTGGCTGTCCGGGCATGCTGGGAGTTGTAGTTTTGAAACATCTGGAGGTCCGCAGGTTGAAGACCACTGGTTTAGACCATTAGTCTTTAACCTGCAGACCTCCAGATGTTGCAAAACTACAACTCCCAGCATGCCCGGACAGCCAACGGCTGTCCGGGCATGCTGGGAGTTGTAGTTTTGAAACATCTGGAGGTCCGCAGGTTGAAGACCACTGGTTTAGACCATAATAAGATGTGTAAGCATGCTGTATCATACAACAGCCCTAAAACTATGCCATTTACTGATCTCAGGGCAGTATATGCTATCTATAGAATAGTCTAGAACCATGATGAGACATGTACAGAATATTGTTTATCACTCAACGCCTCAAGAACATTGTGTACTGAAAGGAACAGGAAGAGGCAGATTGAAGCATATCAAATCCATTAGGGAAATAGACCGGAGGGGTGACAACAGTTACAATTCATTCAGAAAGTTTTCATAGCCTTTCACATTTTGTTATGGTGTGGCCTTGTGCCACAATACAAAAAAGTTTGACCAAAACGAAATTTTTGCACGGACATAAGTATTTAGACCTTTTGCTATGACACTTTATATTTAGCGTTGGCTCCTCCCATTTCTCTTGATCCTCTCCGAGATGTTTCTACACCTTGATTGGACAGGATTTGGAAAGACCCAGCCCAGTCTATATAAGGTCTGTAACCATGCAATGGGGGGGGGGGGGGGGGGGGAAATAAATGCCGGTAGAGCTCAAAGTCATGGTTACATGGAGACACAGATCTGGAGAAGGATACGAAAAATTTCTGAAACACTTAAAGTTCCGGTATAGCTGTAGAATAGATGTAGGGTATCTACCCACCTCAAATAGAACACTTAAAGTTCCCAAAAGCACAATATTCTCTATAATTCTTAGATAGAAGACATTTTGAAGAACTAGGGCTCCTTCATGAGTGGGCCTCCAAACCAAACTAAGTAATCGGGGTACAAGGTCTTGGTAAGGCGTTGGTAAGAGAGGTGACCAAGAAGAACCCAATGGTCACTCAGGCTGAACCCTGAAGATTCTGTGTGTAGATGGAAGAAACTCCCAGAAGGTCAACCATCACTGCAGCCATCCACCAATCTGGGCTTTATGGCAGAGTGGCCAGAAATTAGCTTCTCCTCAGTAAAAATACACATGAAAGCCCACCTGGAGAGGGTTAGTGGCTGGGATAGAGTGACTGGCTAGCATTAAGGGAAGGCTGAAATGACCAAAATACAGAGATATTCTTAATGAAAACCAGATCCAGAGTACTCTGGACCTCAGACTGGGCTGATGCTTCACCTTCCAAAAATGACCCTAACACAGGAGTGGCTTAGGAACATCTCTGTGAATGTCTTAGAGTGGGACAGTCCTGACTTGAACCCAAAATCTCTGGACTTGGAAATACCTAAAAATAGGTTCCACTGACAGTTCTCAACCAACCTATCGGAGCTTAAAAGGTTCTGCAGAGACAAATTGCAGAAAATCCACCAATCCAGGTATGTAAACCTTGTGGCATTATCCCCAAGAAGACTGGAAGGAGTAATCTCTGCAAAGGTGCTTCAACTGAGTAAAGGGTCTGAATATTTGTGTCCATGTAAAATGTTAGTTTTGCCTTTTTAATATTTATTTTTAAATTTCTAAAATTCTGTTTTCACAATCTTATTATGGGGTATTGAACACGGAATGGTAGGGGAAACTTGAATTTTGTGGATTTTAGCACAAGGCCACAAGTTAACAAAATGTGAAACAAGTAAAAGGGTCTGAAGACTTTCCGAATGCATTCTAAATATCAGGCTGAAAAGAATGGTGTATATGTTTCATAAGCCCTTCGTGTTCTTATATCAAGCCTATCTAAAATAAAATAGGCCACTGTATAAGCTATCGTGATTTAGCTGTTCACTGCAAGAAAAATAACAAAAAATACATTCATTAAAGTGACATTCTGCTGCCCAAATTTTCAAGCAATGATAAGAAGGGACATGTGATGCCTTTTGGCATCAGTTCAGTCCTTATTTTAATATACCGTAACCCATCCATTCATTCATCAGAAGAGTTTGAGCCCAGCTTCATAACATTTGCAAAGTCTGACCACTGTGGACCAGCTTGGAATGTTCCATGCCACTTTGATTTTTGATTTCTCTACTTGACTTTTTTAGAGGCCATATAGTTGGCCAATTATGGTCATGATCCAACGAAAAAAGCTAAGATAGGCCATGTTCACACGGGCAAAAAAAAGCTCTGAAAAGCCTTGAAAAAAGCTATAAAAAGCTGCAGAGAGTTCCAAGAGAGGTACAGTTTCCAGCTCCCATTAACTTTTTTTTCAGTGCTGATTTTGAAAGTTCCCAATGAAGTCAATGGGAACTGGAAGATTCTTTTGGGGCTTCTTTTGCCCATATGAACATGCCCTTAAACTGTCAGGAGTCAGAGTACCATGGTACTACATTTTAGGGCATACAGGCAAGGGTGTAGCTATAGGGCATCCAGAACTAGCAGACATACCCATGGCCTGGTGCTGCTGTTCACAACACAAAGCAAGCAAAGGCATGGGATGTAGCTAGACCATGATTTGTTACCATTTCCAGCTACATAACGGCAACCAATGTATGACAGTCAAGTATTCATAGATATAGGAGTAATCCATATGTTAGTAACAAGAATATGCTGCTATAGCATTAGAGTTTTAGCAGTCGCAATGAAACGAAAATGTGTAGCCCAGCTATATTTTCTTTATCCCCGCATCTATCTACTGAAAAAAGAATACCCATAGTGTTGTTTACCATTGTCTGCTCCATTGGTACGACTTGCTGAATGTGTATCATCCGTATACTATTAGCGTGTCCTTTTATAGCATTTCCTAATGCTCCTCTGGGCTAAAAGCAAATAGAAAGACTTCTGAGCAAAGCGGTTATTGGTAGTGTGATAGGGGGAGATAAGCAAAAGCCGTGTTACAACATAAGGGTTAATCTTCGGAAAACATTGAATATATTGCAAGTTTTATTACTGCAGCAGTTCAGAACAGCAGTGCAAAGCAGGGCTGCAATCTTCATATCGGATTCTCTTTTTTATTCATGTCATATGTTCCATTTAATTATATTTCAGATGTAGCAGAAAGGAGTTTGTTGTCTATTACCTCATAGTGAGTTATGTTATTGGATCACAGTGTATAAATAATCCCCAAAACAGAAATAACAAATTCAGCTCTGCTACATTTCTGTAAAAACACGCTATGCAACATTTACATTATATTATGGAGCAACGTCACTGGTATATACTCCTCGGCATGTAAACACCATGAAGGACCAGTCATGAGGTTATGCTAATGGGTTAATAGCAGGTGTCACTAAGATCTGCAAAACTGAGGGCCTTCTAGATATAAAAGCCAAATAAAAAGCTGATTTAATCATGTATTTCTGAAAAAGAAATAAAAATAGACAATCGTAGAAAAAAAACTTATAAATGTAAAAAGCAAAGCCCATAATTTAGGGAAGGGCTGTGTCTTCTCCTGTGGTCACACATCCTAACAAGTTAGTAGCGACTGTAGAAAAAGCTAAAAACTATTACTTGCAAACATTGGAAGGAGCTGGAATACAGATGTAGCCTTCTATTTCAAGTAGTAAACGTACACTCTACATCCAACCCTATGGGGGACATATTCAAAAGGTTTTTTTGCAACAAAATTTTGGTGCAAAAAGTTTCTAAATATTCAAAGGGTTTTACATGAGAATGATCCAAGGTTTACACTAGCCATGCAAGTATTTCAAAAGTGGGTGTGGTGATGTACCGTATTTTTCGCCATATAAGATGCTCCGGCACATAAGACGCACCCAATTTTAAAGGGTGAAAATCTAAAATAAAAAGATTCTGAACCAAATACAATGTAAAGTATAGGACAGTGATCTTCAACCTGAGGACCTCCAGATGTTGCAAAACTACAACTCCCAGCATGCCCGGACAGCCGTTGGCTGTCCGGGCATGCCGGGAGTTGTAGTTTTGCAACATCTGGAGGTCTGCAGGTTGAAGATCACTGGATAGGAGATAATACTCACTGTCCCCGCCGCTCCGGAACCGTCACCGCTGCCCTGGTTGTCGGCCTCCATCGCTGTCGCCGTGTCCCCATCTGCTGCCCGGTATCATCGCTCTCCGTCGCCGCCATCACGTCGCTACGCACGCCACTCCTATTGGATGACGGGACGGCATGCGCGACGACGTGATGACGACGAAGGAGAGCGCCGGCCATGCAGGGGATCCCGGCATGGAGCAGACACCGAGGAGGCAGGTAAGGTCCCTCCCGGTGTCCTGTAAGCTGTTCGGGACGCCGCAATTTCACCGCGGCGGTCCCGAACAGCTCGACTGAGCAGCCGGTTACTGTCACTTTCGCTTCAGACGTGGCGATCAGCTTTGATCGCCGCGCATCTGAAGGGTTAATACAGGGCATCACCGCGATCGGTGATGCCCTGTATTAGCCGCGGGTCCCAGCTGTTGATGGCTGCTGCGGTATTTGCCGTATAAGACGCACCAACTTTCCCCCTCCAGTTTGGGGAAGAAAAAGTCCATTTTACATCAAAAATTTTACTTTGCTAGTGTGAAGGTCCCAAAAAATTTTTTTTTATTTTCTTTTTTTTTAAAAGGTGTTATTTGCTCAGTTATTGAAATATAATTATACATTTTTGGTGAATAATAATAATAAAAAAAACACTTTTTAAACTTCGACTTAGACTATGTTTTTTGTCATTGGGTGGCAATACACATCTGTCATCATGGTTGTTTCAATTAAAATTGAAGGGCCAGGTTTTACTACCTGACTACAGTCACTGCACATGCACTCACATTTAACCCCTAGAGGACACGCAACCTACATGTAAGTCACTGTGCCCTGGGAATTAACGCACAGTAACGTACATGCAAGTCGTTGTGCCCTTGTCATTAGCGCACAGTTACGTACATGTACATTGCGGCGGGTTTACAATCTAGTGCTGGAGCTATATAATGGTGGACATCAGCTGACCACACTGAAGTCTGCCATTAACCCTTTAGACAACCTGATCAATACTGATATCTATATCTATTTTCCTCATTTTTGTCAACTGGGGGAGATTTATCAAAACCTGTGTAAAGGAAAAGTGGAGCAGTTGCCCATAGCAACCACTAGGATCACTACTTTCATTTTTTCAGAGGTCTTTTTAAAAATGAAAGAAGCCATCTGATTGGTCGCTATGGGCAACTTCACCACTCTTTTGCTAAATCTGCCAAAGTTGTCACTTGTCGGGGCACTAAGGAGGAGATTTATCAAAACCTGTGTAGAGGAAGAGTGGTGAAGTTGCCCATAGCAACCAATCAGATCGCTTCTTTCATTTTGCAGAGGCCTTGTTAAAAATGAAAGCAGTGAGCTGATTGGTTGCTATGGGCAACTTTTCCTCTGGACAGGTTTTTATAAACCTCCCCCTAATAGTCTAATAATGGAATATTAAAAGAGATTTACAATTTGGCGCCTAACTCTGACAATTTTGGCACGAAAAAGAAAGCAAAAGTGGTGTGGAAAAAACCAAAAGGGGTGCAAAAAAAAAGTATAGAGCAGTATAGAGGACCCTTGAAAAGATGGGGAGAAAAAAAATATAAGTGACCGATATTGGTGTAACACTGGTTACAGTAGGTTTGGAATTTGTCCCCCTAAATATTATAAAGACATCAGCTTTATCTAACAGATCTTATCAGATTTCTGGTAAATAAATAAAGAATATTACGATAGCACAGGCTACATCTGTACATCTCCCGCAGTTCGGGTAGAGCAAAAGTTTTATTTAAAAAAATGATGAAAGAAATAAGAAGAGCATGACGTTTATTTTAGAACGCAGTATTTAAACAGGCTCTATAGGAATAACAAATGTTCTATCAAAATATTAGAACAAGAAAGATGCAATATCTGTCATTCTATAACATTTGGTCATATATTTTTGAGGTATAAAGCAGTGTTTTCCAAACAGCGTGCCTCCAGCTGTTGCAAAACTACAACTCCTAGCATGCCCAGACAGCCGAAGGCTGTCTGGGCATGCTGGGAGTTGTAGTTTTGCAACAGCTGGAGCCACGCTGTTTGGAAAGCACTGCTTTATACCTCAAAAATATGGTACAGAGTGAATTTAAAATGTAATATATATATATATATATATATATATATATATATCTATATATATATATATAGAGAAGTGAAATAATACTGTATATTTTGGATATACAGATGGCACACTTACCAGCAAGTCAGCATTCCCTTCCAGTTCATTGGCGAATGCCAGGAGATCCACTTTAGTACTGCTTTTGCCTGCCTAGAGTAAGAGATGGACATTGTTTATATAAAACAGCACAATATGTTATAACACTTGTGGCAGTGTGGCAAGGAAAGGGTGTATTTCCCTTGCTATCTCTGCAGAATGCTCCACCTGTGGCCTGATTAATGAGGTATCAGGAAGGGAAAGTGTGTTTAAAAGGAAAAGAAACAGAATAGTTGGGGCTCTCCCTGGGTAACAACATGTCGCTGTAGGGGGAGACACACGGACCCTGTTGAGGAAACACACAGTGAACTGTGAGCGGTCCAAGAAGTGGTGTGAACTGTGAGTAAAACAGGTTGCAGGGGCACATGTTTTATGCTGGCTGAGGGTAGCTCACCAGATAGTAGTCAGGGCATGCTGATATGTGTAGTCAGTGACCAGACGGTCTAGGACTTTGGTTTGTTCCTGAGTTATGTTTTGTTTTACCTGCAACCTGTCTAAATAAAGCTGGCAAAGTGCCAGGCTTGCATGAATAACCGTTGTCTGCGGGTTTATTGAGTGGAAACGTGTCCCGTGGCAGTGTCCAGGACGATCCCGGAGCTAATCCCCAAGGAGGAATCCTTACACACTAAAGAAATTTACGGCATTGTTGCGTAACGAGGGGTTGTGGTGATTGTTTATGGGTTATATGGCGTGGTCCAGGCCATTCCTTCCACTGTTGGGGCCTTGCTGATGGATGCCTCCATTATGAGGACACTTTCGTAGGTTAGATCTATTATGGAGGTACTGCTGTAGGCCTATTAGACATGATTGTTCATGAGATAGTGAGGCTGCACTGTAATGGGGGTGACGTGGCTGCTCTATAATGGGCTCCCTGTGGCTGCTCAAGAAAAGTATAAAAGCACATACTATAGGGGAGATTTATGAAAAGTTGCCCAGTTGCCCATAGCAACCAATCAGATCACTTCTTTCATTTTTAATTTATTTATATATTTTTTATTTTTTAATTAATTTAATTTGCCTCTGCAAAATGAAAGAAGCGATCTGATTGGTTGCTATGAACAACTTTTCCTCTGGACAGGTTTTGATAAATCCCCCCCCCCCCCCATAGTATTAATACAAAAACCTTATACACTAATTCAATCCACTTCAATATTTATTAAATATTTATAAAAAAAAATAGACAGACAACACATATACAGTGTGATAAAGAACTACACAGTAATAGAATTTTATGGTACAGTAATATTGCTCTATGGGACCAAGGAGATGGGAACCAAAAGGTATCGTGGTTACCTAATTCTACATATAAAAGTCTATGGGCAATAAAGTGCTAAACACAAGTATTATCCATTATGGGGCTTGTAGCGGGTGTTCAACTCATTGCAATATGGGCAAGGCTGCGTTTACACAGCCATCTAGACCCGTCCCATTCTTCTCCTGTCAAAATAAAAACGGACTTTAAAAAGAAAAAAAAAAAAACGGACAATTACGGATGCAAGAGGATGTTATCCATTTGGATTCGTTATTGTTCAGTTAATAAACCCAAAAAAAAAATATTTTTGTTCTGGGCATACTCAGTAGTTAAAACGGATGAAAAAACAGATTGAAAAAGATGGATGCAAACGGATGAAATGAAAGGGGTGTTCCGGGAAAAAACATCTTATCCCTTATCCAAAGGATAGGGGATAAGATGTCTGATCACGGGGGCCCGCTGCTGGGACCCCCCGCGATCTCCCTGCAGCACCCGCATTCTATGCAAGGCTGCGTCTCCAGATTCGGAAACCGACCATCACGCCCCCTCCCATAGACATGAATGGAGGGGGCGTGGCATGACGTCACGTCACCAGTCCCGGAAACCGGAGGTTTCCGAAACTGGAGACGCAGCCCCGCATAGAATGCGTGTGCTGCAGGTAGATTGCGGGGGTCCCAGCAGCGAGACCCCCGCGATCAGACATCTAATCCTCTATCCTTTGGACAGGGGATAAGATGTTTTTGTGGCCAAATTTGTGGTTGTGGCCAAACTGTGATTATAAGGGTGCTTGGGGATTATATGAACATCCTATGAAATGCACTTACTTCTGCTAAAAATGCATCGAAGTCTATTGTATCTATTCCTGTAGCACTAAAGTCTTCTAAATTCCTTCTTCCTTTTTGGTCCAGCAAAACTATATTCTTCAGGTTTATGTTCATCATCTCAATCCGATCTGATATTTCATCGACATACTAGGAAAGCAAAGGCAATAGACGTTATTAAAAGTCCTGATCTGCAAACTCATTCCTAGTCATATAAATCATCAGATGTGATATTCATATGTATTAAATGATACTACTATTTGTGATATATCTCATATTCAACTCCAGCTATCCCCTTACATAAACTATGGATCTTAGTCATGTGTGAACCATAGACATAGCTCCTGTGGTTTCAGAGATTAAAGGGGTATTCCGCTGCCCAGCATTCGGAACATTTTGTTCCAAACGGTTGGAGTGGGTGGCTGTGAAGTCACGACCACGCCCCCTCGTGATGTCACACCACACCCCCTCAATGCAGGTCTATGGGAGGGGGTGTGGTGGCCACCAAGCCCCCTCCCATAGACTTGCCTTGAGGGGGCGTGGTGTGACATAACAAGGGGCGTGGCTGTGACGACATTACCCCCAGCTGCCTGCAGCAGGTGTTCTAAACAAATACTGAGTTCTGCAGAGGGATTGCGGGGGTCCCAGCGCTGGGACCCCCACGATCAGACATCTTATCCCCTATCCTTTGGCCAGTCACTGAAACCTATGTTATTCCCATTCTGTAATACTTGTTACACTACATCTCAGGAATCATGGGGTTTGAACCCAAATTATTATACTTTCTGACTAAATCTTCTTTGACGTATACAATACTTACCATGCTGATGTTTAAGAATTCATTGAGATTAAACAGATTATCAACCTGAAAAGCTGTAAATATGCCCTTGTTATCCTTGCAGTCACTAAAAGAGAATATGAAGAGATATTATTGTTAGCAATTTCTAAAAGACATAAATCACCTATACACTGAAAGTGCACGTCTGCTTTAGTTATCCATTTGTCGTCAAGCAGATTCTGCAGCAAAAAGTTGAATGCATTGGTTCCACATTCAGCGAGTGCTCTTTGCGGCAATGCATGGTACTCAATAAAATCTATAGGACCCGGTATCAGGCTTTATTTACATCTTCTATTCGGAAGTCATAATCCAGATGTGAACATAGCTGCATGAATAGAAGATTCTCCAGAGCAGGGTTTCTCGACTCAAACTCTCAAGTACCCCCAACAGGTCATGTTTTCAGGATATCCTTAGTATTTTACAGGTATCATCACAAGTGTTCTCTGTACGGGGTCTTTAAATCATGACCTGTTCAGGGGAATTGAGAACTATAGTTGGGAAACACTGATCTACAGCACTTTGTAGCTGCACATACTACAATTCATAGAACCCAGTCATTTCTCAGAATTGATTTTCAAAAACTGATAACAGGACAATTCTTATCATTTTATCTTATTACCTAGTAAAAGTAGATTTTGACCCAAAGCATAAAAATTGCCCCAAATGGGTAAATGAGACATTAAAGTGGCTTCAACTTCTTATTTAAACCATCTACAGCAAGAGTACAGGGTGTCGCTGCCCAAATACAGAGAATAGTTCTCAGCACTATCAAACAGAATACTTCAAAATGTAGGAGGATATTGCATATTGAATATGTGCATATTCCTTAATTAGGGACAAGGTGGTTAAACTAAGTCACCCTTGTTGGCTTTCCCTATTACACCCTTTTTGGATGTTTCACCCTTAGGCTATGTTCACGCAGCAAAACTTCTGCTATTCTGCTCAGATTCCACACAGAAATGCAGACTGCAGATTTTTCTGACCCTACTTATACCCTTGTTACTCTGATCTCCCTACGTGTTTCTTCCACCTATAACGGAGGAGTCCTCAGGGGACTTAGTGTAAAAAGCTAGTCATGAGAAAAATATATGTTGTAGACAGAACAGAAGTGTATATATATATATATATATATATATATATATATATATATATGAAAGCAAGTATATACAAGTACTGTAATATGTTTTACTTGACACAGTTATTTTACTTGGCACATCTCTCATGACACAACTTCTGTTTTACGCAAATATTGCCCATTTTACATTGTGGTGAAAATCCCTGTTTTTTGCTTTTGGCTATTTTTTGTACAGGTTCATTATACCAAAAATTTACCAAAATTTAGAACAATGTTCAGAAAGAATAAAACCGGCCTACAATGGAATAAGGATAGGTTAGAAATTGAACCTCGGTAAAATGTTTGTCAGAGGGTGAAAGCCTTTACTCCACACCTCTGCTCTTTCATATAAATCAATTCCTACCGAATGTTCTAACATTTTTTTTACCTGTAGACTTTTTCAAAGGTGAGATTCATGTTGGCATTTTGATACAGGACTCCGGAGAGGTAATTTTTCCACTGTGAGTTCAGCAGATATGGAGTATCCAGAACCTTGTAAACAAAAAGAACCCAATGTTATTACATATGACAAGATATCAATTCATTGCTGGTAACAAGACCAGGGATGTACATGAGTGTATAACTTATGATCCAATAGGTGCAACAGGTGCGGCACAGCTCACTCGGTCGCCCCTCCCGCTCACGGACAGGACCGGACCTCAGTCCATATAATCATAGAAAGAAATGGAATTGTCCATCGCAGGATGTCAAGCAATACGGTTTTTATTCAGCGGTAACAGTGGGTGATGACATGTCATCACCCACTGTTACCGCTGAATAAAAACCGTATTGCTTGACATCCTGCACTGGACAATTCCATTTCTTTCTATAACTTATGATATACAGTGCTGTGGAAGGGTTTATTATTTGCCACCACAAAGGCCAACGGTTAGTCCCATTGAAGGCGGTCCTCTTCTTTATGCTGGTGTACACAGTGATTACAAAGAGCATCTCCCACTCTGGAGGAACTGTCCTGTCCTGCATTGTACAGACAGTCCATTGACTTGAATGGCCACTGTGTAATATTTGTAATTCTATATTTATATAGTGCACACAGATTTCTGTACTGGACACACAAATTGGCCTCTGTTCCCATTGGGTCTCGCATTCTAAAATTACCTATCAGTATGTTTTTATTTTGGGGAAAAACTGGAAGACCTGGAGGAAACCCACACAGACACGTGGAGAACATACAAACTTGTTGCAGATTTTGTCCTTGGTGGGATTTGAACCCAGGACCCAAGACAACAGTGCTAACCACTAAACCCCAATGGTGGTTACTTTTACCATTGATGGGGCTACAGAGAAAAGGAAATTGAACTGGATCTGTACAGTATTACAGTGAAAGGTGACACCAGTATATAGATTAAACAATAGGGGCTTATCCTCCCCTCCTCTGTAGAATGACCTCTGCACTGGTCACCAAGCATGCTTCTAATGCCCAATACAAAGAATAGCGCTTGTAGGTTGAGTGGATAATATCAAACATGTACAAATGGAGCATAGCTCGCCATCACTGCCCTAGAATATGCAAATAAAATTGGACAGCAAATCGTGTACATTGTTGTTTCTCTTCTGTACATAGCATATTTTCATATACAATCCGAAAAGGAATAAAACCCATGGAGAAAATATAATGAATAATTCTAAGCGGCATGATTGGGATAAGAGACGCATAATAGAAAAAATGTAATTGCAACTTCATTAGTGTGAACAAAAACCAAATGTAAGGGTCCAAAAGAATGAATGTACAGGCTGCAATACTTCTACAATAGTATGACATTAATATGTAAGAATCAAATTGTGACGTAAATTAAGTCCATTTGGTTGTCTACTTCCTATACTAAATATCCAAAAACTTTCTCTATTTAGAAGCTTTCTATGAAAATCGCCTCCTCTCTTCAGTAAATAAACCTTCTCAATACCTTGTATTTCTAAGCTTAAAGTGTCTCCGCTGCTCAGCATTTGGAACAAACTGTTCCGAACGTTGGAGCCGGCGCCGGGAACTCGTGACATCATAGCCCCGCCCCCTCAATGCAAGTCTATGGGAGGGGGTTATGTCTTCTGACCTGAAATTTCAGAGAATTTACAGTACAACCAACCTATTGTTTTCTACAACTAGTGCATGATCCCAAATAAACAACTCCTTTTGTGTTGCAATTAATAAAATTCCTATGTCCATACTTTTTTCCTGTGACCTTCATTCCTTCACATTCACTCCTTCATTGCCTGACCTTCAATTAATAAACATCTAATTTTAATTCATATGGCATTGGTGGGGTCAGAAGAAAGTTTTCTGTATGTGGTCAAATCGTTGAGTAACTAACTCCTCATTCATTTTTTTGTACAAACCGGCATCAAGTAAAACAACTGTGCTGCGCACCACAATATCGTGGTTATTGTGCAGCGGTTATACCACTTTCTTTAGCAGACAGTTCACAGGAAAAAAGTATGCACATAGGAATTTTAATAATTGCAACACAAAAGGAGTTGATTATTTGGGATCATGCACTAGTTGTAGGAATCAATATGTTGGTTGTCCAGTAAATTCCCTGAAACCTCGGGCCAGAAGACATATTTCCGATATTTCAAATAATACTGTGGGAGTTTCAGGTCTGACAGGACATTTCAGAGAACATCACAATGGAGACACTTCAAGCTTAGAAATACAAGGTATTGAGAAGGTTTATTTACTGAAGAGAGGAGGCGATTTTCATAGAAAGCTTCTAAATAGAGAAAGTTTTTGAATATTTATTATAGGAAGTGGACAACCACATGGACTTCATTTACTTCATGATTTGATTCTTACATATTAACCTCTTAAGGATGCAGGGCGCAGTCTATAACGTGGGATCATAGCAGCCCCGCGTCATAGTGCGTTGGTCCTGGAAGCTAATGAAAGCCGGGACCCTAAGCTAATAGCGTGCGGCACCGATCGTTGGGCCACGTGCTATTAACCCTTTAGACACGGCGATCCATGTTGAAAAAATTGCATCCCGGCAGCTTAATCGGGCTGATCGGGACCATCGCAGTGAAATTACATTGTCTTGATCAGCTAGGACACGAGCAGAGGGTCCATTACATGCCTCCGTTTCATGCCTCCGATTGACTTCTCCATGCCTAAAATCTAGGCAGGAGAAGTCATGCCCCGCATGCTGATGATCAGTGTTAGGAATCAATGTACTGCATGTTATGGCTACTAGAGGGAGCTATAACATAGCAAAAAAAAAAGTACTAATTACTAATGATGAATTAACCCCTTTCCTAATAAAAGTAAGAATCACCCCCCCCCCCTTTTCCCATTTTCCCCCCAAAAAAACTGTAAATAAAAATAAACATATGGGGTACCGCCATGTGCGGAAATGTCCGGACTGTAAAAATATATTGTTAATTAAACCACACGGTTAATGGCGTACACGCAAAGAAATTCCAAAGTCCACAATAGCGTATTTTTGGTCACTTTTTATAGCACAACATTTTTTTAATAAAAAGTCCAATCAAAACAAAAATGGCACCAATAAAAACTTTATATCACGGTGCAAAAAATGAGCCCCCATACCAGCCCGTACGCGGAAAAATAAACGTTATAGTGGTCAGAAGATGACAGTTTTAAACGTATACATTTTCCTGCATGTAGTTATGATTTTTTTCAGAAGTACGACAAAATCAAACCTATATACCATATTTATCGGGGTATACCACGCACTGGCCTTTAACACGCACCCTCATTTTACCAAGGATATTTGGGTAAAAAAAGTTTTTTACCCAAATATCCTTGGTAAAATGAGGTTCAGTGTGTGTGCATGTGTATACCCCGATACACTGTTTCTGACAGAAGCCCCCAGGAAAGGCAGGGGGAGAGAGGCCGTCGCTGCCCGCTTCTCTCCCCCTGCCTTTCCTGGGGTCTAGAGCCCTGCTGCCGCCGCTTCTCTCCCCTTGGCTATCGGCACCGTTGCCCCATTGCCTCCCCCATCCCCGGTTTTATGATTACCTGTTGCCGGGGTCGGGTCCGCGCTGCTTCTGGCTCCGGTGTGGCGTCTATGCGTCGTTACACAATGACGAGTGACGTCGCGTCACTCGTCATTGCGCCTCGCAGCGCATAGCAACGACACATAGACGCCACACCGGAGCCAGAAGCACCGCGGACCGGAGCCAGAAGCACCGCGGACCCGACCCAGACAACAGGTAATCATAAAACCGGGGATGGGGAGGGGGAAAGAAGCGGGCAGCGACGGCCTCTCTCCCTCTGCCTTTCCTCGGGGCTACTGCGGGGTCAGAAAAAACGGGGGGGGGGGGGCGGGGGATGAGGGAGGTAATGGGGCAGTGGCAGTCTCTGGACCCCAGGATAGGCCGGGGCAGTGAAGCTCAGGTCTCTGGACCTGCAAAAGCCGCTGCAGTTCATTGATTTAAAGCGCCGCTTTAAATCATTGAACTGCTGCGGCTTATCGGCGTATAACACGCAGATAGACTTTAGGCTAAAAATTTTAGCCTTAAAAATGCGTGTTATACGCAGATAAATACGGTAAGTAGGGTATCATTTTATCTGTATGGACCTACAGAATAAAGAGAAGTTGTCATTTTTACAGAAAAATTTACTGTGTAGAAACGGAAGCCCCCAAAATTTACAAAATCGCATTTTTTCTTCAATTTTGTCTCACAATGATTTTTTTTTCCATTTCGATTTTTTGGTAAAATGACTAATGTCACAGCAAAGTAGCCATAATATGGAATTTTATGTGTAAAATTGATTTATAATTTTTAGAGGAAAAAATGAAAATGCAAAAATGTAAAAACCCTGCATCCTTAAGGGGTTAATGTCATACTATTGTAGAAGTATTGCAGTCTGTACATTCATTCTTTTGGACCCTTTCATTTGGTTTCTGTTCACACTAACGAGGTTGTGATTTTTTCTATTATGCGTCTCTTATCCCAATTATGCAGCATAGAATTATCTATTATATTTTCTACATGGGTTTTATTCATTTTAAGATTGTGTATGAAAATATTCTATGTACAGAAGAGAAACAACAACAATGTACACGATTTGCTGTGCAATTTTATTTGTATATTCTAGTGGTTAACTTTGACCCTGTATTCATGAGAAGTGGTGCATTCGTGTTGCTCATTGTTTTGTGTGCCTCCAGCTGATGGCTATCAGTTCATGAAGTTGTACTCTATTTTAATGTTGGGTAAAACGCTTGCAGTAATCTTTTGAAAAAGTGGGACACCGCAAAACGAGTTAAGCTGAGCTATGCTCCATTTGTACATGTTTGTAAGCTGCTATTTTGAAAGGATTCAATAAAGCCTGTGATATTATCCACTCAACCTACAAGCGCTGGTTCTTCTTCCTTTGATTGTATCCTGCCTCCACCACACCGTGGTTTTTCCGTGCACTGGGACTGCTCCTAGGTTGGAGGGTGAGCTGATCTTGTACTATATACAAAGAATAGGGTCTAGATTGTGTCTATGTCCAAGGGGGTGGCAGTAAAACATATCACAAAATGCTGCTAAAAAACTACATTTAAAGGGGTACTCCAGTGGAAAACTTTTTTTTTTAAATCAACTGGTGCCAAAAAGTTAAACAGATTTGTAAATTACTTCTATTTAAAAATATTAATCCTTCTAGTACTTATCAGCTGTTGTATGCTACAGAGGAAGTTGCATATTTATTTTCTGTCTGACAACTCTGATCTCTGCTGACAACTTTGTCAGTATCAGGAACTGTCCAGAGTAGGGGCAAATCCCCATAGCAAACCTATTCTGCTCAGCACAGTTCCTGACATGAACAGAGATGTTAGCAGAGAGCCCTGTGGTCAGACAGAAAAAAAAACTATACAACTTCCTCTGTAGCATACAGCATCTGATATGTACTGGAAGGATTAAGACTTTTAAATAGAAGACATTTACAAATCTGTACAACTTTCTGCCACCAGTTGACTAGAAAAAAAATTGTTTTCCACCAGAGTACCCCTTTAAGTGTTTTTATGCCATAGCCTGAATTAGATCCTAAAGAGAATGAAAAGCATTAAAGGGGTACTCCGCCGCTTTATGAACAAAATGTTCCGAACGCTTAGAGCCAGGAGCTCGTGACATCATAGCCGCAACCCCTCATGACATCACGCCCTGCCCTCTCAATGCAAGTCTATGGGAGGGGGCATGACAGCCGCCACGCCCCTCCCATAAACTTGCATTGAGGGGGTGGGGCGTGACGTTATGAGGGGATGGAGCTATGACATCACAAGTTCCCTGCGCTACCTCTAAACGTTCGGGACATTTTGTTCTAAACGCTGAGCGGCGGAGTACCCCTTTAAGGTAAAACTGGACATCTCCAGTGTTTTGGTTCAAGAAACTGCATTAGAAACTTCACGTGTGATTTTAGCCTAAGCTGAGATTTACACATTGGGCCTTATTTAAGAGTGGAGGTATTTTCAATGGTATTTACTAATATTGGTCTTTTTATACATTTTGCATTTTTTTTTTAACCTGCTCTAAACTGTTGGGTCTTTCAGAGCTCAAATTCGCCACATTTTATCTGGGGACATCAGTAAATTTGTCATTTTTCCCCCCATAAATGTTCGGCCACAGCCCTTTTTTTGTAAGCACACAACCTTTTGTCAAGCAGCCACGCCCCTTTTACAGGTTTTCTAAGTAAAGTGAAGAGTTGGAAAAAAACGCCAAAGATTCCAGAGCAGCAGAGTCCCATTGACTTCAACGGGTTTTTGCTGCGCTGTGCACACTTCAGGAATTTCTGTGCCAGATGTTGCTGGCATGCAAATTCCTTTTTCCTTGTCCGCACAAAGAATGAACCTGTTTATTGTTTGTGCAGACAACGCGCAAAATGATTTGCCATCTACGGCACATTCCCGTGTGGACCACACTTTCCGGAATGTCCGCACGGAGATTTTCCATGCAAACATTCCAGAAGTGTGAACATAGCCTTAGGGTACGTTCACACGGGCGGAATACCTACGCAATATATCCACAGATATAACAGATTTTGCTACCATTGACTTCAATGGGTTAGCAGAAAATCCTCAATAGAGGCAGATTTATTTCTTCAGACCCATTGAAGTCATTTGGTAGCAAAATCTGCTGTGGATTTGCTGCAGCAAAACCGCTGCTGAGGGGGGCGTGGCTAGCCATGTAAGGAGACGGCTGCAGGACTTTAGAGCTCCGTCCTTGCGGACGAATTGAGGGGGATTCTTGTACTCCACATGGGCTCCAGAAAGTCTGGGAGACAGAGGCACCGCTTGGGACTCTCTCAGGAGCCGGGGGTCCCTATTTCTAGCTTTTTTGGGCCGCTACAGGCACTGGAAGAAGAGCGGCCCGGAATGGCTGGACTCTCCAAGATGGCGCCGCCACACCAGCCGACGCGCGCCTCTGCTCACCCCACGCAGAAGGGGAAGCAGGGAGCGTCCAGCACTAGTGCCGAAGCACTGAAGAAGTCCTTACCGACACTGAGGAATCTTCCGACGAGGAAGAAGACTGGCGGCGCCCCTCGTGGAGGTTCAGCTGCGGCTCCGGTGTCGCCGGCAGAGACACGGATGGTGACACAGCAGGATTCGCGGTCGCAGCACGGGAGGCCTCCACCGCTACACATCAGAGGCAACCGCTCTCCCCCTCTGCTGCCGCGGAGGAGAGGATGGAGCAGGCTGTGAAGACTCCATTGCCTGGCAGTGGGAAGGAGGTAGGTGGCCATGAGAACATCTCTGAATCCCACCATCAGGAGGGCCCCTCCTCCTCCCCTGAGCCCCGAGGCCGGTCCCCTTCACCGGCCTTCAGTATACCCTCTATCTTTAGGAGCCCACCTGACTCCCCTGAACAGCATCTGTCTCCCTCTGGGGGGACTCTGGCCGTAGAGGGACTTCCACCAAGCAGGGGCCACACCGCTGTGCACACTGTCCTCCCCCCACCAGTGTGCAGAGGAGACAGCACCTTAGAGCCCTCAGGTGCTGATGCTATGGGACTTCCCTTACAACCCCCCCCCCCAAATAATAGGGGCTATGGACTTATTGAACCAACCGTCAGCTTCACCTCTTACTGCTTCTCAGGGACTGAGTACCCCAGACGGACCGACCGCTATGCTCACCTCTGTGCTACCACCACCTGATAATGCTGTTGCTCTTCTCAGAGGTCATCCTGAACTACAGGCCCTACTAGCGCTGTTACCAACTAAGGCGGATATGTCCGCTCTTGATATGAAATACGCCTGTCGCCAGGATCTCCAAACCGTTAAGGATGATGTGTCAGCAGTGAAGGAGAGGGTCAGCGCATTAGAGGACTTCCAGACTTCTGTTCTTGATACTATAAAGGACATGCAAACCCCTATGCCCTCTCATACTCATACCCAGCAAGCTCTCGCTGTGCATTTGGATGATATTGGGAACCGGAATCGCCGCAACAACGTGAGAATCCAAGGGCTCCCGGAGGCCACCCGGACTCAGGATTTACTCCCCACGGTCACTGGCATCTTTAACATGATTTTAGGTCACCCGCCTGACTCTTCTATTGAAATTGACCGTGTCCACAGGGCACTTCGGGCTCCTAGTTCGGACCCTGACCACCCCAGAGATGTGATCTGCAGAATTTATCGTTACTCCCTTAAAGAACAATTGATGCATAAAGTACGCCTGAAGGGCTATTTGGACTTTGACGGAGCCACCATTCAGATTTTTCCTGACCAGTCACGGCGCCAAAGGGCCATGTTGAGACCTCTACTCCGCATTCTGTAGGACCGCCATATTGCCTATAGATGGGGCTTTCCATTTGCCTTACGTGTGAACTCGGGGGACACTTCTGTGACTTTGAAAACACCAGATGATCTCTCTCGTTTCCTGGCCACACTTAACCTGCCACCTCTGACTCTCCCGGAATGGGTGGCATTTCTACAAGATCCTTATGCATCGCTTCTCCCGACGGGGACCTCGCAGAGGACTGCTACTAGACGCCCCCATCCTGATTGGCCGATGCCGTAACGCCAACGCTGGCCGAGACATCGACTGGACGGTCCTATCAACTAAGCTTGACAGCCGAACTTCTCTCATCCTGGCGTACCCATATTGCCTGGAGGGTCCCTCTGAACTGTTTGTATTGAGTATTACTAATGACTCTCTGCCGCCTCGCTGAGTAGTTATTGCTTCCCATGTTCATCTCTAATCTAGTTTCAACCCCCCCCCCTCATAGATTATATTGTTAACCCGATCCAGCCCTAGGATCAGATTCATAGCTTCCCATGGCCGTGGACAGTTTTCGCTGTCCGCTAGCAATTTTTCATTGTTGCTTAGCTTAATTGGTCTTACACCTGTTCTCCTTTGATAACACCCCCACTTAGGGCTAGTGTGCGTTTTGCACACTCATTTTGCAGATAGATATCCTGCACTTAGACTACCTTAGCAAGAACATTTGCTTATTTTGTTGTCCCTAATTGAGTTGGTGAATTTATTCATCTTATCTTACATTCTCACCAACCTCTATCTTTCTGTGTTTTTTCTTTCCAGCCTCTGGACATCCCGGACCGTCCCTCGGCCAACCTGCCTTAATCCACCTTCTTTGACCGCTCCTCCAGCTGACTGTGAGTATGACTGACATTAAACTGGCCACACTTAATGTACAAGGGTTCAACGTCCCAGAAAAAAGGTCCAAAGTCCTTTACCACCTTCACAAACAGAAGACAAACATTGTCTGCTTACAGGAGACACACTTCAAGACAGACCATATCCCCAACAGGCTCAACGGCTACTTCCCCACCTGGTTTCATGGCTCTAATGCAGATTCACGCACGAAGGGTGTTTCGATTGGTATTCACCGTTCGTTGCCCTTTCAAATGCAAGCAGTACGCTCGGACCCTGAGGCCCGCTACTTATTCGTACGAGGCCGAGTCTTGGACCAGGTGGTGACAGTGGCGTCGATATATGCTCCCAACTCTGACCAGATCACTTTCTTGACACGTGTACTGGAGGACTTATCTTCCTTCTCTCAAGGCATGCTATTGCTTTGTGGGGACTTCAATATCCCGCTGCAGCCCTTGCTGGATACATCCACCCAGCGCTCGGCTGTTCCTTATAGCCGTCTCAGCAGGCTTCATCGTCTCTTACACTCGCTACAGCTTTGCGATGTGTGGCGTCTACAGCATCCTGCAGATAGGGACTATACCTATTTCTCAAGTCCCCACGGAACATATAGTAGATTGGACTACATATTCCTGACTCACTTCTCGCCTCTCCTCTCCTATGATAGGTAATATTTATCTATCTGATCACGCCTCGGTCTTCTGTACCCTGCACATCCTCTCACTTAGTCCCCCACGATTCATGTGGCGACTCAAGAGAGTCCCTTCTCCTTGACACAGTGTGTGTTTCGGAACTGAAATCAACAATTGTGCAATTTCGAGCGGATAATGCCCCTGATCAGACCCCCTCGCCAATACAATGGGAAGCTCTTAAATGTGTGTTGCGAGGGGTGCTTATCAAACATGGGTCTCGCCTTAAAAGACAAAAACAAGTAAAGCTGAAGCGTCTCTTTGACACCCTTGCTGATTTAGAAGCCTCGCATAAACAATCCTTGATGGAGTTACCTTGAGAGAGATCATCAAGACACGACACAACATCGACACCATTCTAAACGACTCATACAAATATCGCAAACAAAGGTGTTCCAAATCTTTTTACTAGTGGAGCAACAAACCTGGCAGACACTTAGCTAGAGCTCTCCATAATCAGAGAGCGGCGCTATACATCCCTTCCATATGCACATCCAATGGGGAGAAAAATTGTCTCACCAGTGACATCCTGACAGCTTTTGAACGCTATTATACCAGCCTTTATAACCTCCCTACACCACCTACCGACCCCCCAGCGCCGTGGACATACGTCTCCCTGCGAGACTACATCTCCCAAACGGCACTACCCACACTGGACAAAGACATAGTAACTACACTGGAAGCCCCCTACACGGAAGAGGAGATAGGTGAGGCTATTAGCCGCCTACCCTCGGGTAAGAGCCCGGGCCCTGATGGGTATGCCGGAAAGTTCTTTAAAACACTTAAAACTGACCTGATTCCACTTCTCCATCGTTCTTTTAATAGCATTTCCCAAGACCTAGGGTTCCCGACGGACACTCTGAGTGCTCACATCACGGTCATTCCCAAGGAGGGCCGTGATCCTAACCTTTGCGCGAGTTACAGACCCATTTCGCTACTCAGTATTGACACAAAACTGTTTACGAAACTAATTGCGGACCGATTGGTGGCGATTCTTGGACCTCTGATTCACCCGGACCAAACTGGCTTTATGAGATCGTGAGAAACCTGTGATAATACGGTTCACGCCTTCTCCATTATACATCGAGCAGTGACTCGGAAACATCTACTGATGCTTTTATCCCTGGATACTGAAAAGGCATTCGACTGGGTGAATTGGAGGTTCATGGAGGCCTCCTTGGGACAAATTGGTCTGGGCCCTCGAATGTTGGGACGGATAGCGGCTCTGTATAAAGACCCTCGGGCGAGAATCAAAGTTAATGGTTCCCTCTCCTCCCCCATTCCCATTCGCAACGGCACGAGGCAGGGGTGCCCGCTTTCCCCACTATTGTACGTTATATGCATGGAACATCTTCTCATTGCACTTAGGAAGGACCCCACTGTTAGGGGCTTCCAGGTGGGGGGAGAGTCGCACCTCTGCTCGGCCTTTGCCGATGATCTGCTGCTTTACATTTCATCCCCTTCCACGTCCTTACCCACGATTGAACAGACTCTTGATCTCTATTCTCCTTTTAGTAACCACATACTGTAATATGGATAAAAGTGTGGCACTGAACATCACCCTCCTGACGGAGGAGGCCCTTGCTATACAACATACCCATCCCTTTAAATGGACCTCTAACTCAATTAAGTATTTGGGAGTGCAGGTCCCGGCTACCCTGACGGATAGTTACACGTTAAACTTCCAACCCATACTTGTGACGCTGGGGAGAGACTTGTCCAGGTGGTCCAAGGGTGCCTTCTCGTGGTTAGGTAGAGCGAACATTTTAAAGATGAACGTGTTGCCCCGCTTACTGTGTCTTTACCAGACTGTGCCCCTGGCCCTCCCGCTGACGTTTTTCAAAAGATTTGACTCTATGATACGCGCCTTTGTTTGGGCGGGACGGCCATCGAGGACAGCCAAACAGATTATTACTAGACGAAAGCAGGCTGGCGGGCTGACAGTCCCGGACTGCAAGGCTTATTACATAGCTGCCTCGCTAGCTCGATTTCTAACACTCCGTAACACTAGTCTTTTTGCCCCTGTAACACTCTGATCCTGCATAATCCCAGGTTTCCACCGGGCTTGTCTTGCTCCACTTTCATGGGTCTCTCGAGCCCCCCTTCCCTACCCTTACAGTCCCTTTTAACAGGCACTATGCTTCGTCCTTATGAGGAACTGGAGCAGACGGGTCTTCAAAATGCAACCCGTTACCTGCAATATTGTCAATTAAAACACTTTGTACTGACTGAGGGCAGACTTTTGAGACTAGGGAGATCCCTCCTCCCTTTTGAGAAACTATGCACTGACACCTCTCCACCAGCTAGAGCGGTTTCATTGATATATAGCCTTCTCCTTGAGGAAGAGGTGCAGGACTTACCGGCCTATACTCAGGCCTGGGAATCCGAACTCCACACTTCCATAGCTCCCTCTGACTGGACGACGGCCTTTGCAATGTGCCATAAACTGTCTATTTCGTGTAGAGCTCAGGAGACTAATTTTAAAATATTGGCTAGATGGTATTGGGTGCCTGTTACCCTACATAGAATCTATCCATTGGTCCCGGACCTATGCTGGAGGTGTGGTTCGGACAAAGGCTCAATGACACATATATGGTGGTCTTGCCCTGGGCTATCTTCTTTCTGGTCCACAGTAGTGTCTCGTATTAAGACAATCACAGGGGTAGAGCTCAACAATGACCCTAAAGTATTGCTGACTATTCTCCCGACCTCCCGAAAAAAAAACCTCCAGACGACTAGCGAATTTCCTGTTCATGGCTGCTCGGACGGTGATACCTAGACAGGGAAAAGCACACGACCCCCGACTTTGACGGACTGGTACACAGAAATATTATTCCTGTGTCGTATGGAAGAGCTGATGGCTGATTCCTCAGGTCGGACTGACAGATATGCAGCCATATGGCAACTCTGGCTGGCATTTATTGAGACCCCAATGTACAGAACTCATTGAGTCACTCCCCCCCCCCCCCCCCCCCCAATGCCCTTCTTGTCTTGGAGTGATCTGAACCCTGCTAGTTCCCTATTACATGAACAAATGCTGCTGGAGGTGGAGGATGTCGCGCCGGGGATGGCGACCGGAGATGTCCAGGTTGGTTATTTTAGACGTTTTCTCCCACCCAGTTTTGAGTTGTCTCCTTTCCTTGTGTTTTCCTTACTACCCCCTTGTCTATACTGTCCCCTCCGCTCCCTCACCCTCACTTCCCTTCCCTCTTTTTCCTATCATAGTTATCCCCTGAATTCTCACTAGAGTAGCACCACTGTTGACATTCCATATGTCCCTCATTAATGTGCTGAAGCTTGCTTCATTTTCCTCGGTGCCGCTCCATGCAGTTGGCTATTAGCATATTTTAGTAAATGTCTGTACTCAATCCTTCAATGTTAATATTTGATACACCAGATGATGTACGTCAATTGAGTGATACTAGACAGACTATTGTTAACCTTTCAAATGCGTTCAATAAAGTTTTGTTGAATATTTAAAAAAAAAAACGCTGCTGAAATTCTGCAGCAAATCCACATACGTATCCCTTATAAGGTTTTGTTTTTTTTGTCGTAAATTCTGGCGCACGACACATGCGACACAAAAACCCTACAAAATCTACTCAGCAAAGCCTTGGTAAATTAGTGGGTCTGAAACACAGAAAAATGGGCTTTTCTCCTGGTTCTGGAGTGGAACCAACACAATAATGAACAGAATACCATGTGCAGACCTAGCCTAAGGGGGTAAGCTTTTAGTCTTTTTCCTGCAATGTTGGATTTTACATATTTAGAATACCTGTGTATCTCCTACATAGTCTGACTGCAAATTCGGTGATTTTTAAGATTTGTTAAGTTCCTAAGTCATCTTTTTGTGAGGTTTTTTTTTCTTTTTTTTTCTGACCTATCTTGGTGTCTACACTGATAACACATGTTCAGTGACAACCATTAAAGGGGTACTCCGGTAAAAAAAAAAACTATTTGTAAATTACTTCTATTTAAAAAATAATAATATTAATCCTACCAGTACTTATCAGCTGCTGAAGTTGAGTTGTTCTTCTCTGTCTGACCACAGTGCTCTCTGCTGACACCTCTGTCTGTCTCGGGAACTTTCGAGAGCAGGAGAGGTTTGCAATGTGGATTTGCTCCTACTCTGGACAGTTCCTGAGACAGACAGAGGTGTCAGCAGAGAGCACTGTGGTCAGACAGAAAAGAACAACTCAACTTTAGCAGTTGATAAGTACTGGTAGGATTAAGATTTTTTAATAGAAGTAATGTACAAATCTGTTTAACTTTCTGGAGCCAGTAGATATGAAAAAAAAAATGTTTTTCACTGGAATACCCATTTAATGGTGGCTATTACAATGCTCAATGTTCCAGCTTTCTCTCCCTATATGCTCCACAAGTGTTTCCCAACCGGGGTTCCTCCAGCTGTTGCAAAACTACAATTCCCAGCAGGCCCAAAGGCCAAAGGCTGTCCGGGCCTGCTGGGAGTTGTAGTTTTGCAACAGCTGGAGGCACCCTGGTTGATAAAACACTGTGTTACACTATTTTTGACTGCTCTATAGTTTTGACTATATCCTCTTGAACCAGACAGTTCATGATGTATAGAGGCACGGAGACATGAATACATCCTGGATTAGCTCTTTTCTATGCACCGATCACAATAATATACATATAATCTAATCGTGTTTGTTAAGCATTCCTTCCTTTTATTATTAAGCCATTTAATTAAAAAAAAAAATTTAAAAAAATACATAACCTGACAAAGTGAAATAATAGTCTATTACTAGAAATAAGGGGGGGAAAGTCTTTATTTATTTGCGAAAGAAGATTCCAGTGCGGCTTCTGGTGCCTGGAGGTGTAAGGGAGTGAGTGACATATCTTGGCTGTCATACAGGCTGCGGCTTGAGAAAGCATGCACCATTAAATGAGCTGGAAGGACAGACAAATGGGATTTTCCCCCGCAGCGTCATATTTCTGTGGATTATATACAGACTCCTACTATTCCAAAATGTATAAGGAAGGTAACATGTCAAGAAATATCACAGTGCCTTATGATGAAGTGGAATGTGCACAGAGTACGATCCATTCTTCCATGTAGAACAATACTTGTCTTATTAGTCAACTGTGGAGTGACTAATGGAGCCCATACATATTACTTTAAAGGGGTTATCCAGAAAAAAAACTATATATCAACTGGCTCCAGAAAGTTAAACAGATTTGTAAATTACTTCTATTAAAAAAATCGTAATCCTTTCAGTACTTATGAGCTTCTGAAGTTGAGTTGTTCTTTTCTGTCTAAGTGCTCTCTGATGACACGTGTCTCGGGAACCGCCCAGTTTAGAAAAAAAAAACCATAGCAAACCTCTTCTAAACTGGGTGGTTCCCGAGACACGTGTCATCAGAGAGCACTTAGACCGAAAAGAACAACTTAACTTCAGGAGTTCATAAGTACTGAAAGGATTAAAAAATGTTAATAGAAGTAAGTTACAAATCTGTTTAACTTTCTGGAGCCAGTTGATATATAAAAAAAAGTTTTTTCCTGCATAATCCCTTTAACATTGGCTGAGCCCCTGATTTCTGTAGGATGGGACAGCAATCAAACATGTATGGGGTTGTCCGGACACTTACTTGACAGCAGATGTCAAGGCAAAGAAGGGTAGGGCATGCTGGATTTCAATATGCATGATGTTGTAATCCAATGTGTTTACACAGGAGATTAGCGACCATTATTGGTGTCTGTCAACAGTTTATTCCTCTCTAGTAATTGGGAACAAATGTACAATTGTCTTAATAGACACTACTAATGGAAACCTGGATCTCCTAAGGATGTTATGAACAGTAACTGGATGGCAGTAGGGCTGTACGGGGATTATCTTTATATATGTACTCTTTCAAAACTCCCATATAGAGGTTATATTGGAGTCTTCTTTGGCACGAGGCCTTTAGGACCATTTATAAAGGCTGTACCTTAGGAAGTCCTGGAACATCTGGTACTGGACTCCTTGGGTTGTATTATCCACATGATGTTGATGTTGTCTCTCTGGGCCTATTGCCAACAGCTATTTAGTGTGCTGTATAGAAGGTTTGTGGTTATCCACAAAAAAAGGAAGTTAATTTAACCTCTAGATATCTTAGTGGGGGCCTGTTCAAACACCTTTTTATAGCAGGTCATTCCTGAGATAGTGCTTTGTAGTCCCTCTGACGATTGAGGAGGTCCGTCAGAGGGGTGTGAATGGGATTATGTGTTGTGACAGGTGGTCTTAAATATTTAATGTCTGGGGGCATGTATTCAGCGCTGTCCAAGCTCAGTAAACAGGATCTAGTGATCACACAAGATCCTATTTACTAAGCGCGGCCAATACAGCTGTCTGGAGGTGATTATAGAGCAGTACTGAGAAGTATAAACTGTTAATCCAGCACTAGGGTAAGATATAACACTTGCAGTTTCTCTGTGTCTTTCTCCCTCGCTCTGTGTAGGTGGAAAAGTGTAAAGAACCTGAAAATACATATTACACAGTTTTATATTTGCTTGTACTATTGATTTATAAAAATTTTGCTGAAAATCTAGAGATGTCACGTCCCCGTCTCGGAGGCAGCGCCCAGCACAGAATGCCAGGGGCTGCACAGAGATCCCCAGTGGCGGGACCCCTGCAATCGTACATCTTATCTCCTAGCCTTTGTATTGGGGGGGGGGGGGGGGAAGAGAAAATGTATAAAGCCAGAATACCCCTTTAATGATTTCTGGTACCCTTGGGATGGTGAGAGCAGCTAAGGGTAAAACAGCTGTAAACATTAAAGAGGGGAAAACGTAAAAGGGGTTTTTTACACACAAGTTTTTTTGCTCACTTTTGGGTCATAAAAATGGCACAAAAAAATGGTCAAAAGCATATTGTCACAGTAGATTATATCGAATCCAAGGAGAGAACGACTGTTCAAAAACATGGTAATTTTATTTGTAAAATTGTTGCAGCTGTAAAGTTGTTAGGCTTTTTTTTTTTTTTTTAGCTCCAGTTGTATGTTGGCATGTTTTATGCCTTTAAATGGTCATAATAATTCCTAATCACAAACATTTATTTGGGCTAAACCTAGGCTGAAAAAAAAACACATCAGGAAAAACATGTCACATAAAAAAAACTAATGAAAATAAGTCTGCAATTTCAGCTGTATATTGAGCCATAAAATGATGGCTCAAAAAGTGCAAAAAAAAACAAAACAAAAGCAAGAAAATTTTTTTTTTATAAAAAAAAAAATAAAAACCCTGTATGTACACATAACCAAAATACTCAAAACAATACCCTGAGATGGGTCAGGGTCAAAATTATGCCCGTTCCCCTCCTAAGGACGTTGCTGAGGCAACAAAACATGTAAAGGGGGCATTGTTTGCATTTTAAATAGCAATCTCTGTTAGTGTGCTTTAGTAACCTGTGGTACTGCAGGCCACTGGCTGCTTACAGAGCAACATTGGAATTACCACTATAAGTACATTATCACAATACACTGTATCAACACACTAAGAGATTGTGTTGGGTTTTTAGTTGTTTTCCACTTATACTTTTAACAGTGCTTAAATGGGCACTGTCAGATACAAAAACTTTTGATATGTTGTAAAGCATGTATAACCAATAGGTTTTGCAATTGCTTTCATTAGAACAGTTTCAGTATTTCATACTGAAAAAGCCAGTCAAACAACTGACCCCCTGCCTGCTTGAACACATACTAGTCCTGCTGTGTCCATGCATCATCACCTATGTCATGGACACACTTCCTTGATTGACAGCTGTGAGCGCAGGGCTCATAGCTGGAGGAAAAATCCTCCCACTGTCAGCTTGTGTCCCGCTACTGTCAGTGAGGACAAGCTGGGAGTTGTAGTTTTGCTAATGCTAGGGGAGATGTGAGCAGATAGCATACTGAGGGGGCGGAGACCTGAACAGTGAGGCCACGCCCCCTCCCTTTGAGAGGAATTCAGACTAGTGAGCTAGTGTAATAAAAAAAATATATAAAGGTGCTAGACACATAAAAATTAGATGTACATGGTCAGGATTAGATACCGAGTGATATATTACATTTTTTTATTTTTGTTGGATCTGACGGGTACACTTTAATAAAAGCTACATTTTAGGGGGTGGGAACAAAATAAGGGTATTGGTGGCCTAGGGCCTAGTCCTGGGTCAAAACAGTTTCTACACATAAGAAAAGTATATAATAATTGATGGGAAAAGATATTGCCTTCAGGGACCCTTCCCAGCACTCTTTGTTACGATGTTACTTAAAATTTATGTTTGTACTTTGTATTTTATGGGGAGTTTTGGTAGATAAGGTGATATCTTAAGAGGTTATGTTGCTGCTACAATGCAATGGCCTTTCACCACAACAAGGTTTACAAGTCTAAAAAAAAAAGACTCCTGCACTATTTACACATGGTTACAGAGGTGTAACTTGTAGCCCAGAGCCCTAATGCACCAGGACCAGGGTACAACTAATGCCCCAGCATCCTCTATAGTTACACTCTTGCATAGCTGGGAAATATAGGGTTAACTGCTATTTATCAGTCACTATCCTTGCAGAATCTGAGTTACACAGCTGACACTATGGGATGCTCTATTCATACTGGTGTTATTGTTTAAGGCTGCTATGGTTACTTGACACCTTTTTTTATGCTTATGTAATTTTTTTCGTATTTATGTAATTTTTCCGTATTTTACAACAAATTTACTAAAATGTTGCAGGTCAGTTATTAAGTATGTAACAAATCATACAGACCATCTGCCAAAAAAAAAAAAAAACTGTGGTGTACAATATCAGATTTATCAATAGATTTGTCTGGCTGACTTTATGCCACCCGGAATGCCATTGCACCAAAATGTAACAACTTTTTTATAAGCAAGAAATAATAAGAGCAGAAACAGGCACACATCATACAAAACAAAAACAAAAAATATGTTGACCTAGATGCAAAATAGGGGAAAAAATAAGTGCAAACGAGTGATAACTCTATTAGTTGCAGTAAAACATCACATGTCTAATACATGAGCCCTTTAGTAGAGCCCGGCATCAGAATTGGTATCCCGAAAGTTGTTGCGGGCAGGAGCAAAAGTACTGCGCAGTCCCGCAAACCTTTGAAATGCCACAGGGGGCTGACAAAATGGCACAAGGGGGAGATAAAATAGAACAATGGGGAGATAAAATAGCACAAGAGGGAGAAAAAAAAAGGCACAAGGGGGCGATAAAATGGCACAAGAAGGTAATAAAATCATACAGGAGTTAATGAAATGGCACAGGGGGCACTATTTCAAAAAGCCGTGACAAAATGTTTTTGCAGGAGTGGAGCGGGATTAGATGCACATGCATGGACACACATGTTCCCGGAACGGGCGGGAGTGGAACATGTACCTTGTGGGAGATGGCGGTAATGGTCAGAAATTTAGCAGGAGCTGGATTAAAAAAATAATAAAAAAAAAAGGCTTGTGCAGTTTTTTTCTCTTATTTAATAGATAGTTTTCTTCCTTTATGAGGAGTGCTAATTTGCATAACTTTTCCAGGAAGCAAAATACTAAAAACTGGACCTCGTGAAGAAGAATGTGAAAGAGAATTTAGTGACATAATTGTGTAGTTGTCCTTTTTTACGCTATGACATGTATTCTCACCTTAAACAAAGTCTTGTCTTGGAAAGGTTCACACACCAGCTTCTCTACATTTCCACCCGCCAGGAATGTAACAATCACAATAAGCATGAGAACCCAGGAGAAGATGAAACTGAAGCCAACTCCGCTGCATAGAAATAATCAATATTATTAGAGGAACACAGAGTATAACAGAACATAAAACTATGAATTAGAGAAGACCCCCACTGAGAACACCACGTATCAGGGGGATCAGGAGGTGTATATGATGGTAGCTATAAGATGTATAAAATATACTCACGCCATGATAAGGTTCCCTCCGGTATTTGAGATGCAGCCTCTCGTGGTTGGAGAAGCATGTTGGTCATAGCCACAAGTACCAAACAATAGGCCAAGGAAGTAGAAAACGACAATAAGTGACACCATGCAACAGAGGACAAGAGATCCCAGCCACCTGGAGAGGAGAAGTCATTGTGAAATGTATAACATCACATTTCTGGAACTAGAGAAAGTTGTATTATCTGTGAAACATTATTCTTCTAAGATACACCTCATCTGAAAGATATCTGGTGGTCATGAGGCTAATGGCTTTTGCCATCTAAAACTTGGTTTCAAGTCAAAATACTTAAAGGGGTTATCCAGGAAAATAAAATGTATATATATATACATATATATATATATATATATCTCAACTGGCTCTAGAAAGTTAAACAGATTCGTAAATTACTTCTATTAAAAAATCTTAATCCTTTCAGTACTTATGAGCTTCTGAAGTTAAGGTTGTTCTTTTCTGTCTAAGTGCTCTCTGATGACACATGTCTCGGGAACCACACAGTTTAGAAGCAAATCCCCATAGCAAACCTCTTCTAAACTGGGTGGTTCCTGAGACACGTGTCATCAGAGAGCACTTAGATAGAAAAGAACAACCTTAACTTCAGAAGCTCATAAGTACTGAAAGGATTAAGATTTTTCAATAGAAGTCATTTACAAATCTGTATAACTTTCTGGAGCCAGTTGAGATATATATATAAGTTTTTTCCTGGATAACCTCTTTAATGTAAAAGTTGTAGAATCACATAGAATACTAGATCCTATAATATGAAATGTTAACTCTTCTATTGGCTATCTAAAATTAAAAAAACAAATAAGCAGCCCCACTTGACAATAAAGTTGCCCCTTTAAGCACCAAAAAGACCAGATGGACAAAATTAAGCTGTGATTTTGAGGATGAATGGTTCCACATGAGGGCCTTATATTACCCAATATCCCAGGCGTATAGGGTAATGGATAGGTTAATGCCATAATCCCTTGTGGACAAGGGTGATAAGGGGTCAATGCCGGTTTCTCTGGTAGACTTGGTAATGAAGGGGTCAATGTATAAAATCTCTGGTGGTCTAGTGAAAAGATTAGTGTGAGCATCCCTTGTGGTCTAGGGCAATGAAAACATCAATATTGGCATCCTTAATGGTCTTGTGTGGTAAAGGGAGTAAAATCAGCATCCTTAGCGGTTATCTGGGGTCAAGGGGCGAATGTCAGAATACCTGGTGGGTTAAGGGAGAAAAGGGAGATAATCTTTATCAGCCTAAAGATAGTTACCAGCGGCAAGAGTGTAACTTGAGGGGGTGCAGAGGTAGCAATTGCACCTGGGCCCCTCTGCCACATAAGAAAACTCCTGTCTTATAAATGGAACATGGCAGGTGGGGGCCCTGAAACTAAATTTGCACTTGGGCCTAGGAGCCGGCAGGCTGGTAAGTTACTAGTAAGGTGGCTACCCTTTTGTCCAAACCTGGTTTTGCAGCACATCCCTTTCTAGAAGTCGTGAACTACTCACAGTTTATTTTTCCAATCCTTTCTTTCCTGCATAGATACCATAGATGTTCCTGTGCGTCACATAACATATTTTATAGGTGAATACTTCCCTTTATAGGACCAGTATAACATACCTGCAAAATGACTATGAAGTATACATATTTTCTGCTAAATACCCACAGGAATCAATTGCCTAGAGTAGTAGAAGTTCCTCTTAGGAATTTACACATCATGTCTAGAATAGCTGTTTTTTTCAACAGTGTCGAATAGTTAAACAGGTATAAGAAACACCTGGGAGTTCAGGAATATAATGCTTAAAGAGAGCTTAAAGGGGTACTCCAGCCATAAGACTTCATGGCACCCACAAACAGTATATGGGATAATATAGAATACTAAAACCACAAAAACACATTGTATGTACGTCCTTAACCTCTTAAGGACCAAGGACCTGGGACGTCCCCGCACCCTGGGCCTTAAGGACCAATGACGTCCCACGACGTCATGGCCTTTTCCGGTCCCTGCCGCTCGCCGGGCAGAGATCGGAACTGGATGCCTGCTGAAATCCTTCAGCAGGCATCCAGGGCAAACGCCGAGGGGGGCCATGTAGGCCCCCCATGTTGGCGATCGCCGCAAATCGCAAGGGAAATCGCCCTTGCGATCTGCGGCGATACCGGGCTGATCGGGTCTCTGGGACCCGATCGCCCGGTAATTTCGCATGATCCCGGCTGTCACAGACAGCCAGGACCATGCTGGAGTATAGGAGTGAGGTGGCAAGCCTGCCACCTCCTCCTATACCCTGCGATCTGTCGGTTAGTTAACCGACCAATCGCAGGAGGGGGGCGGTTACTTCCTCCCGTCCTGCCCGGCCCCTGGAAGTCCGGAGAGGACGGGAGGAAGACCGGAGGAAGCGGCGGGGGACGGGGGAATGCGGGGGACCGGCCCTGGTACTTACCTCGTCCCTGAAGACCCGGATCCTGGCGATGAAGATGGCGGCGGCGGCGACAGGTGAGTAGATCTTCAGCCGCGGTCGGGCCCTTTACAGCAATGCACGTCGCCATAAAGCGACATGCATTGCTGTATTGGGACCCTGTATACTACAACTCCCAGCATGCCCAGACAGCCCTTGGCGTCTGGGCATGCTGGGAGTTGTAGTTTTGCAACATCTGGAGGTCCACAGTTTGGAGACCACTGTGCCCTTCCAGATGTTGCAAAACTACACATCCTCAGCATGCCCTTACTGTCCAGGCATGCTGGGAGGTTGTAGTTCTGTAACATCTGGCCCTTCAGATGTTGCAGAACTACAACTCCCAGCATGCCTGGACAGTTTGGGCATACTGGGAGTTGTAGTTTTGCAACATCTGGAAGGGCACAGATTGGGAACCACTGTATTAGTGGTCTGCAAACTGTTGTCCTCCAGATGTTGCAAAACTACAACTCCAAGCATGCTGGGAGTTGTAGTTCGGCAACATCTGGCTCTAAAGATGTTGCCGAACTACTACTTCCAGCATGCCTGAGAATGCTGGGAGTTGTAGTTTTGCAACAACAGGAGGCACACTGGTTGGGAAACATTGTCTGTTTCCTAACTCAGTGTTTCCCAACCTGTGTGCCTCCAGCTGTTGCAAAACTATAACTACCAGCATGCACTGAGACTGTGCATGCTGGGAGTTGTAGTTTTGCAACAGCTGGAGGTTCCCCCCCTGTGAATGTACAGGGTACATTCACATGGGCAGGGGGCTTGCAGTGAGTATCAGGCTGCAAGTTTGCAATGCAGCAAATTTTGCGTGGCAGCTCAAACTCGCAGCGGGAAACTCGCTGTAATCCCCCGCCCGTGTGACTGTACCCTAAAAACACTACACTACACTACCACAAAATAAAATAAAAAGTAAAAAACACTACATATACACATTCCCCTACACAGCCCCCCTCCCCTCCCCAATAAAAATGAAAAACGTCTGGTACGCCACTGTTTTCAAAATGGAGCCTCCAGCTGTTGCAAAACAACAACTCCCAGTATTGCCGGACAGCCGTTGACTGTCCAGGCATGCTGGGAGTTTTGCAACAGCTGGAGGCACCCTGTTTGGGAATCACTGGCGTAGAATACCCCTATGCAAATCCCTAATTCAGGCCTCAAATGCACATGGCGTTCTCAATTTGGAGCTCTGTCGTATTTCAAGGCAACAGTTTAGGGACACATATGGGGTATCTCCGTACTCGGGAGAAATAGCCTAAAAAATTTTGGGGGGGCTTTTTCTCCTTTGACCCCTTATGAAAAGGTGAAGTTGGGGTCTACACCAGCATGTTAGTGTAAAAAAATAAAATTTTTACACTAACATGCTGGTGTTGCCCCATACTTTTCATTTTGACAAGAGGTAAAAGGGAAAAAAGCCCCCCAAAATTTGTAATGCAATTTCTCCCGACTACAGAGATACCCCATATGTGTGCGCAAAGTGCTCTGGGGGCGCACAACAAGGCCCAGAAGGGAGAGTGCGCCATGTACATTTGAGGTGATTTGCACAGGGGTGGCTGATTGTTACAGTGGTTTTGACAAACGCAAAAAAAACAAAACCCCACATGTGACCCCATTTCGGAAACTACACCTCTCACGGAATGTAATGAGGGATGCAGTGAGAATTTACACCCCACTGGTGTCTGACAGATCTTTGGAACAGTGGGCTGTGCAAATAAAAATTTTTGTACAGCCCACTGTTCCAAAGATCTGACAGACACCAGTGGGGGGTAAATGCTCACTGTACCCCTTGTTACGTTCCTCAAGGGGTCTAGTTTCCAAAATGGTATGCCATGTGGGGGTTATTTTGCTGTCCTGGCACCATAGGGGCTTCCTAAATGTGACATGCCCCCGAGCAAAATTTGCTCTCAAAAAGCCAAATATGACTCCTTCTCTTCTGAGCATTGTAGTTCGCCCATAGTGCACTTCAGGTCAACTTATGGGGTACCTCCATACTCAGAAGAGATGGGGTTACAAATTTTTTTTTGGGGGGGGGGTATTTTCTGCTATTAACCCTTGCATAAATGTGAAATTTGGGTATTTCTAATATGAAGACCCTTCAAATCCACTTCAAACCTGAACTGGTCCCTGAAAAATTGTGATTTTGGAAATTTTGTGAAAAATTGGAAAATTGCTGGTGAACTTTGAAGCCCTCTGGTGTCTTTCAAAAGTAAAAACACGTACATTTTATGATGCCAACATAAAGTGGACATATTGTGTATGTGAATAAAAAAAAATGATTTGGAATATCCATTTTCCTTACAAGCAGAGAGCTTCAAAGTTAGAAAAATGCAAAATTTTCAATTTTTTCATTAAATGTTGGAATTTTTCACTAAGAAACGATGCAAGTATCGACAAAATTTTACCAATAACATAAAGTAGAATATGTCACGAAAAAACAATCTCGGAATCAGAATGATAGGTAAAAGCATTCCAGAGTTATTAATGTTTAAAGTGACAGTGGTCAGATGTTCAAAAAACGCTCTGGTCCTAAGGTGTAAAATGGCCTGGTCCTTAAGGGGTTAAAAGGGGTACTCCCCTGGAAAACATTTTTATTTTTATTTATTTTTTAATCAACTAGTGCCAGAAAGTTAAAACAGATTTGCAAAATACTTCTATTTAAAAATTCCAATCCTTCCAGTACTTATGAGCTGCTGTATGCTCCAGAAGAAGTTCTTTTCTTCTTTAATTATTTTCTGTCTGACCACAGTGCTCTCTGCTGACACCTCTGTCCATTTAAGGAACTGTCCGGAGCAGGAGAGGTTTGCTATGGGGATGTTAGGATTCGACAGGCTGGAGGTGGATCCTCTGTGTCAGCGAGGGATTGGCGTGGACCGTACCGGTGGACCGGTTCTAAGTTGCTACTGGTTTTCACCAGAGCCCGCCGCAAAGAGGGATGGTCTTGCTGCGGCGGTAGCAACCAGGTCGTATCCACCGGCAACGGCTCAACCTCGCTGACTGCTGAGAGTGGCGTGGAACAGGAGGACTAGACAGAGGCAAGGTCAGATGTAGCAGAAGGTCAAGGCAGGTGGCAAGGTTCGTAGTCAAGGGTAACGGCAGAAGGTCTGGTAACAGTGGTAAGGCAATCACAGAAACGCTTTCACTAGGCACAAGGCAACAAGATCCGGCAATGCAGGGAAGGGGAAGTGAGGTAATATAGGCCTGGAGCAGGTGAGCTAATTACACTGATTGGGCCAGGCACCAATTAGCGGTGCACTGGCCCTTTAAATCTTAGAGAGCTGGTGCGCGCGCACACTAGAGAGCGGAGCCGCGCGCGCCAGGAGGTGACAGCCGGGGACCGGGACAGGTAAGTAGATTGGGATGCGATCCGCGAGCGGGCGCGTCCCGCTATGCTGATCGCATCCCCGCCGTCAGTGTCAGTGCAGCGCTCCCCGTCAGCGGCTCTGACCGGGGTGCTGCAGAGAGAAGAGCGCCGCGAGCGCTCCGGGGAGGAGCAGGGACCCGGAGCGCTCGGCGTAACAGGGGATTTGCGCCTACTCTGGACAGTTCCTAAAATGGATAGAGGTGTCAGCAAAGGGCATCATGGTCAGACAGAAAGGAAATTCAAAAAGAAAAGAACTTCTTTTGGAACATACAGCAGCTAAGTTCTGGAAGGGTTAGGATTTTTTAATAGAAGCAATTTACAAATCAGTTTTACTTTCTGGCAACAGTTGATTAAAAAAAAAGTTTTCCAGTGGAGTAACCCTTTAAGTGCATATATATATATATATATATATATATATATATATATATATATACACACAGTTGTGGTCACTATTTTGTAAAAGTTCAGTTGCTTTTTATTTCTCTCTTTAAAGAGGACCTGTGCTCTATCCTGACATTGTGATTTTTATGTCATAGGATCCCAGTATACAGGCTGTCATACAATGACAAGGGCTTTGGACTCCTAAAGGTTTAATTTTTGTCAGGGGCATGTCTGTGATGAACACACTCCCGTCTGTAGCATGCTTCAGGAATCTCACCAGCTCACACAGATAGCTAAACCCAGAGGTTGGTTCATAGTAGGGATCGACAGATATCGATTTGTTAGGGCCTATACCGATAATCTGTGACCTTTCAGGCCGATAGCTTATACTGATATTCCGGTATAAGTCAGGGATGTGGAAATCCTATAGCCCGACGCCCGGGACAAGTAGTTTTGGGCGCCGGGCAGGTGAATTGTTTACAGATTTAGCCCTGTATCGGGCAGGGAGAGACAGACTTCCCCCTTATTTTTCTTTAATGTCGGTGTGAGGCGCAGGAGCCGATGGAAGTCTACACCTCACACCAGCTCTGAGTGAATGGAGGGGGCGGCGGCCTCCAGCTGACTGCAGAGCCCCCTTATCTCCCCTCCCGGAGGATTGAGGACGCAGCTCAGAAGACACAGCAGGGGGAGAGAAAGGACGTAGACAGCTCCGTGCACAGCTCCATCCCCCGCACACAGCTCTATCCCTCCCCTGCTCTGTCTAGACAGGACCTAATCCACCACGGGGAGGTTGCTTGTTTGCACGGGGAAAACACAGAGCAGGGGGGGGGGAGAGGGGGAGGACGGAAATCTCACCTCACACCGGCGGTGACTACAGCTCTGATGTCCACTCATGGCCGGATCAGGTGAGGAGACAGAGAATACAGGCGGCGGCAGGAAGGGTGGTTGTATATGTATGGTGTGAGTGTATGTGTGATGTGTGTATGTAATGTATGATGGGGGGGCAGCGGCAGGTGTATGTATGATGTGTGCATATGTATGGTGTATGTCAGTGTTTCCCAACCAGGGTGCCTCCAGCTGTTGCAAAACTACAACTCCCAGCATGCTCTGGGCATGCTGGGAGTTGTAGTTTTGCAACAGCTGGAGGCACCCTGGTTGGGAAACACTGGTGGATATGTATGGTGTGAGTGTATGTGTGTATGATGTCTATGTGTGATGTGTATGTAATGTATGATGTGAGTATAATGTCTAAGTGTGATGTGTATGTAATGTATGATGTGTGTATAATGTCTAAGTGTGATGTGTGTGTATGTGATGTATGATGTGGGGTGGGCAGCGGCAGGTGTATGTATGATGTGTGCATATGTATGGTGTATATGTATGGTGTGAGTGTATGTGTATGTAATGTATGATGTGGGGGGGCAGTGGCGGGGGTGTGTGTGTATGTATGATATGGGGGCAGTGGCTGGTGCATGTATGATGTGTATGCATGAATGTTTGTATAGGAGCAGACTGGCATTAGGGCAGTTGTGCCATCTAATTTTATTTATTTTTAGTGGCACCCGCACTAAATTACACCCCCAGAATCCCGCCCCCTTCATACTCACCCGCCAACCAAGAGCCCCACGGATGCACACAAACACGCCCGAACCAAAACTACAACTCCCAGCATGTTGGACCATAACCTAAACTGTAGAACTATACAGTGCAACATGCTGGGAGTTGTAGTTTTGGTTCGGGTCAGCTGCAGAGCTATAGGCTGTATCAGGGCATGCTGGGTGTTGTAGTTACTAACTGTAATTCCCAGTATTCCTTGACATAGACTATGGTTCTGCAGCTGACACAAACCAAAACTACAACTCCCAGCATGTTACACAATAACCTTAACTGTAATACTATACAGTGCAACATGCTACAACACCCACACAACCATAGGCTGTATCAGGGCATGCTGGGAGTTGTAGTTATCTACTAACTAAATGCAACTTCCAGCATTTTCTGACACAAAATGCACCATATAAACTGGAGAAGCAGAACACCCCCCCCCCCCCCCCCCAGTAACACATAAGTCCCTATTGAGACTGAAAAATAGTGATTAAAAGATTTTAAAAAGTGCGTATACATGTGAATAAGCCCCTTTCCTAATAAAAGTTTCCAATTTTCTTTAAATAAAAATAATGTACAAAAATAAACATAAGTGGTATCGCTGCATGTGAAGATGTCCAGACTATTAAAATATGATGTTAATTAAACCGTACGGGGAACGGTGTAAATGTAAATAATAGTCCAGAATTGCTCATTTTTGGTCACTTCATATTAGAATTTTTTTTTAAGGTGATCAAAAAGTTACATCTATACTTATCTGGGCTCGGGTGTAAGAGGATCTACAGCTCTCCGGCCGCTAATATCCTGGCATGCTGCGATCGCCTATTAAACCATTAGATCACCGCTGTCAGCAGTGTCTAAAGGAATCTTATATCCATCCCTGGTGGTCTAGTGGGGGGGGGGGATCAGACTATTTTGGTTGAAATTATTTTATCTACCCAGGACAAGTGGATTTTCTTGAGGGACAAGTAGATTGTGTTCCGCTTTAGTCCCTTGGACAAGTAGTTTTTTTTTTAATTTCCACACCCCTGTAAGTTATCGGCTATTTACCCCCCATCACCCACCCGGCCCTGCAGAAGCCACTGCAGATCAATGATTTAAACCGGGCGCTTTAAATCAATGAACTGCAGCGGCTTTTGCGGGGCCAGAGACCGCCGCCGCCCGCTTCTCTCCCCCCTGCCTGTCCTGGGGTCCTCCCTAGTCCAACCACCACCGCCGCTGCCCCTTTGCCTCCCCCATCCCCAGTTTTATAATTAACTGTTCCTGGGGTCCGCGCTACTTCTGGCTCCGGCGGCGTCCTGAGCTGTCAATGTGTGCACTGACGGTGACGTCATGTTGAGGACGTCATTCGTCATTGCGCTGCGCAGCGCAGGACGCCGCAGGAGCCAGAAGTAGCGCGGACCCCGGGAACAGGTAATTATAAAACCAGGGATGGAGGAGGCAATGGGGCAGCGGCGGCGGTGGTCTCTGGCCGGGGAGGCGGGGCATTATCGGCATGGTAATTGCCGATAATGTCCAAAATCGATAATATCGGCCAAACCGATAATCGGTTGATCCCTAGTTCATAGCAGACATGACAATAAGCAAAGCATAGCAGCAGTGATAGGAAGTAAAGTACAGTACAGGCCCCTTATGTAATTAATAGTACTCATGCATGGCAACTTGTCTGGCATTGTACAGTAGACTCAGTGAACTTTGCTGATTATGCTTCGAGTTCTTTGAATGGTGTACTTCATTTTCCATATTTAGAACCATCTTCTGTAGGGTTCTATAATTAGTTTCCCTACATCCTAAAAGGTTGTACGTGAGTAGCAAATTTTATAAGATCTTGGCCTGTTGAAGCCGAGGTGCCAAGATCTTTAGAGATAGTTTCTAACCTCAAGACCAGTTGTCTCCAAAGGTGGACCTTCAGCTGGTACAAAACTAGTTTTTCAAATGCTAGAAGTCCACAGTTTGGAGACCAATGTTCTAGACTGTTTGAGCTTGGTGATAATAGCTTGGTACAAGCATCATAGCCACCGTTCATAGGCTAATAAAAGTCACATGAGCAGAGACAAGGGGTCAACATGGTCGTCACACAAGGGCCATTATTCCCGTCATGACATTGTTTTCATTTTAGTATCCTTTTTTCTTTGCACATCTCTATCTTGTTTTGTTTTTTCTTTGTATACTGCATTGTGCTTTGCTGTATTAAAACATGAGTTTAAATATATCCAAACATTTTCCATTTTTCCATGAACTTTTTATTTCAGGTGATTTTATACATGGTGAAGTCAACAGTATTAGCACCACTGAATATTTAGAACAACTGTATTTTGTAGTTAAAGGTTCTATTCATATGTCCACACTTTAAATTTTATTTTTAATGCTGTTTATTAAAAAACAAATACACTGTATAAAAAAATGTCCCAGCAAGTTTATCAGAGTCAAAAAATGTCCCGTCCACGTGGTAGTGTAGAGGTCACTTAATACTATTTATGAAGTAATCTTACAAGTAGATATGGTAAGTTATAATCATAGGGCAAAGTTTATAGCTACTTTGTTGTGTACACCTGATAAACAGTGCCTTGATGACATATTGCTAATACGATTGGCAATACTCTTCGGCTGTTTATTTCCTTTAGTGCTGGTTGTACAGTTACTTTATCAGCAAACAGCAGTGATCTGTCTGGAGTCTACAACATGTCTTATCATGGGTTCAGATTGTAGCTCTGTGATTCCTCCAATAAATTTCTTCTATCTTTTCATGTGACAACACTGAAGAAGTGACACTCTACTACAATGTAAGTGTTCCGTTATGCGCTCCGGCCGCACACGCTGGCTGTGAGCGCATGGTCCCGTTACCTGCTGCTGCCAGCAGGGCTGGGATTCACATGGCGGGACGCGCCCGCATTTGAATTCCAGTCTGTCACTCACCAGGTGCTTCTCCTGCCTCTGCCTCTCTGATCTGGCACGTGTGTCCCCATCCCTTAGGGCACGCGTGCCCCGGAGCTTTAAAATTTAAAGGGCCAGTGCACCCATTAGTGTAGTACACCTGTGGCACCTTAGACTCTGCTCCTTGGTACAGTCCGAGTCATCTGCCACACAGGTCCAGCTGATCCACATCCACTGGTGTTCATGTCTCATGAAACATATGTGTTATAGTAAGATCTGGCCATGGATCCCGCTGAGGTACCCCTGCCTGAATTTGCAGATCTTCCCTCCGTTGTGGTACGTCAGTCACAGCAATTGGCGTGGCAGGCGCAGCAACTTACCCAACTGTCTGCTATGATACAACAGCTTTTGCCCTTGCAACAGCACCCGCAACCTGTCCCACTCCCTTCTCCAGCTCCTGCAGTGTCTTCTGGTTCCCAGCTATTTCTACCATTACCCTCTAAATATGACGGTGATTCTAAGTTATGCAGAGGCTTCGTTACACAGTGCTCCATGCATTTGGAGCTCATGTCTGAACTGTTTACGACGGAACATGCTAAGGTGGCCTTTGTTATTATCCTACTGTGCAGAAAAGCCCTGGCCTGGGCTACATCCCTTTGGGACCGCGGTGATCTAGTAGCTTCCAACTTGACAGCTTTTCTGGCAGAATTTCGCCATGTCTTTGAGGAACCCGCACGTGCCTCTTCTGCTGAGATGGCTTTGCTGAACCTATGTCAAGGGAATTCTTCCTTTGGTGACTACGCGGTTCAATTCCGCACTCTAGCCTCAGAACTACCATGGAATGATGAGGCCTTGTGTGTCACATTAAAAAAAGCCAGGATTAAAGATGCACGTGATCCTCCTTCTTCTCTGACTGAACTTATCCACCTGACCACATGTATTGATGTGCTGAAAAGCAGGAAGAACTGCGCTTAGAGAGGGAACCTGCTCAAACACGGAGATATCCTCGCCTGGCACCCATGTTTCAACGTCCACCTCTACAGTTTCCTGCGCCTCTTGCCGAAGAGGCTATGCAAGTGGATCATTCCAGTCTTACGCAAGAGGAGAGGTCACGACGACACAGTGAGAATTTGTGTTTGTATTGTGCTAGCCTGGAACACTTCCTCAGAGACTGTTCTGTTCATCCACAGTATCGGGGAAAACGCTCGCATCTAGGGCATGTAGGAGAGGCGTCCCTAGGTGTGAATACCACCTCTGCTCGCTTGACCATTTCTGTACAAGTCTTCGCTTCTGCCAAGTATTTTTGGATTCTGGATCTGCCGGTGACTTTATTGATGCTTTTTTCGTCCACAAATATCTTCCTGTTACTCGGCTATCCAAGCCTTTGTTCATCTCCTCTGTTAATGGACAAAATTTGGACTGTAAGGTGCTATTCCGTACTGAGCCTCTCGTCAGGCAAGTGGGAGTCTTGCATAAAGAAAAGATTTTATTCTTTGTACTGCCTCACTGTACTTCTGAGCTTCTTCTTGGCCTTCCTTGGCTCCGACTTCACTCTCCGCAACAAGATTGGAGAACTGGAGAAATTATTCGCTGGGGACAGTTCTGTCAAAATCTTTGCCTCAGTCCAGTCCAGCCTAAAGTTGTTTCTCATCCTCCTCCTTTGCCTGGTCTTCCTCCACCTTACAAAGATTTATCTGACATTTTCTGCAAGAAACAGGCTGAGTCTCTTCCTCAACATCGTCCTTACGACTGCCCTATAGACCACTCCTCCTCGAAGAAGGATCTACCCTTTATCGGTTCCTGAGACCAAAGCCATGGCTGAGTATATCCAGGAGAATCTCCAAAAGGGATTTATCCGTAAGTCCTCTTCTCCTGCTGGAGCTGGTTTTTTCTTTGTTGGGAAGAAGGATGGCTCACTCCGTCCATGCATTGACTAAAGGGGACTTAACAAAATCACGGTCAAGAACCGTTACACACTACCTCTTATCTCAGAAGTTTTTGACAGTCTACGTGGTACCAAGGTCTTCTCCAAGTTGGACTTACGTGGAGCGTATAACTTCATTCATATCCGCAAAGGAGATGAATGGAAAACGGCATTTTGAGTATCTCGTAATGCCATTTGGTCTCTGCAATGCTCCAGACATTTTTCAAGAGTTCATCAATGATATCTTCCGTGATCTTCTTTATACCTGTGTTGTCGTATACCTAGATGACATCCTGATCTTCTCTTCCAACATAGAGGAGAATCATACTCCTGTTCGTCTGGTTCTTCAGCGACTATGGAAGAATCATCTCTATGCTAAACTGGAGAAATGGCTGTTTGAGAAGTCTAGTCTTCCGTTTCTTGGCTACATTGTCTCTCATTGGGGCCTGCAGATGGATCCAGAAAAATTGTCTTCAGGCCTACATGCTAATCAATGGTTTCTGGGATTCGCTAACTATTATCATCAATTTATCCCACATTTTTGTCCTTGTTTGCTCCAATTGTGGCTCTCACTAAGAAGGCATCTGATCCTAAGTATTGGCCTCAAGAGGCTGAAGAGGCCTTCTCCCGTTTAAAGTCTGCATTTGCCTCTGCTCCCGTACTTACAAGACCTGATCCAGAGAGGCCCTTTGCTTTGGAAGTTGATGCTTTATCTATTGGAGCGGGTGCCGTTCTTACTCAGAAAAATGCCAAGGGCAAGAATGTAACTTGTGGGTTCTTCTCCAAGACATTCTCTCCTGCTGAGAGGAATTACTCCATTGGAGATCGTGAACTCCTCGCTATCACGCTAGTTTTGGAGGAATGGCGACATTTATTGGAAGGTTCTTCTCATCTGGTCAGCACCTACTCCGACCATAAGAAATCTTCTATACCTTCAGTCCGTTCAGCATTTGAACCCCCGCCAGGAAATGTGGTCACTGTTCTTTTCTAGGTTCAACTTCTTCATCTTCTTCCATCAAGCAGGCAAGAACATCAGAGTAGATGCTCTCTCCAGGTCCTCTGACGTCATTGGTTTGGACTCCACGCCTAGGCATATAATTCCTCCTGACCGATTGATTCCTGCCACTCCTGCCGAAATTCAGCAAGTTCCTCTGGGAAAATCCTTTGTGCCCGCCAGATTGAGACGCAAGGTACTGAAATGGGGTCATTCTTCCTTGACAGCAGGTCATCCTGGAATACACAAGACTCTACTTCTAATCTCCCGGCACTGCTGGTGGCCCCATCTTGAACGTGATGTTTCTGATTTTGTTCGTTCCTGTGAAACTTGTGCCCATGACAAAACCCCTCGACAGAAACCTGCAGAACTCTTACAGTTTTTACCCATTCCGGAGACTCCCTGGTCCCATATTGCCATGGATTTCATCACAGATTTGCCACCATCTCATAATAACACTATCATTTGGGTCGTTGTAGATCGGTTTTCCAAGATGGCTCATTTAATTCCTCTACCAGGTCTTCCTTCTGCTCCACAGCTGGCAAAGTACTTCTTGCTGCATGTCTTTCGTTTACATGGTCTTCCTCTGCATATCGTTTTGGATCGTGGTGTGCAGTTTGTCTCTAAGTTCTGGCGAGCCCTTTGTAACCATCTGGACATCAAACTGGACTTCTCGGCCTACAACCTTCAGTCCAACAGTCAGGTGGAGAGGGTTAATCAAATCTTTGAGACTTATCTTCGGCATTTTGTTTCAGCTCGCCAAGACGATTGGGTCGACCTTCTCCCCTAGGCTGAATTCTATTGTAATCATAAGCATTCCGAGTCCACGAGGTCGTCTCCCTTTTTTGTTGTCTATGGACTCCATCTCCGTTCTCCTCTTCCTCTCCCAGTTTCCTCCAGTGTGCCTGCTGTTGATGAGCTGGTCCGTGACTTCTCCACCATCTGACAACAGACCCGACAGTCGTTATCCCAGGCTTCTTCATGCATGAAGGTGCAAGCTGATAAAAGTAGAAGACCTCATCCGTCCTTCTCTCTTGGTGAAATGGTGTGGCTTTCATCCAAGTACATCCGCTTTAAGATACCCTGTAACAAGCTTGGTCCTCGTTACCTTGGTCCTTTACAGATTCTACAAAAAATTAATCCTGTCTCCTAAAAACTCTGTCTACCTGCTATGTTAAGAATTCTCAATTCCTTCCAGGTCTCTCTCCTAAAGCCTCTTGTCATAAACCGGTTTTCTCAAAAGAATCTTGTCCCCACACCTGTCTCTTGCTCTTCTGACGTCTACAAAGTTAAACAGATTCTTGCCCCTAAAACCGGTAAACAATTTTTTGCGGTCGACTGGGAGGGTTACGACCCTGAGGAGAGATCTTGGGAGCCTGAGGAGAATATCTTGGACTGTGACCTTCTCAGGAGTTTTTAGAGTTGAAAAAGGGGGGGGAAGACCAAAGGGGGGGGGGGACTGTTACATAATGCGCTCCGGCCACACACGCGTGCTGTGAGCGCATGGTCCCATCCCCTGCTGCTGGCAGGGCTGGGATTCGCATTGCGGGATGCACCCGCATGCGAATCCCAGTCAGTCACTCACCAGGTGCTTTTCCTGCCCCCGCCTCTGCCTTTCTGCTACGGGGCCTGTGTCATCGTCCCCTAGGGCGCGCGCCAGAGCTTTAAGATTTAAAGGGCCAGTGCGCCCATTAGTGTAGTACACCTGTGACTCACTGATAAATCCCTCCTCCTCCCACACTTCCCTGCCAGATCTTTGTTGCCTTGTGCCTGAGAGAAAGCATACCTGAGAGTTGCCTTGCCGTGTATCTGATCCTTTGTTCTGTGACCTGACCTTGCTCCTCTGCCGCTTGCCTACTGACCTCCTGCTACATCCTGACTACACCTGCCACCTGCCCTGACCTTCTGTTATCCCGACTATGAGCTGCCTTATCCCTCCTGTGCCTCGCATCTCCTGAGCCACCTGTGGGGTTTAGCTGTGCCAGGGGTAGCGACCTGGGTGCCACCTGCCGCAGCAAGTCCATGCCGCTTTGCGGCGGGCTCTGGTGAAAACCAGCAGCACCTTAGACTTCGCACCCTGGTATGGTCAGAGTCATCTGCCACACAGGTCCAGCAGATCCACATCCACTGGTGTTCCTGTCTTCTGAAACATGAGTGTTACAGTAAGGTAGTGCGTGCATGGTCCCTCCCATATACTTGCATTGAGGGGGTGGGGCGTGACGTCATGAGGGGACGGGGCTATGACGTCAAGAGCTCCCAGCGCTGGCTCTAGCGTTCGGAACAGTTTGTTCCAAACGCTGAGCAATGGAGTACCCCTTTAATGTTGTGTCCCCACAAAATAACTTAAATGGGCACTGTCAGATACAAAAACATAATAGTCCTGCTGTGTCCATGCATCATCACCTATGTCATGGACACACTTCCTTGATTGACAGCTGTGAGCACAGGGCTAACAGCTGGAGGAAAAATCCTCCCACTGTCAGCTTGAGTCCCGCTACTGTCAGTGAGGACAAGCTGGGAGTTGTAGTTTTGCTAATGCTAGGGGAGATGTGCAGACAGCATACTGAGGGAGGGGGCGGATACCTGCACAGTGAGGCCACGCCTCCTCCCTTTGAGAGGAATTCAGACTAGTGAGCTAAATTAAAAGTGTAATAAAAAAAATAAACAAAGGTGCTAGACACAAAAACTAGATGTAAATGGTCAGGATTAGGTAATGAGTGATATATAAAAATAAAAATGTTTTGTTGAAACTGAGGGGTACGCTTTAAACAGCCATTAATGTCTAAACCTTGGCAACAAAAGTGAGCACATCATTAAGTGAAAATGTCCTAATTGGACCCAATTAGTAATTTCCCCTCCCTGGTCTTGTGATTCATTAGTGTTACAAGGTCTCAGGCCTAGGTTATAAGAAGATTGCAAGGACCCTAAAACTTAGCTGCAGCATGGTGGGCACGACCATACAGCAGTTTCACATGACAGGTTCCACTCAGATCATGCCTTGCCATGGTCAACCAAAAAAGTTGAGAGCATGTGTTTAACATCATATACAGAGGTTGTTTTTGGGAAATAGACACACGACTGCTGCCAGCATTGGCGCAGAGGTTGAAGGGTCGGGGGTCAGCCTGTCTATGCTCAGACTATATGCCGCACACTGCAATAAATTGGTGTGCATGGCTTTTGTCCCAGAAGGAAACCTCTTTGATAGATGATGCAGAACGTCCGCGAACAGTTTGCTGAAGAAAAGCAGACTAAGCACATGAATGACTGGAACCATGTCCTGTAGTCCCATGAGACCAAAGGACATGGTTCCAGTAATTCATGGTTTAGATGGTGTCAAGTATGTGCGGCTGCAACCAGATGAAGAGGACAAAGATAAGTGTGCATTGCCTACAGTCCAGCATGGTGGTGGGAGTGTCATGTCTGGAGCTGGATGAGGGCTGCTGGCACCGGAGAGATACAGTTCATTGAGGAAACCCATGAATGGCAGCACGTACTGTGACATACGGAGGCATAGCATGATCCCCCCCTTTGAAGCTGAGGCTGAGACTCTGTATACTTAACTATATAAAGTACAAAGCCCACTACAAGCACACCAATGAATTGGAAATGGCTCTTTATGCACTAACTATAAAACCATAACATAAGAAAAATATTTTTGTTCCTATGATATATTAAAAGAAAATAAAGCAAAAAGCTGAATAAAATTTTCCCCTGAAATCAAGTCTATAGCGTGCCTGGACAAAATGTCTCATATATCAACATTCAGTCTCATAAATGACATTTTTTACATTATGTGACTAATAGCTCAATGGAATCTAAACTATTTGGTATATATACTTAGAGAGATAGACACACACATACACTCACTGGCCACTTTATTAGGTACACCTTCAATTGCTTGTTAACATAAACAATCACAATTAACCAATCACATAGCAGCAACTTAGTGGAACCTGACGATTCCATCATGTCCATATGGACCAAAATCTCGGAGGAATGTTTCCACCACCATGTACAAAGTATGCCACAAAGAATGAAGGCAAAAGGGAGTCCAACCCGATACTAGCAAAGTGTACCTAATAAAGTGGCCAGTTAGGATATATATATATATATATATATATATATATATATATATATATATATATATACATACATACACACACACACACACACACACACACACACAAACACAGAATACATATATTCGAGTCTATTATACATGTTGGCCCTCATTTACTAAGAGTGTCGGGTTTATCTCTGAGTGTTTCTTCATTTACTCCGTGTATTTTTCTCCCTGATTTACTAATGTGTCGCACGGGGAAAAAAAATTGTGTTGCAGGGTAATTTGTATATATGCCCCCCACACAGCGCAATCACATGCACCCAGCAGCGCATGTGTATATATATATATATATATAGATATAGATATACCCCCCACACAGCTCTATCATATGCCCCCCGCAGCGCATGTGTACATATATAAATATCCTCCCCGCATAGCTCTATTATATACCCCCCACAGCGCATGTGTACATATATATATATCCTCCGCATAGCGCTATTATATACCCCCGCAGCGCATGTAGATATATATTATATATGCCCCGCACAGCGCATCTATATACATATGCCTCTGAAGCGCTATTAATGACTAATGCAGTGGTCTTCAACTTGCGGACCTCCAGATGTTTCAAAACTACAACTCCCAGCATGCCCGGACAGTCGTTGGCATTCTGGGAGTTGTAGTTTTGCAACATCTGGAGGTCCGCAGGTTGGAGACCACTGCGCTTCAGAGGCGTATGTATATAGAAGCGAAGTGGGGACCAGATATATAGCGTTATCTGGTCCCCACTTTGCTACAATACATAATCCTCAGCAAACACCACAGCTGCCCCATCGCCTCCCCCATCCCAGTGTTATAATTACCTGTTGCCGGGGCCTGTGGTTCGTGATCATTCTGGCTTAGGCGCTGTTGCTGTGTGCTGTCACTGTGCGCACTGACGAGTGACGTCCCCAACGCACGTTGTGAAGTCACCGTCAGTGCGCACAGACACTAATAGAGGTGAAAAACAAAAGAACAGGATGCGCTCCGTGGTGTATTACCCTCAGTATATGGTAACACTCAATGTGGATTGCGCTTTACCATGAGCGGTTGTACTCCAATCAAAGTACAACCATGGAGTAACATGTGAAGGAAGGCAAAGTCTCTGCAGCCACTCCACGCTAGGTAAACAGTATCAAACAGCGGACATACCTCCGGGAACAGAGCGGGATGAACAGGGGCTGAGACAGGGTGAGTAACTAATAAAATTTATTTCCCACAATGCAACGTGTTTCACGGGCTGGGCAGCTTCCTCAGGCATCTTTTTAATAGAGGATTAGATAAAACGATTTTTTTTTTAAGACACCCCCTAGCCCCCCCTAAATCAGACACTTATCACCTATCCTTTAGATAGGGCATGTATTCCTGCACCAGGGTACTCCTTTAATATTTATAGTGTTGTGGGGATCCAGAGTGGTTAAGTGATTGGTACCAAATATCTCTAGTGGCCTAGGGTGGAGATGGGATTAACACTGATATCCACACTCCATAATAGCTATTGGTTAGAAAATCCTGTGTCTACAACTGACCATAGAGGGATTTATACAACTCTTTCTTAGGAGTTCCAGAGAATTGCATGCGTCCCTTAGGTGTCCCCCTGCTATTATGATGTATCCTTAAAGCTGTTTTTTGCCCTGCACAACATATACCACAATGCATATGTTTTGCCCACAGGGGCTCTCTCAGGTCAAAACACTGTTGACCTATCAGATCTGTATGGGACCAATGTATGGGACCCCTGCTGTTCAGCTGTATGGTATTTGCACAGGTGAGTGCAGTGGCCTTTGTATGGTGAACGCTGATTCATTCACCTGCACACCATACATTTGCTAAAGACTCAGGATAATATGCAGCCATATTCCATCCATGTATTTTAGTCTTAATAAAGCATTTAGATACATGCATCATACTGTGCAATAAACAAGGCAGCAAAACAAGCCATACCTGTAAGAATCATACTGTTCGACCACAGGATAATACTCCCGGACATACGCCTCACTTTGAGTTAAGTAGGTTGTGAGGTTGGATATTATATGAACAACTGGGATCATTTTGGAAAAGGTAGTGATATTTACTCCAATGGAATCCAAAATGTTCTTTACATCTAGAAAAAAAAAAGCAATAAAAACAACAAAACAAAATCAACATTTTTGGCCAATACCTGCAATCTCAGGTGGCACAGCTTTATCAAACTACATACCCGAAATAGAGCATGCAGCTTTCCAAGAGCTGAATATCCAAAGGCTGCCCATCTATGTCCATACATTAAAGGGGTCATCTAGTGTTTATACAGTATTACATTAAAGGGGTCATCCAGTATATGTATATATATATATATATATATATATATATATATATATATATATATATATATATATATATATATATACACACACATACACACATATACATATACATAGTGGGGTGGGGAGGTGAAAAAGAAAAGAAAACTGTATACATTTACCTAGCCCGGATCCCCGCAGCTCCCATATGCCTCTGTGTGGTCTCCCATTCTTCGCTTATCTTCTCACTTCCAAAATGAGCATTTGTTGAAGGACCTTCCCACTCAGCCAATCACTGACCAAGATGGGACACTGCTGCATCAAGTGATTGGCTGAGCCAGCAGGTCCTGCAACAAGCTCTTTTCTCTGAAGCGGGAAGAAGAGAGAAGATGGGGGTACCAGACAGATGCATATGGAAGCTGCGGGGGACCAGGCTAGGTAAGTTTTTTTTTCCTATTCCCCCCAACCCCAGCACTAAGACTAACCCCTTTAAGTTACGGTATTTACTCCAAAACTCACAAATGTATCATGAATGAGGAAAACAGGGCACATGATGAATGATGAACACGATACACACTGGACGCACTGAACTGGTGTTCAATGAAGTTTGAGGGGAAAGTCAGAGTTCTCTTTATCTTTCGCATGAAAAATCTCATGAACATACTTTTTCAGCTCTGACTCCAGGTTTTAGAATTTTAGGTATTTTTCTTCTTTTGCCTGTGGGATCTAGATTCAAGCAAGAGCTGTCAGATTCTGCTAGTGATGTTCAGACTTGAAAGGGGTGTGCGGAAAGTAATAGCCCCGCTTCTGTAATGTGTCAACTTTTACCTAAATATACCTGGTAACATATAACATTGACGGATCTATGTATTATACAAGCATTTCATAACACTACAAGGATTTCATAACACTACAAGAGCCCTGTATAGTTGGAGAATAACATATAAAGCAAATGTGTTATATGGCGACTGGTACCTAATAATGCTAAAGACGTAGATGCTGCGTACATAAAGTCCCCCTCAGGGTGCAATCCTTACATTTATTATCTCCCCACATTTCAGTGAACCCTATCACTCGAAGCATTTTGGAGGCTTACATATTAGCACCAACCAGCCTGTTCTCCACCCTAAGGGCATGTACACCCTCAGATTTCTGTAGTAGATAAGCAGCTTGTACGCTCTGGATCATTCCCATTCAGTGGGGCCAATCGGCATCTAGGCTAGCTGGTGCAGAATGAGTGGATTCCATATCAACAAAGTAACATCTGTCTATCTTTTATTTTTTAACGGAGATTTCAATTTCACAGCAATAATCATGGAACTCAGATTCCACACAATCTTTAGGTGGATTCTGACCTACATGGATACACCTAAGGATGAGAGCCCAATGAGCACTGGCAGAGGTCACTCACTGAAGGAGGGGAGCGGAATTACCATTTAGGTGCATTTCATTTCTGGTCATATCAGAAATTTGGGAGAATTACTGGATAAAATTCTAACCTCTAGCTTTGCTGTATTGTGATATGTTACATAGGCCTTAAATTGAATGGGTTTAAGGGGTGATGTCTTTGGGTAACAAATGTTAAATTATCTCTGTGTGAATTTGTATAATATATTAATAACATTTACAATATTGCTTTTGGATGTAATAGGCTTGTACAGCAGGTGAAATAAGTATTAACATTCTTCTCACCAAATATTTCTAAATTATAAGTTCTCACTTTATTTCTAAAGGTGCTAATAAAATTTTCACCAGATGTTGGTAACAACCCGAGTAATCTATACATACAAAGAAAGCAAAACAAGCTCAGAAATTAAAGGGGTACTCCACCCCTAGACATGTTATCCCCTATCTAAAGGATAGAGGATAACATGTGGGACCCGGCGCGATCCCCAGGCCGGTGCTGCAGCATTCCGAACATGGAAACCTGGGGCTTCCATGTTCTTGATGTGGCACCCCACCCCTTCCATTCATGTTTAGTTAGTATACAGGCTTCCATGTTCGGAGCGCTGCAGCGCTGGCCCAAGGATCACGGGGGTCCACCCGCTGGGATCAGACGCATTAACCCCTTTAAGTTACGTGTAATGTGAATTGACACAAAGGAAAAAGTATTGAACACATGAAGAAAGGTAGGTGCAAAAAGGCATGGAAAGCCAAGACAATAGTTGAAATCTATCAGTAATTAAAAATCAATCCAGCCCCTGTCAGTGGAAATTAATATCAGCTGATTTAATCCAAACCAATGACCTACAAATAGGTCTCATTACCAAGGTGTCACACAAGACACATCTCATGATGGGTAAAAGCAAAGAGCTGTCTCAAAACCTTCACAACCTTAATTGTTGTAAAACATGACAATGGCATTTGTTACAGGTGCATTTCTAAGCTTCTGAATGTTCCAGTGAGCACTGTTGGGGGCCATAATACGGAAGTGGAAAGACAATTGTTTCACCATAAATTTGCCTTGACCAGATTTCTAACAGAGGAGTGAGAAGAATCATCAGAAGAGATGTCCAAGAGTCAAGGACACTTAGCTGGAACTGTTGTCCCAAAGAAAAAGTATTTAATGAGAAAAATGGTGACGTGTTCAATACTTTATTTACCTGCTGTATATGTTCCTGCTTGTACTGGAAGCATATTTGAAGGTTATTATTATTATACCTGTCTTCTTAGGAATCTAGACTATTACACTGATGTTTCTAAGGATTGAGGGGTCAGGTTGTTTTTCTTGTATTCTGTTTTTGGAAATTTAATTAAAAATTATCTGATTTGGACTACTTAGATGGATTCTCTTCGATACACACACGATGTGGGTTCAGCCTGCTCTTACTGTTAAGGCAGCCATACACATAAGATGAGCTGATAAGCTAAGTTGGTCACCTGAATGCTCAGGTTGGTCGAGCATTCATGTGTTTGAACATGAGGGGGAGGGGGTGCTGCTAGGCTTCTCTAGTGGCTTCTCTAATTTGTCTTCCTGAGAACAAAAGGATTTGAGATTTGAAATTCAACATGCTCTACCTTTCTCCCCCCAGACATCAGCTGTTGGGGAAGAGTCGGAAGGTCCCAATATGTGTTACATTATGGCCCAGTCCAGCCGAATTGTTGGAACAAATATAAGATGAGATTTTACCCATTAGGTTAAAGGGGTAATCCAGGTTTTAAAAGAAACATTTTACTTTGCCATAAGCTTTGAGTTACCAAGAAAACCCATCCTAGAGTAACGTCAATGCTCTACGACCAAAAACCAAAACTGGAACCCAGGTGGTAGGACATGGATCAAGTAGTTAAAGGGTAGAAAACATTCTTTTTTTTTTCTTCATATCATCTGGTTCCAGAAAGTTAAACAGATTTGTAAATTACTTCTGTAAAATCTTAATCCTTCCAGTACTTATCAGCTGCTGTATGCTTCAGAGGAAGTGGAGTTGTTCTTTTCTGTCTGACCACAGTGCTCTCTTCTGACACCTCTGTCCATGTCAGGAACTGTCCAGAATAGGAGCAAATCCTCATAGCAAACCTCTCCTGCTCTGGACAGTTCCTGACATGAACAGAGGTGTCAGCAGAGAGCACTGTGGTCAGACTTAAAATAACTATACAACTTCCTCTGTAGTATACAGCAGCTGATAAGTACTGGAAGGATTAAGATTTTTTCATAGAAGTAATTCACAAATCTGTTTAACTTTCTGCCACCAGTTGATTAAAAAAAAAAAATAATTGTTTTCCACCGGAGTACCTCTTTAACTACTTGATCCCGGTCATACCATCTGGGTTCCAGTTTTGGTGTAGTCTTAGAGCATTGATGTTACCCTAGGATGGGTTTCCTTGCTACTACGTTCTCATATAACCTACTGTATTGTGACCCAGTGTCTGTCATATCTTGAAGCAGTGACTTTTGCTGACACTAGAGGGAAGTGCAGTTCTTTGGATATCCTTCTGAGATGTGTTCCTTGCATTTTTAGAATAGATTTAGCAGTCCAGACCCTCTAAGGATCATTGTCTACTGTTCAAATTCTCTTCTAGAAATTTTAGCTTTTTTGGTTCATTGAATATCAGTCTTAAAAATGGCTTTATGTATTTTTTCCCTCTATTTTGTTTCTTCTGCTTTTGGAATTTTCTTTGACCAGGGCAGTGTTTCCCACCAGTTGGACTCTAGCTGTTGCAAAACTACAACACTCAGCATGCCCGATATAGAGGATGAGAGGACCCTACCTGTGAGGGCTTGCAATCTACAAGGAGAGGGGAGGGAAACAGTAGGTAAGGGGGCAGCAGGTCATCTGTGAGCAGGTGGGTAAGTAGCAGCGCGCAGTGCAGTGGCAGAAGGGTTATTGTAGGTCATAAGCTTGCTTGTAGAGATGTGTCTTCGGGTTGTTCTTGAAGATCTTGATGGTGGGTGAGAGCCGACTTTGTATAGGGGAAGAAGTCTTGGAGATGGTTGTGTGAGATGCAGACGAGGGGAGAGCACTGGCGGAGGCGATTTGAGATTACGTGAGGGGCGGTATTGGGAGATCAGGTCAGAGATGTAAAGAGGGGAGACATTGTGGACGCTTCATATGTTGTGGTGAACAGTTTAAGGGTATGTTCAGACGAGCGGATCCACAGTGTATTTTAAGCTGCAGATCCGCCGCCAATGGACCCCTACAGGGTAACTCAGATGTGCCTACTCGGCGTGGCAAAACACGATGCCGCAATGTGCGGGTTGCCGCGTGCATGCACAGTATACTCGCACACATTGCGGCTGCTCTCAGCCTAGCTCAGGGAGCAGGGGAAGCGGCCACGATGTGTGCGAGTACACCGCGCATGCGTGGCGACTCGCACATCACAGCAGTGTGTCTGCTCGTAGTGGCGTATTGCCGCTCTGAGCAGCCACATCTGAGTCACCCTGAGTCACCCTAGGGGTCCATCGGCGTCGGATCTGCAGTGTAAAATATGATGTGGATCCGCTCGTCTGAACGTACCCTAAACTGAATTTGTTGGGCAACAGGTAGCCAGTGAAAGGACTGCCACAGGGTAGAGTCAAAGGTGACCCCCAAGGAAATGGATTTGTGGGATTGGAGAGAGAGTGGAGCCATTGACTGTGATTAATAGATCAAACTTCAACTGTATCGAAATTGGTTGGTTTGGCTGACTTTTTTCTACTGTGTATGTCATCCTTTAGAAAAAGTACTCCTGATCTAACAGAGCGGTGTTTAATCCTGTGTTTAGATCTAAATATACAAATCTTGCAAAAAGTCTTATATAGTCAGGGTAGTTATATACACAGGCAGTAATTTTGAATAAAAAGAGCTCTGACTTCCCTTTTGGCATAAACGGAACAAATAGCCTCCTGTAAGGATACATTATACAGGAACAACTTACAGGGAATGGCTGAGAAACAAATCCAAAAACAGGTCCAAATAAGTTTTTGTTAATAATAAAAAAACAAGAGACGTCATTAGTCACCAACCAACTGTACAAGAAGAGTCAGAATAATAATAGTGTAAGAAAGCGGGAATAAGACATTTCCACAGAACATTTTCAGATCAAATTTTTTCCCTCTAACTCTCTAATCTATGGGAAACATTTTTTTTTTATGATTTTTATGCTAAAATAATTTGCCTGTGCATGTGGTACACGGCAATAGTATGATCGCTTCATGTACACCCACCATATTGATACATAGAACATAGATAACAAGTCTGTCTATTTTATTACTGAAACTAAATTATAATGGGGATCGTAATCCAAAACTGCATTCACAATTCTTTAGGCTTCAGAGCTGAAATGTTGTCTGTATTTTGAGAAGAGCGGTCTTTACCACTGTAACATGATATAGTAAACACTATCCCAATGCATTATAGGAGCTCAGTTGAGCTGTTAAAGGGGTAGTCCGATAGGGAACTGGCAGGAGTACTGTGGGAGAGGAGTAGGCAGGGTGGGAGTACTGGGCAACCCGGAAGTACAGGACTAAAAATAGATTTTTGGTGGTTTTAGAACTGGGGCAGACAGGTAAGCAATGTTTATGCTTCTGCAGTATTTTAAATTTTTATACCTGATGTCAAAGTACCCCTTTAAGGGTTTTCTGATGACACGTTTGTCTTGAATATAATGCAATGCTTTGGTATTAATTAGAGCGCTAAAATAAAGCTAACACCTCAGAGCCATATTAAAAAAGAAGTTAAGTTTGTGCATTTTATTCTCATTAAATTATCATATTTATGGATATTTTTCAACGGGTTTAGTCAGGTTTTCTTTACTATAATTGTCGCAAAATTGTCGCAACTGCGACTACGCGATTTTTCGTGCAACATTTTGACTGGAAAGCGAGAAAAGCAAGTTTTTCAAAAATTAACTAAGTAGTAATAATTTTAAAATGGACTATGGGTAGTCAGGTATTTATTAACTGCGACAGTCGCAACTGCGCAAAAAAAAGTCGCAACAGGGTTAAAAATTGACTAAATTTACTCCAGCTCAAACATGGAGCAGAAAAAGCTACTACCAAAGTAAAAAAGGAAAAATTGCTTACGTGAAAGAAAATTATCAACAGGCGGAAACCAGTTGATAAATAAGTCACACGTAAGCAAAACAAAAGTAAGGAAAAAACTACTAAAAAAAAAAAGAATACATAAGCAAACGTTGATAAATGTCCCTCATTATCATTTCTTTATCATAACGTTATCATCTTGAACCCAGCACTGAAATCTTAACCCAGTATGGCAATACAGTATGTCAAAACTAAAATGTGCAATTTACTATATAAAAAACCAGAGGAACCCTAATTCTGGAGGAGAGATAATGGAATTTACCATAAATAAAATGTCACTCACCTTCCTCTATATTTTTTGTTTGGTTTTGCACCATTTCCGGAGTATGATTGAAAGCAGCATAACCCTTTGGAAGAAGAGTGAAAAAAGCTTAATAAGAAACTGAAAAGCTAAAGGGATAGCCCCATCTTATGAAGTGAAGGCATCTCTCTAGGGTATGCCAACACTTTATGATCTCTGAGACCTTCAGTGACCCTGAGAATGAAGAGGTAAACAGTGCTAATTTAGAGCTGCCCCACCATCACTAGTTTAATAGTCCCCTATAACAACATAACGTGCCTCAATCTCAAGAAAACACTTATGAGGACCCAATAGGTTTTTTCTGTTACACAGACAACCCCTTAGTGTCAATAATCATCATGTAATGCTTTTATTCCCCTGAAGAGGCACTGCAGGTCCCTATGGGACCTAGAACACTGCAAAAAAAATGTAAAAAAAAAGTGTTAATAAAAGGTCATTTAACCCCTTCCCTAATAAAAGTTTGAATCACCCCCCTTTTCCCATAAAAAAAATAAAACAGTGTAAAAAAAATATATATATAAACATATGTGGTATCGCCGCGTGCGTAAATGTCTGAACTATAAAAATATATCACTAATTGCACGGTCAATGGCGTACGCGCAAAAAAATTGCAAACTCCAAAAAAGCGTATTTTGGTCACCTTTTATTCCATTGAAAAATGAATAAAAAGTGATCAAAAAGTCCGATCAAAACAAAAATCATATCGATAAAAACTTCAGATCACGGCGCAAAAAATGAGTCCTCATACCGCCCTGTACGTGGAAAAATAAAGTTATAGGGGTCAGAAGATGACATTTTTAAAGGTATAAATTTTCCTGCATGCGACAAAATCAAACCTATATAAGTAGGGTATCATTTTAACCGTATGGACCTACAGAATAATGATAAGGCATAATTTTTACCGAAATATGCACTGCGTAGGCACAGAAGCCCCCAAAAGTTACAAAATGGCGTTTTTTCTTCGATTTTGTCGCACAATGATTTTTTTTCCCGTTTCGCCGTGAATTTTTGGGTAAAATCTGACTAATGTCACTGCAAAGTAGAATTGGCGATGCAAAAAATAAGCCATAATATGGATTTTTAGGTGGGAAATTGAAAGGGTTATGATTTTTAAAAGGTAAGGAGGAAAAAACGAAAGTGCAAAAACGGAAAAACCCTGAGTCCTTAAGGGGTTATAGAAGATTTCCGGCAAAAAATAACTCCATTCATTTCTTTTGGAGCTACCGGAGTACTTCTTTATTAAGAAATATAAAAAGTAGTTTAGGAAAACCTTCCAAGAACAACTAGTATTATACTAGCCTAAGCATTCAGGGTCTCACCTTTTGTACCAAATTACTGAGATCCGTCTTGAGAACGTTGTTTATTTTGCCAAGATGTTGGTTTATGTCTGGCAACTATGGAAATTAATTTAAGATGGTATCAGTAACTGCATAATTCCATATTGGGTGGGTCATTTACTGGATCTTTGTCTTACCGAACTGAAGTTGGCATTGACCCTCAGTTGGGAAAGTGAGTTCTTGATCTTTTGACAGGGAATCAGTGCCACGTTGGTGAAGCATGCCGGATCACTCAATGTGGAGTTCAGCTGTATTTTGGCATCGGTTAAATTTTCGTGTAGCCGGTCCATTGCTTCTTGAAGGACTTCCACAGACACGCTGACATTCTCCAAAGCTTCTTTGGTCTCCTTGATGGCTGGGAATACAAACATGGAGATTCATATTTTATTAGAAATGTTGTAGCCTAATACAGAAAATGTCCTTTGGTTTATCGTATCTTCCAGTTCTTATTACCAAACCTGATGATCCAGATTGTACTTTAGCCATTCTTTTCCTCCACCCTCTTACCCCTGAGTTGCATAGGGATGGAAATTATTGACTATGTATAGACATTAGCTGACATTGTATTTACATCACCCCAAGTAACAACAACTCATCTGACTCGTTTAACTGGAAATTAAGTTATAAATCATTGTTGAAAAATAGCCCAAAACTAGATGTAATGGAGGACATGGTTAGTTATGTTTACTCCAAGAGATCATCCATCACCCAGTCTAAGCCAATAGAATAAGGTGACAAGAGTAGCTAGACGAGAACAGAGATACTTCTGACACTAAGGTTGTATGTGGTGCATGGACAATGGATGTAGTCGAAAATACATTTGACATAGTCGCCTGAGTTTTTAATACACACTTATGTTGGGAGTAAATGTAATGGTATGAGGCAGTTCCACAGAATGGGTGCAGGATGGGAGAAGTCCTGTAGACTGGAATAAGTGGATGTAATAAGGTTTACAGTTGTAGGTCATTGGCAAAATGAAAGAATTCTTAGGCTTTATTCCCACATAGTATGTTGGCGAATATTTTGTTATCCATCCATCCTCCTGCAGTGCACACATTTCTTTAAAATGTTATTATTAATATTATTATTTATTTTTATATGTATTTCCAATACATTGAAACAAGGTACATGACTTTAAAAGTGGTCTGCACCGAGGGCAGCTAGTTAAAGGGGTATTCCAGGCCAAAACTTTTTTTATATATCAACTGGCTCCGGAAAGTTAAACCGATTTGTAAATTACTTCTATTAAAAAATATTAATCCTTCCAATAGTTATTAGCTTCTGAAGTTGAGTTGTTTTCTGTCTAACTGTTCTCTGATGACTCACGTCCCGGGAGCTGTGCAGTTCTTATGGGGATATTCTCCCATCATGCACAGCTCCCGGGACGTGACATCATCATTGAGCAGTTAGACAGAAAACTTCAGAAGCTAATAACTATTGGAAGGATTAAGATTTTTTAATAGAAGTAATTTACAAATTTGTTTAACTTTCCGGAGCCAGTTGATATATATAAAAATATATAAAAAAAAGGTTTTGCCTGGAATACCCCCATTCCGAGGCTACTGTCAGGAGAAAATAATCTGTGAGGACATTGGAATATTCTGGTTATACCAAGTTATCCTCTATCCATGGAATAGTGGTTCGGTAACTGTCCAACCACTGGGCTCATCCATATTGATTCAGATGTTGCAGTAAAAATATGTCCCCGAATGAACTGAGTGAATCGCGTATGTGCCATCAACATTCCATTCATTCTCTATGGGGCTTCCGAGTATTATTGAGCTTAGTGCTCCGTCTATTCAAGGACACAATTGTTCTGTGTTCTCAGGATCATCAGGTGTCTCTGCAGTTGGATACCCACCTTCTTAGCTATAGGGGATAAGTTGCTGAAACAAGAAACCCCTTTTAGGCGCCCATCAATCTATACAGAAAACATGCAACACTATATATTATTTATACATTTTATACATTTATAGACTTTAGTTGTTTGTGAATTAATTGTGAGAATTGTCCTTAGCAGCAACTGGTCCAAACAAGCTTTACATGGGTTGTCTGCTGCTGGACTATTGGCACCAATTTAGTGTCAGAATCTGGGCGCACTAAAGGATGCACCCAGCCTGAACATTTCATACTAAGAAATATTATTATGTACAGTCTTTCCATATGTTTTATATATTTGGATGACCTGACAATATGTTTTATTGCTTTTAGTAAAATTTGTATCTGTTTTTAAAGGCTGAAGTTCTTCTTGAATGCTTCTATTGGTTGTAATTCTACATGATTGATGCTTGTGGCTTCAGATATAGTAACTGTAGAACATCAGTGATTTAATAACCTGATAGCTCTGTTCTGCTTTACTATGAAGATGAGAAGCGTCCATTTATTACCGGCCAGACAGCCTCATGCATCATCTTTAGTGTCCTAATGTGGAAGAAGAGAGCCGTCAATGTAATCTACTGCTGTCTCTGATGCAAAGCGCTGTATCTTCATTTCATCATAAAATACGAGCCTTAAAGTGACTGAAGTCTGAAGAAATGTCACTTCTCTAAAGATCACTTTGACTTTCCTTTACATGTTAATGGAAATGATGGAGTACACTGTTTGGCAAAGCAGTTTTCAGGTAAAACAAATGGGCAGCAAGAAAGGGAAAACTAAATACGCTCAAAAGTGGGGGTATGCTGGCATTAAAGCTCAGGGAAGCCGCGGGGAAGATATATTTCCCACAGCTTTTTGGAAATTTACAGTTAGACTATAGACTCACTTACATGCCAAGTTCTTTGTCTAGATCTCTGATGCAGGATACTGCATGCAGTCCAGTTCTGATCACTAATATAAGCAAATAATGCACCAACCCTATTGAGGCTTCGTGTATCCAATTCATAGACTCTCTACAAGTGGCAGAAGACTACATTGTAGACTACACAAAATACAAGAGGCCACAACAAATCCTGACTTTGTGTACTAGGCACAATGATGGGTGTTAATGGTCCAGAAAAAGATAAGAGGATGGAGGTGGCATTGGAGACAATCCATTGAACCTAGAGTCGTCTGTTTAGTACAGGATGGTTCATAAATAACGGATGGTTCAAATTAGATTTTGGTCTATTATTGATGAGCTGTGTTATATATACAATGATAACTGCAAAGATTAAGATGCAAAGTGGACAAGCACATGTTTGGAATAGACGTAGAGTGGCCCCTCAGAATAACATCCTTTGGTTGGTCCAGTGAACTTCAGACCAACATAGGCTGTGCTCATCTTCCCCAGGTATCAGGCAAGGATGTCTTCTTGTAGTTCAAGACTTAATTGGTTTTGTATAGAGATTAGAGAATTTTTCAAAAGTTTGGTTAAGCAGGTTTACCAAACTTTGGCAAAAAGTACTTCAGTCCGCTCCTCAATTTCACTGATAGACCTTAAAAGGGGTATTTTGGGCAAATTTTTTTATCCCCTATCCAAAGGATAGGGGATAAGATGTCTGATCGCGGGAGGCCCGCTACTGAGACCCCCCACGACCTCCCTGCAGCACCTACATTCTATGCGGGTGCTGAATCTCCAGTTTCGGAAACCTCCGGGTTTCCAGGACTGGGGATGTGACATCACGCCCCTTCCCATAGAAATGAATTGAGGGGGCGTGGCGGGACGTCATGTCCCCAATCCCGGAAACCCGGAGGTTTCCTAAACTGGAGATTCAGCACCCGCATAGAATGTGGGTACTGCAGGGAGATCGCGCGGGGTCTCAGCAGCGCCCCCCTGCGATCAGACATCTTATGCCCTTATGGGGATAAAATGGTTTTGCCCGGAATACAACTTTTAACCTCATATATGAAACAGTCTAAGAACTACAAGAACCTTGTATAACACTGCTATGTCACCTAGGAGTGTGTGAAAGTACTTTTGGGCGGTTTTTAAGGCAAAGTTAATGTCAACATAACAGCAACATGTACTGCTATGGGTATACAGATGGTACTTGGTGATAACTAACAGCTTGTTTATAAACACGTTGTACTAGTGCCACCACAGATGTAGTGTACCACAGATAAAAACTGGCACACTTGAATTTGCAATGAAACAGACTTTGCGCAGAATTGACACAAGACCCTAATGTACTGTTTTTTTAAAACACAAAAAAACTGGCATACTTACTATACTTAGCAATGAACAAATTGTGCACTGGCAGATGCAAAATGCTCTCTGCAGTGCTGGTTTAACTACAGTTATTGTGTTTGTGTAGTCCTACTCCTAACTGTGTTGTCCCTCACAGAAATCATTACCTAATACCTGCTAAAATGGCATAGGCTAAAATGTGCATAGGCTTTTACAGTGGCTCTGACATCACCCCTATACTGCCTCCCGATTTCCCTGGAATCGTTGTTTACAATGCATTATCGACTACCCTGAGGCCATGTACACCTTCCTCCTTCTCTTTTCTGCCATGTTTTCTTCCTCCTTCTCTTGGCTGATGTTTTGTGTTTGTAGTGAGTTCGGCTGAAACAAATTATCAGAGGTTCACGTTTACAACGAATTAAACTTTTAGCAATGTTCAGACAGAACCCAGGTTTGAGATCCCCTTAGACACCAAGATGTAATGTCTACCTTTGCACACCCTATAGCTATGCCTCTCACTTGGTGCACAATTACCTGTAATGTCCTTTTTGTGCCTGTGAGATTTTTAATGTTTTGTTCCCTTTATAACTCCAGAGCGTTTTTTACTTGGTTGAGCCAAAGAAATGTACACTGAGACTACACACATCACAGCTAAGTAGATATGGAACAAACACTTCACATCACAGGACTATTTTTTGCCAACTTGTATTTTTTTTTACCTTTTATTGCCCTTTCCACTTTGACTTCAAGTTAAAATAAAGCGTGAACAAAAGTAAAAATGAAATATATAACAGAAAGTCACAATGAAACAATTCACAGGACAAACAAATATAGTGATACATAGCATGTGACTGTACATGTGGTCATGTGTAGAAAGTGCCTATTGGATGTTATTGCTTTAGGTCTCTGCCACAAGAGAAATAATAAATGCAAAGTAGTCCTTCTCCATAGGAAAAAGAGCTTCCTCTTTGATGCCACCTATTGGATAGTGACCTTGCAAGACAACGCTCAGCTCCTTTAATAGCCTTGAAACACGACTGGGGATTAGCTAAATCAGAATCTTTTTTAGAAGGAGGAATTATTCATCTGTAGACAGCTGTTTTGGGGTTCTTGCTCTTCATCAGTATCAGCATAAAACTTTACATGCCAGTTTCACGCTTGCCTCAAGGAGAAACTTTACCCTCTCAGCACCAAAAAAAGGCCTCTCTACTAGACAGCCAGCGCCCAGCTCTATACCGACAAGAAGCAAGAACCCTGAAACAGCTGTCTGCAGATGGGAAACTCTTCCTTCTGTAGGAGAGTCTGGCTTGGCTACTAATTCCCAGTTGTGGTTTAAAGAGGTATTCCGGTGGAAAACAACTTTTTTCATATCAACTGGCTCCAGAGAGTTAAACAGATTTCTAAATGACTTCTATTAAAAAATCTTAAAGGAGTACTCCGGTGCTTAGACATCTGATCACCTATCCAAAGTAAAACCTATCTTATCCGTGATAGCTGTCACGCCCCCTCCCATAAGCTTGCATTGAGGGGCGGAGCGTGATGTCACATGGGGGCGGAGGCTCTGTGGTCACCGGTAATCAGACCCGGAGCAAATACGATCCGGGGACTGATTATAAACAGGGTGCCGCGTGCAAGATCACGGGGGTCCCCAGCGGCGGGGCTCCTGCGATCAGGCATCTTATTCCCTATCCTTTGGATAGGGGATAAGATGTCTAAGCACCGGAGTACCCCTTTAATCCTACCAGTACTTATCAACTGCTGAAGTGAGTTATTTTCTGTCTGACGACAGTGCTCTGTGCTGACATCTCTGTCTGTCTCAACAACTGTCCAGAGCAGGAGAGGTTTGCTATGGGGATTTGCTCCTACTCTCGACAGTTCCTGAGACAGGCAGAGGTACTAACTTGCAGGAATGTTATTTCCAAAAGGTGGTGCTAAAAAAGTCTCTTTCTTGCCAGTTTGGTTCTCTTCTCAAGTAAAACCTTTTTCTCCTCAAATAACCATTTAAGTCATATAGATAAGGATATACCATAGTGTACTGTGTACAGAATACAAGTTTTTCCCTATCAATCCAAACTCATTACCCCATAATGACAAAGTGAAAAAGCTGAATTTTAGGAAGAAAGGAAGAAAACCAAAAATTTTGCATGGACATAACTACAATATTCAGACCCTTTTGCTATGGCATCTGGGGCCTCTCTTTTGATCACCTTTGATGAGATTTGGAACTCTGATCTCTGTATCAAAAAACAGAGCTACATCTATATATATAAAACTCAACGTGTATGTGTGTTTGTATGTATGTTCCACAAAAACTTCCAAACGGCTAAAGATATTAACATGAAACTTGGCACACATGTTACTTATATGTCAACAACAAACATAGGATAGATGATTTAACCCTTACTCACCCCATTTGCCAGGGGCGGGCTTATGTTTAAAGTCCCATTCAAGTCCATGGGAAATATATGTTACTGCATAACTTCCAAACAGCTGGAGATATTTCGATAATACTTTGTCACATGTTACTTATATGTCCACTTAAAATATAGGATAGTTAATTTAACCTTAACTACACCCATTTGTGAGTGTCGGGGTTTTTGTTTAAAGTCCCATGCAAATCAATTGGAAATATAGGTTCTCACATAACTTCTGTATGACTGGAGGTATTTCAATACCTGGTACACATATTACAGGTCGGGATAGGAGGTCAGGATAGGAGGACCGGGATAGGAGGCCTGGGATAGGAGGATCGGGATAGGAGGTCGGGATAGGAGGAAGGGATAGGAGTACTGGGTAGGAGGACCGGGATAGGAGGACCGGATAGGAGGACGGGATAGGAGGACGGGATAGGAGGACGGGATAGGAGATCGGGATAGATGGACTGGATAGGAGGATGGGATAGGAGGTCGGGATAGGAGGTCGGGATAGGAGGACGGGATATGAGGACGGGATATGAGGACGGGATATGAGGTCGGAATAGGAGGACGGGATAGGAGGACGGGATATGAGGACGGGATATGAGGACGGGATATGAGGACCGGATATGAGGACGGGATAGGAGGACGGGATAGGAGGACGGGATATGAGGACTGGATATGGGGTTGGGATATGTCAACAATATATGAGGACGGGATATGAAGTCAAAAGCTTCCTCCTTTGTTTATTTTACTCCCCAACAAGGATTAGAAAGGAAAAACCGGGCAACGCCGGGTATTCCGCTAGTCTATTATATAAAGCACATTATGTAGAACAGAAATGAAGCTGCACTCACCGACTCTTCTTACAGTGCTATTTATTTTTAATCGCTGAACAATACAGGGTCTTTATAATATAAAGGTATTAAAGGCATACTCTGGTGGAAAACAATAGGAAGTTGGCGTAGTTATTTTCTGTCTGACCACAGTGCTCTCTGCTGACACCTCTGTCCATGTCAGGAAATGTCCAGAGTAGGAGAAAATCCCCGCAGCAAACCTCTCCTGCTCCAGACATTTTCTGACATGGACAGAGGTGTCAGCAGAGAGCATTGTGGTCAGACAGAAAAGAACAACTAAAACTTCCTCTGTAGCATACAGCAGCTGATAAGTACTGGAAGGATTAAGATTTTTTTAATAGAAGTAATTTAAAAATCTGTTTAACTTTCTGGCACAAAAAAAAAAAAAAGTTTTCCACCGGAGTACACCTTTATGCAGATCATTTTGGACCTATATGGAAAAAAAATGGTGCTTTATGGTGGACTTTTTCTTTAAGTTTTCTAGTAAGTGGAGACCTGCTGAAGGCAATGCTTCTGTGCAAAATATTACCTAACCAATATAGATAACAGTAAAAGATCCCAACCCCTCACATGCTTTATGGCTTTTATCTGCCTTTTCACCCCAGGTAGTGAGAGTCTGGCATTCCTGCTTGATGACATTATGATTCACCAATGAGGAACGCCAAGCTCTTCAACAGGAATTTACAGAAAACAGGATAAATCATCTAAAAATTTATTCTGTTTCTATAAGACAACTAAGTGATTTCTGCGCTCTTACTGTGCAAGCCCTGGAGCCCTAATTCAATTGTATCAGGTCTGATCGCACAGGCCTGCCTGTACACATCCTGCAAGATCTGGCTTAATGGAATAAAACCTGACACAACATTGATTAATATGACACAATCTTGATATGGTTCATATAACCAGAGAATGTTCATATAAAAGAGGTCCCTTTGATGTTGCTATTGCTTAATATCTACACACTTTGATCCTTTGTTGTAAAAAATAATATTAACTTGTTAATATATAACAAATCTTCCCAACATAAAACAATCCAGATCAATGTCAGGAGAAGATCTATAGTCTTTGTTAATGGTTCACAAGTGCTGTAGTTTGACGTTCCTCAACATTGGGCACAGATACAGTTTGCTGCCCTAGCCTTGTATTTTACAACTCTAACCAAAGCAGAGTGGCCTCTCATCCTCTTCCCCGACACACCTCCCCCCTTTCCCAAGTACACCCCTTATTATGTAATGGAGCAGTGGCCCAAATATACAACCCTCCACTACATTTCAAGGCGAGATTTGGATCCCTGTTCGAGATCAGTCAGATGTTCACACCCCCTACCATCAAACACCCCCTACCATCCTGTGGATGTGTCTCCTTCAGAAGATGATTAACTTGGTGTAGACGATCTTTTAGGCCATGCAGTGCTCTCTTGAAAAAGTAAAAGTATGTAAAGAAGGCTTCCACCAGAAGGAAAAAAGATTTCTCTATAGTGCCACCTCTAATGGGTGAATTTTGGCAAGTTTAACAAACTTTTTTCCTTCTGGAGTAGAGCTACATTATATTGTTTTCCCGAGGGAAAAATAAAAATTTAGTTTGCAGTGAAAAAAATTGTTAGGACTGGAACCTTTAAAATGAATATGTCCCTGTTATTCACAATGTTTTTGTAGATGTGGCTTATCGTTTCACACGAGTATTCAAAATTTGCTGTGGTATAGTGTAAGTAAACCATTGAGAATTGTAAAAGAAAGGAAAGGGCTACTACTTATCCTTTATAACAAGAATATGTTTAGATTTACATGGGTCAACTACAAAAAGGCTTTAATAAAAGACACAATTACCTCCGGCCATGTTGAGAACGCCATCAAATGCAGGACGGACTTCTTTCCCTAGCTGCTCATGGACACGCTCACCCAGCAGAGGCCCAACATCTAAAAAAAAGGAGATTATTAGACAACTGGCAATTAATCCACCCAGCTACTGTATACTGTACCATACAGAGACACTCCTTCAGTATCACATGCAGAATAAGAAGGAATTCAGTGTAACAAGTACACCATTAGGACATGAAAGGCTTACGACAATTTTAGTCTAAACTCCTCTTCATCCATGGTCATCACTAGCTGCACCTTGTCTGCACCATAGATGGGCCGCCTTAGAGTAGTATTACACCGGCAGACCGGTGCCCAATGTGAATGGGAATCAAGTAGATAGTCGCTAATTTAAATAGCCTATTACATGGTTGCTGAGCTTATAACACAGGGCAATATTGGCCTACTCTACTGATAATCGCCCCATATCTTAGGGCCTTCAGACGTTAAACCCCATTACAACTGCTATGCCTGCAACTCTGTTAGTCAGATCCATTAGTATAAAATTACTAAAGAGAAATCTTATATTATTATAATGATATGATACTTACTGCTCAGTTCGGCCAGAGCCTTCTCCTTGGTAATGTTGAACTTGTTCAATAAATAGTCAATTTGCTAAAAAAAAAAAAAAAAATATGAAAGGAATATAATCTCATGTAAATGCACCGTAAAGCAAGCAAATGTAACCACAAAACAAACGATACTCCACCATATACCTTGTTTTAACTACTCCCTGCACAGTCTCCACGTCTGGCACAGTGTACATCAAAGCTGTAGTGACAAAAAGCAGTCGAGCCCAGCTGGGTGCACATTCCGCAACATTGGATCTTTATTTCAATAGCTTTACAGCTAAACACGTTTCGGGGTGACCCCTTCTTTAGTAGCGATATATATCTCTCTACTGAAGAAGGGGTCACCACGAAACATGTTTTGCCGATGTACACACCCCAAAAACACAGACCACCTCCAAGAAAAGACCTGTGTTCACATTTGCAACAGCTGGAACTCAACAGTGCAGGGACCACTGTTCAGACGCGTGCTTTCTGCTGCTGGATCCACGAGGACGCCGCCTGCCTGCATTTCCACTCACCGCTTCTCCACTGCATCCATCTACCGGCCAGACGCAAGTTCATGCCCCTCTGGGAAGACGCTGTGACCTTACACACCGCACGGATACCATCTCGGGGCCAGCTGCATAGCCATGCCAGTCTGCAGGAGCGAGGTCCATCACGAAGCTGAAAATTCACCACGGAGTGCTCTCCTGTGTAGCGGTGCGGTGAGTGGTGCAGAGCACCAAACTATGTTTTAAATTATCTACAAGCTACAGTGCATCAACCACAGGCTTTATTGTATCAACTACAACCATTCACTAACTTTACCTACCACAATGTGGAGGGTACTGGAAATGGGATGCAGTAACAATATAATAGTTGGCTGTGTACTTATACAATTG